>NC_041385.1:79071713-79104841 GCF_002162155.2 Triticum dicoccoides
GTCGAAGGCGTATTCTCCCGGGGCGCCACCACTCATACCGCTCCGCGCGCGTAATGAGTGGCTGACTAGCGGGCCCCGCTAGTCAGGCCGGAGGGAGGGGAGAAGGAAACAGAGAGGCGCGGCGCTTCGCCGGAGCTTACACCGGTGTTGAGGCTTCTTGGAGGCAAACAAGAGGGAGGGATCAATGGAGAAGACGATTGTGCACCTGCCCATACCCGTAGCATGGCTAACAGTGGTCGGACGACGTCAGATTCTTCCTCGCAAGTGGAGGTAGAACGCGGTGGTCGCCGGAGGTGAGGAAGACGATGGCTAGGGGCGGCTCCAGGGGCTCTAGCTAGGTGCGTTGGCTTCACGGAGGAGAGGTGGAGGCCCTGGCGGGGCCGCCTTGGCTTGGGGAGGGCCGAAGCTGCGGGAACGATCTAGAGGGGATCACCGACGAGTTCGGCTCTGGAACGGCAGCCCGCGGCCTACCCAGCCGGGCTGCGGCTTCCTACTAGTTTGTGGGGTGTGAGAGAGTGCGGGATGGTGCTCGAGGAGGCTGGGGGGTGGCTCTTTATATAGGCGCACAGCAAGGGGGTTTCGAGCTCCGCCGGTGGACACCTATCCACGGCGCCCGGTGACGAGCGGCGTCAGAGAGAGAGAGAGAGAGGGGGGGAAGGCGATGGGGGTCACGCGGGAGCTGTGCGCGGACGCGGACGAGCACAAGATCGAGGAGGATAGGGACGAACACAGTGCGCTACGCACTATGCCGTTGGCCGGACCATGCCCGTGCTCGCTGCAGCGAGCTCCGGCATCGGCGAGCGGCAGGGAGGAGTTATGGAGGTGGAGACGAGGATGGGGGCAAAGGTTGGCGCGCTGCGGCAGGCTGGGTAGCAAGCACACGCTCTACAGAGGCGCTGGCGACGCGCAGAGCGCGCGTTTGGCATGCCAGCCCCCTCGGACGAATGCGGTCACCGCATGGACCGTGACAACAGGCCACCTACGCACTAGCAAGCATGTCTGGCATGCAGTCCTTAGTAAACTTAGGTGTTACCAAGGCTCGGTTTGGTTCCAGGTGCAATAGAAGTAAAATGGTGATGAGGTTAAGTTACTGGACAGAAACTTTGGGGATTTACTATGGTCAAACCATAGGGACTCAAGGGCCGAGCTTTGGGGTTTTACTGACTCTTACTAAGGTAAATAAGCTAAGGGAAAACCAACTACATTGGAGCTAGTAAAAAGGTAGTTGCTGTAGAAACTACCATTTCAGCCCAGAAGCGATTTTATTTTCTGTAGCCAAAATATTCCAAAGAGTGGTGAAATATTTTTGCTCATAAATGTGCCCTAGGGGCCAAAGAATATTTGTGATTTTTCTCAGGATTTTTGGGGCAACAGAAATGAGGGTTGCTTTGGAGGTCAAGGAGATTAGCTAGGGTTTTGGAGGCAAAATGAATATTTTTCATTTAAGAAAAATATTCCAAGCAATATTGTTGGGTTGGCCAGGGGTGAAATGATGGATTTGAGGAGGAGACGGAACACTTGGGTGAAAATCAAGGGATACCCAAGTGGTCAAGTCCAAATGGAATGATTCAAAACTCCAAATCTAAAATCAACTCAGCTGAAAATCAAGCAAAGAAAAGAGGGCAAAAACCAGGCTGTGACATCTAGTTGGCCTAACTAAACCAAAGATTCAAAGAAGAAATACGAGGCTATAAGTAATCATGCATATAAGAGATCAAGTAACTTTCATGGATAAAAACATAGATCTGATCATAAACTCAAAGTTCATCGGATCCCAACAAACACACCGCAAAAAGAGTTACATCAAATAGATCTCCAAGAGACCATTGTATTGAGAATCAAGAGATAGATAGATAGATAGATAGATAGATAGATATATAGAGAGAGAGAGGAAGCCATCTAGCTACTAACAACGGACCCGTAGGTATACAATGAACTTCTCACGCATCCTCGAAGAGGCGCTAATGAGGATGATGAACCCCTCCGTGATGGTGTTTAGATTGGTTCTGGTGATTCTGGAACTCGCGGTTGCTGGAATTGATTTTCGTCGACTCACCTAGGGTTTCTTGAATATTGGGGTATTTATAGAGCAAAGAGGCGGTGCAGGAGGTCATCGAGGTGGGCACAACCCATCAGGGTGCGCCTGGGCCTCCAGGCGGGCCCTGGTGTCTTGTGCTCACCTCGGGCCCCCTCTTCGGTACTTCTTTGTACCAATGGATGTCTTGTGGTCCAAAAAAATCCACAAAAAGTTTCGCAGCGTTTGGACTCCATTTGATATTGATTTCCTGCGATGTAAAAAACAAGCAGAAAACCGCAACTGGCACTTGGCACTGTGTCAATAGGTTAGTCCCAAAAAAATGATATAAAGTTGCTATAAAATGATTGTAAAACATCCAAGAATGATAATGTCGGGTGGTAGGTGCGACATATGCCAACGGATGGCTTATCATTGTGGGAGCCAGTAAGACATCGCTGGTGCTTGGAAACGGGATAAGGCGAAGACATGCACGCCGGCGGATCTTACCCAGGTTGGGGGCTCTCCATGGAGATAATACCCCTACTCCTGCTTTGCGGGGTCTCCGCATGATCACTAGATCGATAAGAAGCTACAAGAGGCTCCTTGAGCTGTTCCATGGGAGGAGGAAGAAGGGCAAGGCTAGCTCTCTTCTCTCCCTATGGCAGTGTCTAAAACTCTCTGAGATCAACCCTTTGCATGGGTGTCCCGAGGGGTTTATATAGGCCTACCCCCCGGGGATACAATGGTAATCCGGCTGGGCGTGGGTCCAGGCCATCAGCGTCTACGACCGCCGGCTTCTCCGTCGGCTTCTGGGGCCCGCCGACTGGTGGGTCCCGCCGGCTGCCGGCCCATTGGTCGACAGGCCGGCCCCATCGCTTGGGGGGTCTTGTCGGGGGCTGGTTACTGTTGCCTCGCCTCTGATGACGAGGGCTTTTTCGAGGTAAGCATGGCTACAGTGCCGCCGCCTTGCGGGCTCTCACTGTAGCCTTACCTCGTCTTGTCTGCTTAATGGTGCGCGCGCCCCGAGGAGGGGAGCAAGCCGGCTATAGGAAGCCGGCCCGGCCTTAGGCCGGCTGGGGGTGGTCAGGCCCCTTCGGATGTCTCTCTGACCGAAGGGGCCCGCCGCCTACGGGCCGTACTAGTGACCCGTCGTGGATGGCGTCATGATCCGCATGGCAACAGTGCCTCACCGGACAGGAGATGGCCGCCCTATATGGCGTACTGTAGCCATGCATGTTCCAGGATTCGGGGGTGGCAGGGTCCACTGTAGCCATGCCCTGTCCCGTCACTGTTATGGGGGGTGGACTTTAGGGTGCATCCCACGGCCGCCTGCCAGGGGCCGGCTTCTTGGAGTCGATCCTCTAAGGCCGGCTTCTTGGAGTCGGCCCTTCATGGGCCGGCTTCTTGGAGTCGGCCCTATCGTGGCATCCTCCAAGGGTTTTTTATGGCCGGGCCGCCTTCCGCCATCCGGCCTATGTGATAGCTGGCTGGAAGAAGGCGGCCCCGCGTCTTGGGTGCTTCAAGGCTCGGTCGGCCCATTGTTTTTTCTGAGGGCCAAAGGGAGCCGGTTAGGCTACCCGTGGTCATTTACTCTGACAGTAGTCCCCAAAGCTGGTTGGGCTTCGCGGCTGAAGGGGGAATCGAGAAGGTCGGCCAGCTTCCTATTCCGAAGAGCCGGCAGCTAGGAGCCGGCCTCCCTTGCGCGTGCCTTCTCGGCGAAGCCTCCTCAAAATCCGAAGGCGGGAACCAGCTGGCACGCTAGCCAGGCGGCGGGCTGACCACCTGCTAACCGTGCGCCATGTGGCACCCTTCGGCTGGAAGGGCCTGCCAGCCCACGTGCGTGACGGGACGCCACAGCAGGCCGGGGCCCGCCACTCCCGCGCCTCGGCCCGTGCGCGGATCTTCTGTGGCCCGAACCGACCGCACGTCTTCCGGCGGCGGTTCCCGCTCGCCATAAAGGCGCGATAATCGCGCGTCATGGGGGAGTGGGCGCAGTTCATCCCACGCCCCCCCGTGCCTCGCCTCCTCGGCTTCGCCGCATGAGGCTATAAGTAGGGGCGGGGAGGGGGAGCGGCAATCGTTCGCACGCTCGCCCTCGCTCTGCCTCGTCCCTCTTCTTCCTTGTTGCGGTAGCCTTTCGCCGTGCTCCCGCTCCGCCATTCTTTCTTCTTCCTAGCGTGCCACAAGCCCGCTGCCTCCGCGCCGAGCGCTCTCCGCCGCCGCGCTCACCGCCATGGCTCCACCGTCGAGCTCCTGGGACGGCTCCACCGTCTACGACGACCACATCGATTTTCTCTGCAAGATGCGGCGGCTGCCAGGTGAAGATCTTGTGCGAGTCTGCCTTGCGCTAGCGAGGGAGGTTTCACCGGTGCCGGAGGAAGGCGAGCGAGTGATCTTCTACTCGCACTATCTGCACAGTGTCGGCCTCCCCTCGAGCGGCTTCTTTCGCGCATTTCTCGACTTCTATCAACTTCAGCCGCACCACCTCACCCCCAACACAGTGGTGCTGCTGTCGGCCTTCGTCACCTTGTGCGAAGGTTTCCTCGGCGTCCTTCCCACCATCGAGCTCTAGGAGGAGTTTTTCCAATCCAAGCTCGGCACGGTTGTCGCAGGCGTGTCGGCTCCGTGCGGCGCCTTTATCGCCATAAGGAGGTCCACCGCCAACAACCCATTCCCTCCTATCGCGCTGATCCAGTCGGTGAAGCTCTGGCAACGGTCTTATTTTTATGTGAAGAACGTTGCCCCGCACAGCGACTATGTCAACTTGCCGGCTTACGTAGCCGGCCCCGCCGCCTGGGAGGCAGCCTTCATGGTCCTTCCGGGCCAGGTCGCTGACGCCGGCTGGAGCTGGTGCCGTCGCCCGGCTTTGGGTGCTGATCCAGTCGGAGCGCCTGACCGGGCCCGACTTGATCGCTGCCTTCGTCGAGCGCCGGGTACTTCCGCTCCAAGGCCTCCCTCATCTGATCTGTCAGATGAGCGGCCGCTTCGATCCAAGTCGGCTCAGCACCAGAGACATGCCTCACGACGAGGTATCTTACATGGTGAATTACATCGCCAACTGCAAGCTCACCGAGGACTGGCAGTATGGCAAGGCGCCATACTCTCGCGCCAATCCACCACCCATGGTAAACTTTCTTTCTTTCTTCCTTTGTTGCCGAATTTTCTTTTCTGAGCGACTTCCAACCAGTCGGCTTTCTCTTCTTTTAAACGGAATCCCCTCCTTAATCCTTCGGCCGGGACCGCGGGGCAGACGACCTTGACGACCCCGACTTGGGGGTGGCCGCCCTGGACGACGACGCCATAGGGGGCGGCAGCGAGACAGGCGGCTCCGGCTTCACTGCTGGCTTTGACGACTGGCCCGATGATGACAAGGCCGATCCCATTCCGTGCCGCTAGTCGGCAACCGACCCCCAAGGCGCCGGCCCATCCGGCGGGAGGACAGCGCGAGGTGGTGCCGACTCTCTTCGGCGGCTGGCCGAAGAAGCCCAAGGAATCCACGATGGCGACCAAGCGGGACGAGGCGGCTACGAAGGCGGCCCGCTTCCGCAAAGTGGTGAAGCAGCCGCAGGCGGTCTCGGCATAAGTTCTGGTCCTTACGCACTTTTCTTTCTTTCTTTAGTTGATGTTCTTCTAAGTCCTTTCTCCATTTCGTCAACCAGGGCCCCGCTCTCTCTTGAGCGGACTACCGCCGCCTCCATAGTCAGCGAAGTGGGAGGATCTGGGGGTTACCGTCGCATAGACCCCCGCACCGAGCTTCAGGAGGCGATGGAGCGGAACGCGCGGGAGGAGCAAGAGGCGGAGGAGCAAAGGGCAGCCGCCGCAGAGTCGGCCCAGGAGACAACCACGGAGTCGGCCGAGGCGCAGGCCGATGCGGCAGCCAGGGCCCGGGCGGAGGCCGAGGCCGCAGAGAGGACGGCTGAGGCCCTGCGTGGCCAACCTCCGCAACTCGTCATCCCCCTCCGCTTCGTGCACCCGGATATCCCGGTGCCCCCGCAGGAGGAAATCGGCCGTGACCCGCCGGTGATGGAGAGGGAGGGGGGCGACGTAGTCGTCCTGGAGGGAGAAGTGGTGCCGTCTCCGTCGGCCGGGACCGGCCAAGGCGGCCAGCCCGAGGTTCCGCCTGAGCAGCCGATTGTAGGAGAGCCGACTGCAAAGGCGGATCTTGTGGTCTTGTCGCCCACTCACCGGCGCGCGGGGAGGGCGGCTTCAGAGCCGGATCCGTAGGGGGCAGCCGGTTCCAGCTCGTTGTCACATGATCTGGAGTCGGCCACCGCTAGCTCGCTAGGGTGGACGCCGAGCGGTAGGACAGCCGCGTTGAACTTGGCGGCGCAAGATGTCCGTAGCCGGCTTCAGGCTCAGGCCACCATGCTGCAGCAGTGTACCCAAGAGTTTCTTGCGACTCAGGCGGTCATTCGGGTGAGTTCTCTTGCTCTTGATTTTTTCCATGGGGGCGCGTCAGCGCACCCACTGGGTGTAGTCCCCGAGTTCCGAGTCGGCTGCTGAGCAGGCGGCTTGGAACTTCTTCGAAGACTTTGTTTCACTGATTTGTTCTTGTTTGCTTCTTCATCCTGTTTGCAGGATTATCACAACCTCCACGCCGCTACCTTTAACTCCCAGGTCCGGGAGGTGGACCAAAAGGCCGCCGATCTGTCGGAGAGCCGGCGTGAGTGTCTTTGTCCTTTTATCTCATGTGGGGGCACGTTAGCGCACCCACTGGGTGTAGTCCCCGAGATTCGGGCCGACTGCTGAGCAGTCGGGTCGGATCTTGCTTGCCGACTTCTTTCTTAATTTCTTCTTTCCATACTAGCAGGAGGCAACGCCGACTTGAGGCAACAGCTGGGTGTGGCCCAGACCGCCCTTTGCACCAAGGAGGGTGAGTACAGTGCCTTGGCTCAGGAGCGTGACCGCCTGGCCAAGAAACTGGCCAACCAGGAGGAAAGCCACAAGGCGGCCCTGAAGGCGGCACAAGACAGCGAGGCCGCCCTCAAAGCCAAATACGAGTCCGAGGCGGCGAGCTGGGCCAAGGCAAGGCAAGCTCTGAGCGAAGGCTACGGCCGAGTCGAGGATTTGGTTGACGGTAGGCCGCCTTCTTCTTCACTCTTTTCCTTGTCCTTGTAAGCCAGTTTATCTCCTGACTTGCTCTGTTTCTTTCTTCTTTGTGAAGAGTACTTTCCTGGCTACTCTGTCGCTGCCAACCAAGCCATCGAAGCTAACCATGAGGCCCGACGGTAGGCTGGGGTTGAGATTGCGCCGGATGCCAACCGGTCGCTTGAGGAGCAGCTTCTGGCGATCCAGGCCCGCCTCCAGCCGGCCTACCGCAGGCTCCACCGGCTTCAGCGTGCCGGAGCACAGGTGCTGGCGGCCCTTTGGCCTAGCGAAGTAATTCCTCGCACCCCCAGTCATACTGCCGACTGGCTGGAGGTAGCAGTCGGTCGCCTTGAGGCCTGGAAGGCCTCAGTAGCTCAATCCAGCGCTCGACGTGTGCTAGAGTTCGTCCGGGCTTGGTACCCTGGGCTGAACTTGGACCAGCTGCGCACCTGGCGGCAGGAAGCTGACGAGGAGCTGGAGGCGGTGCGAGCAGCTATCATCCAGCGCGCCTCGGCGATCGCCGACTTCACCGACACCATCACCTTTGCTCCTGAGGTGAACGAGGACGACGTCGCGCAGCCGGAAGAATGGGTCGGGCTGAACCCGGCTGACGGTGAAGACTAGGCGGAGGAGATTGACTCCAGCGACGAGGGCGAAGAGGAGGAGGAGGAAGACGGCGAAGACGCTGTGTCGGATGTCGGAGCAGCTAGCCAGCCTCAGCCTGACCATGTCTCCATCAACGAGGCACGCGCGAATGCTCCGCCTGCCACCGGCGACGACCAGGCTGAGACTCGCCGGTCGGCCACTCCTCCAGCCGACACCGCCATCTCCACCAATCTTCCTGACGCTCCGGGCGCTCCCTTGGCTTGATTCACTGTTTTTACTTTCCTGCTTGTCACTCTTTGAACAAATTTGTTTTCTTTGTGCAATTCCACCCACTGGGGGTGTATTCAAACTTCATTGAATGCCGGCCTCTCGAAGGCCTTTGTGTAAATATTATTATGCATGTGCTTGGCTTCCATTCCTACTTGCTTTTTATCTCTCGGTTTTTTTCCTTTGCCGCCTACCCTTGGTTGCCGCCTTCCCAGCCGGACAGCTGCTCTACAGTCTGTGTCCGGGTAAGGAGTTCAGCCGTCTGGGAAGGCAAGTACTCAAGCTTTCTTAGATTGTAGCAGAGCAGGAAGGGAAGTCGGCCAGCCGACTGCTTCGACAGCCGGTTGGCGAGGGGGGAGCCGGCTTGTGTTATGTAAGTTCGTTAGTCCTTAGCCGTTTTTCATGTGGGCATCCTTTCCGCCTTTGTCTCTTGCTAGTCGGGCAGCCGATTCTTCGAGCTGTGACTTTCGCAAGAGAGGGCTTGGGTGCCGGCACATTACTTGTCTGACTGTAGGTAGAACTTGGACATAACTCAAGGTGGCAAGTCCCCAGGCCGACTAGTCGAACCCGGTGCCGGACGGGGAAAATAAATGTGGTGGGGTAACCATGGGTATGATACCCGGCATACATAGATAAAATAGGGTAGTCCCTGAGAACTCCTCGGGGGGGCCGTTGTCTCATACTTAATACAAAAGGTAGCGTGATACATACTGCATTTCAACTGTAAAATCTTCGAAGAAGATTGGCGTTCCACGGGCGCACCGACTCCTTGCCGGAGTCATCTCTCTTGCGTGCCTTCGGCTTTTGCGCGTCGATTAGGTTATAGGAGTCGTTTCCCAGAGCCCGGCTGATGACGAAGGGGCCTTCCCAAGGGGCCGAGAGCTTGTGCTGGCCAGCTGTTCGCTGTATCAGCCGGAGCACAAGGTCTCCCTCTTGGAAAGCTCTTGGCTTGACCCTTCGACTGTGGTAACGGCATAGACCTTGCTGGTACATGGCGGACCGACTGAGGGCTAACAGCCGGCTTTCTTCCAGCAAATCGACCGTCTTCTCTTGCTTCCTTAGCCTCCGCCTCCGTGTACATGGTGACCCGAGGTGAATCGAACTCGATGTCAGTTGGGATGATAGCCTCGGCA
The DNA here is from genome assembly GCF_002162155.2 of Triticum dicoccoides. NCBI lineage: Eukaryota > Viridiplantae > Streptophyta > Magnoliopsida > Poales > Poaceae > Triticum > Triticum dicoccoides. The sequence goes on from NC_041385.1 coordinate 79,080,825, forward strand.
CCATATACAAGGAAGAAGGGGGTGAAGACGGTTGACTTGTTTGGGGTAGTGCGCAGACTCCAGAGGAAGGCCGGTAGCTCGTCGAGCCAGCATCCGGCCGAATGCTCCAGTGGCACGACTAGTCGAGGCTTGATGCCGGAGAGGATGAGGCCGTTTGCTCGCTCGACTTGGTCGTTTGACTGCGGGTGGGCAACAGACGCTAAGTCTAGTCAGATGCCTTGTGTCACGCAGAAATGTGCCAGTGCTCCCTTGGCAAAATTCGTGCCGTTGTCGGTGATGATGCTGTGTGGTACGCCATACCGGGTTGTAATGTCTGCAATGAATGTCACGGTAGTCGGCCCATTCAGTTTCTTGATCGGCTTTGCTTCAATCCACTTGGTAAATTTGTCCACGGCGACAAGCAGATGTGTCATGCCGCCGCACGCCGTCTTGAATGGGCCGACCATGTGCAGCCCCCAGACGGCAAAGGGCCAAGTGATGGGGATCGTCTTGAGTGCAGAAGCCGGCAGGTGTTGCTTGGAGCCGAAAACTTGGCACCCTTTGCAGTGTTTGACTAGTTCCTTGGCATCCACCAAAGCAGTCGGCCAGAAGAATCCATGGCGGAAGGCCTTGGCGACGAGCGCCCTGGAGGCGGCATGGTGGCCGCATTTGCCTTGGTGGATGTCTTCAAGGATTGCTATGCCTTTCTCTAGCTCGACGCAGCGCTGGAAGACTTCGGTAGCACTGCGCCTAACTAGCTCTTGGTTCATTATTGTGTAAGCTTCGGCTCGGCATTGGACTTGTCTTGCCGAGATCTCGTCAGTCGGCAGCTCTCCATTTATCAGAAAACGGAGGATGGGCTGAGCCCATGATGGAGCTGTGACTTCTTCGATTGCCAAAACGGCTAATGCAACCAGGGTGGGCGGGCTGGGTTGTGTGGAGTTGGAGTCAGCCTCCGCCTGCTGTGCTGCTGCAGTCCTTGGGCCGGGTTTGACTATGGCAGTCCCCGAGCCAACTGCCGAAGTCCCCGGGCCGCCTGCCTGGTCCCCGAAGTCGGATCCGACTGCATCGGGGTCAGGCGGCACGAAGATGGAACTGGACTCCGGAGATGACTTGACAGATGGCTTGAGGAGGCGTTGGAGGGCGATGCCGGTTGGTATAGCTTGTCGGGTGGAGCCTATTCGTGCCAGGGCATCTGCTTGCTCATTGTCGGCCCGTGGCACGTGAAGGAACTCGCACCCCTCGAAATATCCGCTGAGCTGCTGGACGAGGAAACGGTAGCTTGCCATGTTTGCGTCCTTGGCATCCCAGTTGCCGGATGATTGCTGAACCACTAAGTCCGAGTCGCCATAACACAAGATCCGGCGGATGCCGAGTTCCTTGGCTAGCCGGAGCCCGTGTATGAGCGCCTCGTACTCGGCCACATTGTTGGAGGCGGAAAAGTGGATTTGCAATGTGTATCTGAGTTTGTCGCCCTTGGGAGAGGCGAGGACAATGCTGGCTCCCAAGCCGGTTGAAAGCACAAGTGCTCCCTAGGTGGTTTTGGTAATTAATGACAACATATCTCTTGTTGGACTAACACTTTATCTAGTATATTTCAGATAAGTTCAATAATGGAGTGGCATGGACTAAAGGATGTGGGAACTCCTTCAAGATGCTAAGGACAAAGGATTGGCCCAAGCTTCAAGCTCAAGACTCTTCATTTTATATTTTAGTGATCCAAGATCACATTGAGTCTATAGGAAAAGCCAATACTATCAAGGAGGGATGAGGTGTTGCTTAATGAGCCTCTTGCTTCAAAGTGCTTAATGATATGCTCCAAATACCCTCAACTACTTTCCCACTTCCACACATATGTCCTAAACCTAAAGTCAAACTCGGCCCCACTGATTCTTCCTATCCGGCGCAACCGAGTTTGGATGTCTTAGCCACTGCCACAAACCCTAGGCAAATCGGTCTCACCGATAGGGATCTCGGTCTGACCGAGATGGGATTGTAATCTCTCTGTGTATGTCCATTATCAAAATCGGTCTCACCGAGTTTGAGCAATCGGTACTACCAAGATTATGATGCAAACTTTCTGGTTGACTTATTATCAAAATTGGTCCCATCAAGTTTGATAATTGGTCCAACCGAGTTTGCATGACCAACTCTCTGGAAAGCTTATTACCAAAATCGGTCCCACCGAGTTTGTGTAATCGGTCTTACCGAGATTACGTTATGCCCTAACACTAACCGATTCGGTCCTACCGAGTTGCATTTCGGTCCCACCAAAAACCCTAACGGTCACATTATTTGCTAAATCGGTCTGACCGAGTTTAACAATTCGGTTGTCGGGGGTTGGGTGCGACATATGCCAAAGGATGGCTGATCATGGTGGGAGCGAGTAGAACGTTGCCGGTGCCAGGAAACGGGATTAGGCGAAGGCATGCACGCCGGTGAATCTTACCCAGCTTCGGGGCTCTCCGGGGAGATAACACCCCTACTGCTGCTCTGCGGGGTCTCCGCATGATCACTAAAGCGTAGTGACTACAAGGTTGCTCCTAGAGCTGTATTCTGGAGGTAGAGGGGGGCGAGGCTAGCTCCCCTCTTCCTATATGATCTGGTCTAAGATTGAGGAATGCCAACCCTTTGCATGGGTGCCCCGGGGGGTTTATATAGGCCTACCCCCCGGGGATACAATGGTAATCCAGCTGGGCGCGGGTCCCAGCCATCTGTCTCACAGGCCGCCGTCTTCTTCGCCAACTGGTGGGGCCTGCCGACTCGCAGGCCCCGCCGGCGAGTCTAGCACTGTAGCCGTGCTTCTGATGACGCAGGCTTGGTCATCGGGTCGTGGCAACAGTGCCACCGTCTATCGGGCGATCACTGTCGTTACTCCCCATCTTGTCTGGTTAATGGCGCGTGGGACCCGTAGGAGAGGCTGGCCGACTCTGAGGAGCCGACTCCCACGGGGCCGCCTTCGGGGCGTATCCGCCGTCTTCTATGTTCTCACTGTCCAGCGGGTCCGCCGTCTCTGAGCCGTATAGGTAGGCCATCATAGCCACAGTGCACCACTCACTGTGGCTGAGGTCAGGGCTGGCATGGCAACAGTGCCAGGCCACGCCGGAGATCTCCGGCGGTACGGCACACTGTAGCCATGCTGGCCCCTCGCGAGCAGGAGGTGACGGCCATGCCGTGGTCGTACACGCCATGCCTATCGAAATGAGTGTAAAGTCGTGGGCTGACTCTCCCTAGCCGGCTCCTCCGGAAGTCGCCGGCCACGAGTCGGTTCATCTGGGAGTCGTCATCTGAGACTCGGTTTATCTGGGAGTCGTCATCTGAGACTCGGTTCATCTGGGAGTCGTCATCTGAGACTCGGTTCATCTGGGAGTCGCCATCTGGGACTCGGCTCCTCTGGGAGTCGTCATCTGAGACTCGGTTCATCTGGGAGTCGCCATCTGGGACTCGGCTCCTCTGGGAGTCGTCATCTGAGACTCGGTTCATCTGGGAGTCGTCATCTGGGACTCGGCTCCTCTGGGAGTCGTCATCTGAGACTCAGTCTTGAGGGGCGCGGCCTGCCCCGATGTCTTGAAAGGTTCTGGGGCTCAGGTCAGCCTACCCGTGGCCCATTACTCCGACAGTAGTCCCCGAAGCTGGTGAGGCTCCGAGAGTGACTCGCTGGGGGGCCTCAACAGTTTCATTCTTCCGGTGGTCGAATCTGGGCTTCGTTTACCGTCTTCCTCTGGGCCGACTATCCATAGTCGGATTCGTAGAGGGCCATCTTGCTCTGTGGAGAGCTCGAAAGTCGTGGCGGGAGACCAGGCGGCGTGCCTGATACGCTTCCCTGATGCCGCCCACCGCGGCCCTATCGCGCGGCGCCACGCGGCAGGGACAGTCTGCCGTCCCACGCGCGCGACGGGACGGGCTGTCAGGCGGGGCCCGCCACTACCGCGCCTCGGCACGCGAATGGATCCGCTGCGGCCGCGCGAACGGTTAGGCTTCTCATGCCGTTACTGCACGCAGTAGCTTCGTGGGGTAAATCGTGGGGCGGCGTGGGACTCTGGGCGCAGTTAATCCCACGCCCGCCCCCTCGGCTTCTCAGCCTCCAAGGCTATAAGTAGGGGGGAGCAGAGCGGCACAGCACGCGTGCCCATTCCCCTCGACCCCCGCTTCCTCTTACTTCCTCTGTCCTTCTTGCCGCCGGCGAGTAGAACCACACCGCACCAGCCAGCGATGAGCTCCTCCTCCGCCGCTGCGGCTCCGACCGTGCGTTCCGGCGCGTGGGACGGCTCGGAGGTCGATGACGACCTCATTGAATTCCTCCGCAAGACGCGTCGGCTCCCCGGCGCACACCTCGTGCGAGCCCGCACCGCGCCGACAAAGGAGATATCGCCGGCGCCGGAGGAGGGCGAGCGGGTCATCTTCCGCTCGCACCTCATGCGCGGCCTGGGGCTGCCGGCGAGTGGCTTCTTCCGCTCCTTCTTGGAGTTTCACGGCCTCCAACCGCACCACCTCACCCCGAATACGGTGGTGCTGCTCTCCGCCTTCGCCACTCTATGCGAAGGTTCCCTCGGTGTTCTCCCCACCATCGAGCTGTGGGGAGAATTCTTCTCTTCTAAGCTCGGCACGCACGTCGCCGGCGTGCCAGCTCAGTGCGGTGCCTTCATCGCGATGTGGCGCTCGACGGCCGACAACCCCTTCCCTTCCATCTCGCTGATCAAGTCGGTGCGGATATGGCAGCGCTCATACTTCTACGTGAAGAACCTCGCCTCCGACGGCGACTGGGTTAACCTACCGGCCTATGAAGCCGCCCCCAGCTGGTCTCACCGGGTCAAGACGCTGACTCCCGTCGGAGCCGCCGTAGCGCGACTCCGAGTCTTGACGCAGTCGGAGGGCCTCGTCAGGTCCGACTTGCTGGCCGCCTTCGTGGCGCGCCGAGTTCTCCCGCTCCAAGGTCGGCCTCACCTGATCTGTCAGATGAGCGGCCTCCGAGACCCAAGTCGGATGAGCACCAAGGAGATGCCCCGCGCGGAGGTGGCAAACATGGTGAATCATATCGCGAACTGCGAGTTCAGGGAGGACTGGCAGTTTAGCAAGGAGCCGTACTCGCGCGACAACCCCCCACCAGTGGTAAGTCGCATCTTCTTATTGCTTTGTCTTCTTTCCGGCCAAATCCGGTTTCTGATTCTCGTTGGTTTCTTCTGAACTAGAACCCCCTCATGCAGCCTGCAGCCGGCGCCACGAGACAGCCCCACGAGTTTGTCCCCGATCGTGCGGAGAGCGACGTCGACGACCCCGACTTGGGGGCGGCGGCGATGGAAGCCGACGCCAAAGGCGGTGGAGGAGGAGCGGTAGGCGGCTTCGGGCCCTCGGCCACCTTCGCCGACTGGCCTGATAACGACGCCGAAGGGGAAGTCGCCCCGCGCCACCAGCCGAGGGTCGGCTCGTCGGGCGCCGGCTCCTCCGTCGGCCTGACTGGCCAAGGTGGCGTGAAGAGGCGTCACGCCAGGCCGAGTGCGCCCGGCGGCAAATTGAAGAAGTTCAAGGGGGCGGCCGCCGCGACCAAACGGGAGGAGGTGGCCGCGAAGGCCAACCGCTTCCGTAAAGAAGTGAGAAGGCCGCCGCTAGTCTCTGCTTATGTCTTTATGCGTTTTTATTTTCCTTCGGTGAATCTTGTCCGAGTCTTCTTTTCTATTCCTCCCATTCTTCTTTAGGGCCCCTCTTTCCCTCGAGAGATTCGCCGTCCCCTCCATGATGGGGTCGGTTGAGACGTCCGCCAATACTCGGCGGGTCGACCCCGCCGCCGACCTCCAGGAGGCGACGGAGAGAAACGCGCGGGAGAAGCGCAACAAGGAGGAGGCCGACCGTCTGGAGAAGGCGGAGGATGAGAAGGCGGCCGCCTCCGCCCAGAAGAAGCTGGAGGATGCCGAAGCCGCCCTCGCGGCGAGTCGGCGAGCCGAAGAGGCCGCGCATCGCCGATCGGCGATGCTCGTCCCCCCACTGTCCTCTGCACCGCCGCCTCCGGAGTTCACGGGGCAGACCGGAGAGGCCGGCACCGAGAACCCTGTCGTGGAAAAGGAGAGCGGCGAGGCCTCCATGTCGGACACGCTAGTGCCGCCGCCTCCGCCTCCACCGCCGTTTGGGAGGGCCCACGGCAAATAGCCGGCAGGCCCGCCGTTGCCACCGACTGAGGATGATGTGAGGTTGCTTCTTCAGGTTGCCTCGCCAGCGCGCCGCCGCCTGGAGAAGGCGACTTCGGCGCCACGGCCCCTGGAGGTCGTAGCCGCCAGCTCTACCATCCCAGACGCCGAGGCGACGAGCGCCGCACCCGTTGGGTGGATGCGCGGAGGCGGCACGGGCCCGTTGAACCAGGCACTTCTGGATGTCCAAGCGAAGCTTCGAGCCGAAGGCGACGCCCTCCAGATCTGCACCAAGGCGCATCTAGCGTCGCGAGCTGCCGTCCGGGTATGTTTTCCTATTTGATTCTTGTTTTTCTTGCTCCTCTCTGTGGGGGCGCGCCAGCGCACCCACTCGGTGTAGTTCCCGAGTTTTGGGCCGGCTGCTGAGCAGGCGGCTCGGAACTCCCTTTGGCGAGTTCCAAGTACTTATTTTGTCTGAAATCTCTGTTTGCAGGAGTATCACAACCTCCGCGCCACTGCCTTCAACCGCAATGTTGAGGAGTTGAGCAAGTGGACTGCCGACTTGACGGAAAGCCGGAGTAAGTTCTTTCCCTCTTCTTTGCGGGGGCGCGCTGGCGCACCCGCGGGCTGTAGTCCCCAAGATTCGGGCCGACTGCTGAGCAGTCGGGCCGGATCTTCCCGGCGACCTTCCTTCTTGACGACTTCGACATCTCCTTTCTTGTTCTTCTTTCTTCGCGGGGGCACGCTGGCGCACCCGCGGGCTGTAGTCCCTGAGATTCGGGCCGACTGCTGAGCAGTCGGGCTGGGTCTTCCCAGCGACCTTCTTTGCTGACGACTTATTTGTCTCTTTCTTTTGTTCTTCAGGGGCCAACGCTACTCTTCAGGAGCAGCTGGGTGAAGTTAGCACCGCCTTGCGCGTCAAGGGGGAGGAGTGCAGCAAGCTCGCTGCGGAGCGTGATCTGCTTGCTGCGCAGCTGGCCGAGCAGAAGGAGCTGCTCAAGAAGACGCAGGACGAGGCCGAGAAGAAGGAGGCTGCTCTTCTGGCTGAGTTCGAGAGCGAGCGCTCCTCCTGGACCGACAAGGAGGCGATGGTGACCTCCGGCTTCCACGAGATTGAGGATATCGTCGATGGTGAGCTTTCTTTCTTTGAAGTACCGACTATGTGTCAGGCTGACTTCTGATTTTTCGACTTGCTTCTTTTTTGTCTTGGCAGACTTTTTCCCTGGCCACTCGCAGGCGGTCCCTCTGGCCATCGAGGCTGATCGTGAGGCGCGAAGGGCGAAAGGCGAGGAGATTGCCGCCAACGCTCCCCAGACCATCGATGAGCAGCTTCTGAGCATCGAGGCCCGTCTTCGTCCGGCCCACCGGCGGATGCGCCGGCTTCAGCGTGCCGACGCCCAGGCAGTTGCCGCCCTGTGGCCAGACATGCCAGCTCTGCGCACCGCCAGCCAAACTGCAAACTGGCTGGAGGTCGTAGCCAGCCGTCTTGAGGCCTGGAAGGGTTCTTCGGCCCGGGCGGGAGCGCATCGGGCCTTGGAGTTCGTCAAGGCGTGGTATCCGGGGCTGGACCTGGACCGTCTGGCCGCGTTCCGGTCAAAGGCCCAGGCCGAGCTGGAGGCTGTGGAGGGCGCCATTGTTGAGCGTGCAGCGGCCATCGCCGAGTAAACGGACACCAGTCTCTTCGTCCCCGAGCAGGCTGAAGGCGGCGAGGAGGTGCCGCCAGAGTGGTTCGGGATGAACCCAGAATATGGCGAGGACTCGGCGGAGGTGATTGACTCCAGCACCGAGGAAGAAGACGAGGCGGAGGACGAAGGCGAGATGGAGGTGCAAGAGGGCGGAGCGGGCGACCAGCCTCAGCTCGACCGTGCCTCCAGCAATGAGCCGCGTCCGACCGGACCGACTGCCACTGGCGGCGATCAAGCCGAGACTGCCCAGCCGACTCCCCCGGCGCCTGACAGCACCGTCTCCTCCGATCCTCCGAACCCGTCTGCTACTCCTTAGGCTGCCTTCTGGCTTTATCTATCTGTTCTAGAAAGTCTTTGATGAACTTTGTTAATTTGCACAATTCCACCCTCGGGGTGTATTTTAAACTTCTATCTGAAGATTCGGCCAATGGGCCTATGCTTATGTAAATATTGATCCGAGTTCTATCCTTCCTTGCTCATTGCTCCTTTGGCTTTTTCCTTTGCCACTTTCCCCTAGTTGCCGCCTTGCCAGCTGGCAAACCGCTCTGCAGACTGCCGCTGGGCCAAATGCCTGGCTATTTTGGGGAAAGCAAGTACTTGCCTTTCTTTGGAGTTTATTTAACAAGTTGGATAGAAAGCAGTAAGCCGAATATTCACGAGTCGGCTTGTAAAAAAGGGGGCTGGAAACCGGCTTAGGCTATGTTGATGTTTTGGGTCATTTGCCATTTTGACCATTTTTCGTGTGGACGCCCATTCATCCTTACTCCTGCCCACCAAACAGTCACTCCGCGAGCTGCGGCTTCTGGCAGGAGACGGCTTAGGCGCCGCACACTACTTGTCCGACTTCAGGAAACATTTCATAGCGCCAGACGGCGAGTCCCCGGCCGACTAGTCGAACCCGGCACCAAGCGGCATAGCAAGAAGTAGCATACTTGAAGGCATAATTCTTATCATACAGATAATCAAAAGGGGCAGTCCCCGAGCTCGTCTCGGGGGGCCCGAAGTCTCGGTACTTTAATACAGAGGGGTAGCGTGATACATACTGAATCAACTGTAAAATCTTCGAAGGAGGTTTGCATTCCATGGTCGTTCCGACTCTTTGCCGGAGTCGTCTCTCTTGCGTGCTCGGGGCTTCTGGGCATCGATCAGGTAGTAGGAGTCATTGCCCAATACCTTGCTAACAATAAAGGGGCCTTCCCAAGGTGCCGACAGCTTGTGCTGGCCGGCTCTCCGCTGGATCAGTCGGAGCACAAGGTTGCCCTCTTGGAAAGATCTTGGCTTGACCTTCCTGTTGTAGTATCGGCGCCGGCTCTGCTGGTAGATGCCGGACCGACTGAGTGCCAACAGCCGGCCCTCTTCCAGCAGATCGACGCCGTCTTGATGTGCTTCTTCTGCTTCCTCCTCGGTGTACATGGTGACTCGTAGGGAGTCGAATTCTATGTCCATCGGGATGAAGGCTTCGGCACCATAGACGAGGAAGAAAGGCGTGAAGCCGGTTGACTTGTTTGGAGTCGTGCGCAGACTCCAGAGGACGGCTGGCAGCTCCTCAAGCCAACAGCCGGCCGAGTGTTCTAGTGGTTCAACTAGGCGGGGCTTGATGCCGGATAGGATGAGGCCGTTTGCTCGCTCTACCTGGCCGTTTGACTGCGGATGGGCGACGGACGCTAAGTCTAGTCGGATGCCCTGTGTAGCGCAGAAACGGGCCAAGGCTCCTTTGGCAAAATTTGTGCCATTGTCGGTGATGATGCTATGTGGTATGCCGTACCGAGTCGTAATGTCAGCGATGAAGGTTACTGCAGTCGGACCATTCAATTTCTTGATGGGTTTTGCTTCTATCCACTTGGTGAACTTGTCCACTGCGACAAGTAGGTGAGTTAGGCCGCCTCGTGCCGTCTTGAATGGTCCCACCATGTCCAGGCCCCAAACCGCAAAGGGCCAGGTGATGGGAATGGTTTTGAGCGCCGAAGCCGGCTGGAGCGGCTTGGAACGGAACATCTGGTACCCCTTGCAGTTTTGGACTAATTCCTTGGCCTCTTCTAGGGCAGTCGGCCAGAAGAAACCGTGTCGGAAGGCTTTGGCGATGAGCGCCCTTGAAGCTGCATGGTGGCCACACTCGCCTTCATGGATGTCTCTGAGAATTGCCTGGCCTTGTTCTGCCTCGACACAGCGTTGGTAGACACCAGTGACACTGCGTCTGACCAGCTCTCTGTTGACTATGGTATAGGCTGCCGCTCGGTGTTGCACTTGCCGAGCCAGGATTTCATCAGCTGGCAGCTCTCTGTTTACTAGGAACTTGAGGATGGGCTGGGCCCATGAGGGTGCTGCTACTTCTTCGATTGCCACTTTTGCGACTTGGACGAGGGTGGCTGGGCTGGGAGGCGGCGGGCTGGGATCCTCGGCCGCTTGCTGGGTCGATGAAGTCCCTGGGCCGAGTTCTGAAGTCTTCAGGCTGACTATCGCAGTCCCCGGGCCGGGTTCTGAAGTCCCCGGGCGGGCTTTGACTGCGGTATTTTTGGAGCCATCTGTGAGGATTCTTGTGCCGTCTGCTGATGCTCTTGAGTCGGACCGACTTCTTCGGGGGGAGCTGGCACAAAAATAGAGTCTGATTCTGGCGAAGGCTTGATAGATGGCTTGAGGAGGCGTTGAAGGGCGACACCGGACGGTATTGCTTGACGGGTGGAGCCGACTCATGCCAGGGCGTCCGCTTGGTCATTGTCATTTCTTGGAATGTGAAGGAATTCACACCCCTCGAAATATCCGCTGAGTTGCTGCACCAGGAAGCGGTAGCTTGCCATGTTTGCGTCTTTGGCGTTCCAGTCGCCAGATGACTGCTGGACCACCAAATCGGAGTCACCGTAGCACAGGATCCGGCGGATGCCGAGTTCTTTGGCAAGCCGGAGCCCGTGAACGAGCGCCTCGTATTCGGCAACATTGTTGGAGGCGGTGAAGTGGATCTGCAGTGCGTACTTGAGCTTGTCGCCTTTGGGGGAGGTGAGGACGACGCCGGCTCCCAGGCCGGTGCGCATCTTGGAGCCATCGAAATGCATTCGCCAATGGGTGGAGTCAGGTGCTGGCGGCAGGTACTGGGTCTCGGCCCAGTCGACAAGGAAGTCGGCCAGTGCTTGTGACTTGATGGCGGCGCGGGGCTGATAGTAGATGGTGTACGGAGCCAGATCTATGGCCCACTTGGCTACTCGGCCTGAAGCATCACGGCTTCCGATGATCTCGGCCAGTGGAGCGGTGCAAACCATAGTGATTGGATGTTCTTGAAAGTAAGGCTTCAACTTCTTGGCGGCGAAATGCACACCGTAGCACATCTTCTGGTAGTGGGGGGTAGTTCTGCTTGGAGGTCGACAGTACCTCGCTCAAGTAATAAACTGGTCTCTGGACAGGGAGCGCCTTGCCTTCCTCTTTGCGTTCAACCATGATAACTGTGCTGACTACCCAGCTGGTGGCGGCAATGTATAGGAGCATAGGCTCTTTGGGAGTCGGAGCCGCCAGCACAGGGGGAGTAGTCAACATCTTCTTTAGCTTGAGAAACGCTTCATCCGCCTTGTGGTTCCACTCAAAAAAGGTGGTCTTCTTCATCAGTTGGTACAAAGGGAGAGCCTTCTCGCCCAGCCGACTGATGAATCGGCTGATGGAAGCCAGGCAGCCGGTGAACTTCTGCACATCTAACAGTCGGCGGGGGACTTCCATTCTCTCGATGGCTTTGATCTTCACAGGGTTGCACTCTATGCCGCGTTCAGAGACCAGGAAGCCAAGGAGCTGGCCGGCTGGTACTCCGAAGACGCACTTCTCCGGATTGAGCTTGATCTGGAATCGGCGCAGATTCTCAAAGGTTTCTTGGAGATCTTCCAACAATGTTCCCCGCTTCTCCGTCTTCACTACCACATCATCCACGTAGACATGGGAATTCCTGCCGAGTTGCTTGAGGAGACATTTCTGCATGCAACACTGAAAGGTGGCGCCGGCATTCCTCAAGCCGAACGTCATAGTCAGGTAGCAGAAGGCTCCAAATGGCGTGATGAAGGCAGTCTTCAGTCTGTCTGCCGGGTTCAGCTTGATCTGGTGATATCCCGAATATGCATCTAAGAAGCTCAACAGCTCACATCCGGCTGTGGAGTCTATCACCTGGTCAATTCTCGGCAGAGCAAATGGAGCTTTGGGGCAAGCCTTGTTGAGGCTTGTGTAGTCGATACACATCCGCCACTGCTTGTTCTTCTTCAGCACTAGGACCGGGTTCACCAGCCATTCTGGAAAGAACACCTCCATAATGAAACCGGCCGCTAGGAGTCGGGCTATCTCTTCTCCAACAACTCTTCTTTTCTCTTCTGACAGGCGGCGCAAGGGCTGCCTGACGGGCTTCACATCAGATCGAACATGTAATTTGTGCTCGGCGAATTCCGTCGGTATACCCGGCATGTCTTTAGGGGACCATGCAAAGATGTCTCGATTCTCACGGAGGAAATCGACGAGCTCACCTTGCTATTTGCTGTCTAGGTTTGCACCTATGACAGCGTGCCTCTCCGGGTGCTCCGGGTCCAAAGGTATCCTCTTTGTTTCCTTAGCCGGCTTGAACTAACCATCGGCTTCCGACTCCTTGGGGTCGGGCGACATCTCTGGCTATTTGCCGGCCATCGCCACAACCCAGTCAAGGAGCCGCCTTTCAGCTGTGATCACCAGGGACTCGGCCAACCGACTGCTCTTGGCCGCGCAGGCGTACGACTTCCTGTAGTCGCCAGCCACGGTCAGAATCCCTTTTGAACTCGGCATCTTCATCTTGAGGTAGGCATAGTGGGGAACCACCATGAACTTGGCTAAGGCAGGTCGGCCAAGCAGCGCTTGGTATGGGCTTTCAAGGTCCACCACTTCAAACCAGACTGGCTCTCGGCGAAAATGATCTTTGTCTCCGAAGAGGACGTCTACCTGGATCTTGCCGATTGGGGAGCAGGAAAGGCCAGGCACAATGCCGTGGAAAATAGTTCGGCTGCTTTGAAGCTGTTTCTGCTTGATTCCTAATTTCTCCATGGTATCCTTGTACACGATGTTGATGCTGCTGCCTCCGTCTATCAACACTCGCGAGAAGCGAGCGGCCCGCCTATCAGTGGCCAAGGTAGCACTCAGAACCAAGGCGTAGGAGCCCGGATTCGGCATCACCTCTGGGTGATCTGCTCTGCTCCAACTGATAGGCTTCTCGGACCAATGCATAAACTCCGGAGTATCTGATGCTACTACGTTCACTTCTTGCTGCTGCAACCGTCTGCTGTGTCGATCATCGGCCATACTGGTGAACACCACATAAGCTCCATGTTCTTCGGGGTATTCATCTTGTACGGCGCCGACTGGCCTGGCCGCCGGCTGCTGGGGCGGCTATGGAGGCGGCGGCCCAGCAGGCGGTGGAGGAAGGAGGCTGTCTCCCTTGGCGATTCTGGTGAGCCAGTGGCACATCCAGATGGTATGGTTTGATGGCTTCGCACCACTGTGGAACTTGCAGGGACCGTCCAGAGTCTGCTCATAAGAGAAGGCCGGCAACCAGTTGGACTTGCCGCCTTTCTGCCGCTCCGCCGGAGGCTGCCCCTCAGGCTGTTGGTCTTCGACTGTTGCGACCTGCCGACTGCTGGAAGTCGGCTGTGGGGCCTTGTGCTTGTGATCATTCTGCTGCTGTCGCCGACTGGTGTGTCCAGCCGGAGTTCTGGGAGCCTGAGGGGCCACTTTGCCAGTCGCACTAACTTGAATCTCTGTCTTCATGGAGGAGTCGGCGGTGGCATACTTGTCTGCAATGACCAGCAACTCGTCGAGGGTCTCGGGCTCGTCGCAGAGGAGCCGGTGCTTGAGGAGGGTGCCTTCTCTGCACCCGGCGCTGAAGTACTCGATAGCCTGCACCTCGGGCACGCCCTCGCAGGAGTTCCGAAGCTCGCCCCATCGCGTGAGGTAGTCGCATGTCGACTCGTCTTGGCCTTGCACGCACAAGGAGAGTTGTCGTGGCTTGGGAGGCCGCTTGTACGTGCTGGTGAAGTTGCGGACGAAAGCTTCGGTGAAGTCGACCCAACTGTTGATGCTGCGGGGCTTCAAACTGTTCAGCCATGTTCGGGCCGTACCCTGGAGCATGAGCGGAACGTACTTCACGGCAACACGCTTGTTGCCGTTCGCTATGTTGACAGCCGTGGAGTAGTCGACTAGCCAATCTTCCGGCTTCACGGAGCCGGTGTACTTGGGCGTGTCTCGGGGGAGCGCGAACCCTTTGGGAAAAGGCTCGTCTCAAATGCGGGGTCCGAAGCAGGGTGGGCCCAGCTCATCTTCTTCTTCTAGCGCCAGGGATCGGTGGAGTTGGTCGATCCGGTGGCGAGCTGTCAGGACCCCGACTCAATGCCACATCGATCTAGCATGTAACACCTCATATCACTTTGCGGCCTCACGCACGGTATTCCCACGGGTGTCGCCTTACCTTTGCCCGGGACCGTTTGCGCCTTTTGGCACACGTATATGACAGTGTCGCTAGCATCCATATGATAAGGAGCCCGGGCTGACATGGCTAGTCGTAAACCCAAAGTGGCACAGACTTACAGGGACAGGCATCCATGACCCAGCATCGAACGTGTCGGTCATCAGCGAGTGAATCCAGGCTGTAGCACTGGGCTAGCAGGACTCCGGTGAACCGGGCTGTAGCGGGCTAACAGGACTCCGGTATTCATCGCGTGACATTTCCCCGAAGGGACAGACACAGGAACGAAGAAGGACACATGCCGGCCAGCCTAAGTGTTCCAGAGCAGTAGCAAGCTACCATGGCTCGGTGGAAACACTAGGAGACATTTCCCGGTAAGAGAGGCTACTAAAGATAAACAACTAGATAGTCAGATCCCACACATACCAAGCATTTCAATAACATACACACAATATGCTCGATATGTGCAAATACAACATGGCATCACAAAATGACTCTACAACTCACGTATTTTATTCAATAGGCTCCGAGGAGCGAGATATTACAAACATGGGTCACATGACCCAACACTCAGAGCATACAAGTCAAAGCACAAGCGGAAGCTTAACATGTCCGAGTATAGACATCTACAAATGAAAAAGGCTGAGAAGCCTGACTATCTACCAGATCCTACCGAGGGCACAAGATCGTAGCTGAGGTAACAAGCTAAACGTCGAAGTCCACACGGTACTACTAGCGAGACTGAAGTCTCTCTGCAAAACATAAAATAGGCAAACGTGAGTACAAATGTACCCAGCAAGACTTACATCAGATCTATCTACATATGCATCATTATCAACAAAGGGGGTGGTGGAGTTTAACTGCAGCAAGCCAGCTTTGACTCGGTGGCTATCCTGAACTACGACTGTAAGTACCTCTTTTGAGGTGGCGCACACGAGTCCACATATTCACCATATCAATACACCACTATGGATCCGCTCTCGTCTCCCTACGAGAACGCCATCCATAGCGCTCACGCTTATCTTGTGTATTTTAGAGTATCCACTTTCACTTGTCTATGAACTATGCAAGGGGTCCAAGTTTCCATATCCGAGGAATCCGGCTATTCGAATAGATGATGTTAACCCTGCAGGGGTGTACTTCTTCACACACGCTCCCGCCACTTATCGCCCTGTACACGTCATGTACCTCGGCAACCTTCAAGCGGAAGCCGGGCGAGGGAGTCGGCCACGACCTGACTAACCAAACAAGTCTCTCGTCCAGGTTTATCGCCTATTCGGGTTCCATCCGCAAGGAGATCCGGCTGGGGTGTCGCTCACGGCCCCAAACGATGTGAGCAGGGTTCCCAAGCCCACCATTCGGGTGCCACTTGGTACACCGTGCCACTGTGCCTAGTCTGTCCCAAGCCCACCTGTACCGGGTGCCACTTGGTAGACTACTAACAGTACCTACAAACACCAGAAACTAGTTGCAACTCCTGGACAGAGATCATGTTGATTAATAAGTCAACAAAGTCAATTAAGGATCCCAATGTGTGGTAGTAGCTGTTCATGGATCACAAACACAGAACTCAGTTCCTGAGGACGGCTGCAATGAGACAACCCACCATGTACTCCTACATGGCCTCTCACCGCTACCTTTACCAAATCGTGTTCACACACTTAGCGCACACACAGTAGGACATGTTCACACACCTCTGATTCATCCCCGATGAATCAGACCTGACTCAACTCTAAGCAGTAGCAGGCATGACAAACAAGCATGAATGAGTAGGCACATCAGGGCTCAAACAACTCCTACTCATGCTAGTGGGTTTCATCTATTTACTGTGGCAATGACAGGTCATGCAAAGGATAAAGGGGTTCAGCTACCGCAGCAAGTAACAGATGAATCGTTGTTGTCCTAATGCAGTAAAAGAGAGCAGGAGCGAGAGAGTGGGATTTTATCGGAATGAACAAGGGGGTTTTGCTTGCCTGGCACTTCTGAAGATAATATAGCTCTTCATCGGTGTCATCGATCACATCGTCGGTATCACGTCTATCAAAAGGGGGCAATCACCGGCAACTGAGGAAAAACACAATCAATGCATTGCACAATATGATGCATGAATGTGACATGGCAATATGCTGTGGTTTGTGCTAATGCAACTAAAACCAGATTAAATGAAGTTGGTTTGAATCCAAGATTCAAATTCAAACTCCACATGTGGTTATTTAAATGCCATTTAATTGAATTGTCCTAAACAGTAGTGATAAGTTGTTCTAACATGCATCAAAATGGTACAGATGGATTCCTTGAATTTTTCTGATAATTTTTCATATATAAATTATTTAATTCTGAGTTACGGTTGAATTTCTATGATTTATTGAAGTTTTAGCTATTTTCTGGAATTTTCAGAATTAAGTTAAATCCAGAAAACATTACTGCGTCAGCATGACGTTGGCATGACGTCATCAGGTCAACAGGGGCTGGTCCGGGTCAAAACTGACGTGTGGGGGCCACACGTCAGTGTCACAGGGCTGCTTAGCTCACTGACAGGTGGGACCAAGTCAACGGCCACGTCAGCTTGGTCAAAGCTGACGTGTGGGCCCACGGTGGTTAGGTTAAAACTTAACAGAAAATAATAAAGATTAAATAAGGGCGTGGGGCCCATACGTCAGTGACCCAGAGGGTTGGTTAGCGGTGTGTTTAGGCCCTATTCACGGCCACGTCAGCGGTCGACACCGGCGACCAAAAGCACGGCGGTGGCTCGCCGGAGATGCTCGGGGACGGAGCTACGGAGCATCGTTTCGCTCGTGGTTTGCAGCTACGGGACGCTGGCAGTGAGGCGCATCCGGTGGTGGCCGCGTAGTGTGCTGGGTGTGTGTGTAACAGCGGCGGCGGCGAGCCGGGCGGCCGCCGGAGTTCGGGCATCCAAGCTTTGGGCGTTACGGGGCACGGCGGGCGCGGCCGATGGGCTCTACGGGTTGCTGGGGTCACCAGGAACACTCGGAGGCAACGAGCGCAGGTGGAGGAGCTCGAGAGCACGAAGCTCACCGTCCATGGCGGCGGCCGGAGCTCGGGTTCGGCGGGGCAGCTAGCTAGGGGACGAAATCAAGTGCGCGGAGTGAGGGGAAGAGAAGAGGAGCTCACGGGGAGTCGGACGAGACGCTAAGTGGGCTCGGGGACGTCCTGTCGGCGGCGAATCGACGTCGGCGGCGACCGGCTTCTGAGAAGGAAGAAGATGAGGCCGTCGGCGATGCAGGCCGTCGCAGCGCTTGGGGCCAGGTTGGAGCGAAGCGGCGATCGATGGCGGGGCTTCGGGGCATGTAGGAGAGGCGAGGGGGAGGCGGTGGCCATGGTGGAGCTCGTCGGTGGCGGCGGCTCCGCTCGGGCTACGCGAGAGAGAGAGCCAGGGGAAGGGAGGGAGAGCAGCGAGTGAGGGAGAGGGAACAGGGTCTTCGGGCGTCTCCATGGCGCTGTTAGAAGGCCCGGGGCTCCCAGGAGGAAGTAGGAGGTGGCCGAGGGCTCTCGGGCGCGCGCCACGCCTCGCCTCTGTCCTTCTGGCGAGGGAGGAAGACGACAGGGGGGAAGCGGCGGTGGGCTGGGCCGTGCTGGGCCGGTTCTGCTGCAGGTGAGCGCCAGGTAAGTGGCTGGGCTGCTGGTGGGCTACTAGGTAAGTCTTCTGCTCTTTTTTTAATTTTTCTTCTGTTTTGTTTTCTATTTAATTGCCACTGAATTCAAATTCAAACAAATTTGAAAACAGTGCCAAAACTCCCCTGGATAATTTTATGTCACTTAAGGTCTACTCCTCATAAACATAAAATATCTCAGGGCATTTGAAAATATATTCATTATATATTATGAATATAACTCCAAATTCAAATAAAATATTGATTTAAAATCAGAGCCCAAATAATTCCTTAGAAATGTCCCAAAAATTTTGGTTTGATTTATAACTCTTGCCAAAATTGTCAGAGCTATTTCTAGGGCATTTTGGATTTACTGATTGCAATTTTAGGGTTTCTTGCCCCTTTATTAAAGTGATTTCTGAGGCTTTCAATTTCCTCATTTCAGCTTTCGGAATATAGACATGATGCACACATGAAGCTAGCCTAGAGCATAACAGGACCAGGGATGTGACAACTCACCCCCATTAAACAAAAATCTCGTCCCGAGATTCAAGCGTAGGGTAAGGTGAAGGGGGAACGCAAACTAGCACAATCTTCACGATCCAGGTTGCACTTCAAATGAGCGTTGATTCAATCACCATCTTTGTCTTGTCGTCTAGCTCTGAGAACTCCAACTAGCATGACAGCAAGAGGAAAAGGACATCTCCGGAAGAATCGATCTTCTCGAAGATCAATCAACTTAGGATCAGCTCACAAGGTGAGTCATAGCAACATCTCTTGAGCTGAGACACGAAGCATACATCTGAAGAAATGGAGTGAGACAGATGACGAGGGCTCACTAAGTAGACAACAATTCCACACCTAAGAGGGTGGTGAATGGTTGTCAACGTAGCGAGGAGTTGAGTTGCCATGATACCACAACGAGGCACCTTAGGGATGGTGACTCGTAGATATATCCCCTTAAGTGGCAAAAAGAATTACCTTTGATTCAGAGATCATTGAAACTCTTTATACCAGCCTAAGGCAATTCTTGAGTGATCATTTGGAGGGGTTCGGTAGAATGGCATACTCGGACTTGGATGATGTGGATTACCTTGTTGAAGACAACGTAATGGATGAATTTGCTTATCACCGGAAATGGAAGAGACCCATGGTAGAATGGCACATTGGTGGTGCAAGCTGGGAACAAAATGCAAATGCTGGGAATGATTCTGGTAACTGTGGAAGAACCCAATAACAGAGAGTGAATTCACGGTTTGAAAAGGTCATAGCATTGCCGAGGAAACTGAGAGCACTATATAGTTAATGCCGACGATGAAACCTAGCACTTGCGCGTGCTCTCAAGAACTTGAGCATTTCCATAATCATCAAGGTTTTACCAACATCCCTGTCAAGGATCCTGGCAACACAACTTACTACCGTGATGAATGATGATGGATGATGCAGATGCAAAGGAAGATAACACTTTCTCAGATTTCACCCTTGGCGGGGCCAAGGAAATAAAATCTGGATGATCGACCGAGAGACATTTAGCACTCCGCCTCTAATGTTCCCCTTGATGTGCTAGTGTATCCCATTCATTGAAATGGTTTGGTAACTAGACATCAAGTAAAAGGTCGGACTTCGGGAACACAAAAATCCATAAGGAACAGCTAGGAAGTAAATCCTATGAAGTCCTTATGGGGAGGTGGCCAACTTTCTCAATCAAGATACTACAGTAATAGGTCTTCCGGCTGGGTGTGTTGGCCATGACATCCACTTTACCGGTTACAGAGAGACCATTATTATAGTTCTTGGGAATGTTCCAACCATCATATCTGCCTGAGATTCAGATCTGGTTGGTGTAAGAATAATCCAGACTCATCGAGCCTAGGAAGAAAAATGAAAGTTTGCAACACAAATCGACGAGATGACGTTGCAAGATTCTCGGAAAATGAACTACGATAGCAAACTCCAAAACATGAACTGGTTCTGCTACAACATGTGAACATGCTGTCCTAGACAAACATTATCACATGGTAGTCTTACAACAAAACACTACCGAGTTCTGGTTGGGAACCATCATCGAGGATATCAAAGTTCTTGATTAAGCCCGGGTTAGCTCTTAAAAAGAACTCCTTCTCCTAGAACAAATCAATTAGTGGCTTGGTGTGCTAGGGATACATATGGAATGAAGATGATCAGTCTTTCAGACCATAGAATACTTCGCACATGCATGACTGACCTGGGATGATTCCAGAGGAGCAAAAACAAACTTTCTCGAATTCACGACGGCAACTTACATCAAATGCACGTGAATCAAAGGAAGTCACTTCTTTCATCCAACATATACTTCATAAACGGGGCATGAAGAAAATGCTTACACAAGTTTCCAACGCTAGCTTAATGTTTAACAAAATCATGGAGGAGATAAGGATGTTGTCAATGGGCTCAACAACAATTCATCCGGGTTCCCTTTTTAAAAGGAATTCCATAGTTAAGTGAACACGGTGATAGCATTGGTCATACCAAAGAATATAATGGTGTATGCTCGAGGAAAAACCACAAGTAAGACAACATTACGAATATCGTTGGTTCTGATTTGATTTGACGATAGCCCATACTCAATCAAAGGTTTGGGTAAGATAATAGATCCAACAATTGATCACAAGGACCAATTGATGAAGATATCATCTTTCTTCAACACACACACACACACACACACAAAAAGATATCCCTTAACATGAACTAAGTCGGACAAGCTTTTATCTTCCAACTCTCCAAGTTGTTGTCTAGCTTAACCAACTAGCTCAGGGATATCTAACACGAATTCTTGGAGAAAGGGTGGTTTACAGAAATAAACCAACTTTATCACGAACTCAACATAGCGGTCAGGTGATAACCTGGTAATACTTCCGAGAAGATATACAGAAAATCACGAACCACCGGTATGTTACTAAGCTCGAGAACAATCTTGCTTTTCAAGGCAAGACGATATGGTGAAATAAGCAAGGGATTGGATAATTCTAACTCATTGATCGAAGAGTGCACCAGAAATAAGGACTAGGTAGCACAATCTATCTTATAATGGTGATTCAAAAAGCAACATGCTAAGAATGAGAATATTGTCCTTTAACCACCAAGTAGCAAGGTTGCTAGGAGTATTGAATTCACACATCACATTCACTTGTCGGCATTCCGGTTGCGACAACACGGAACCGAGGGATGAATAATGATGGCGAGAAGTATCACTACATCAAGAATTCACAAGAGCCGGTGCAATCCTCATGAAAATCCTGACATAAAGATGGTAATACTTCAGGGTAGAACAGAATCAAAAGCTGGGCTGGCATTTTGATCTGCGGAGCACAATTGCTTTGACCCAATCCTAGATATGGATGAGGTACTGGAGTTTGTTTCTCCTAGTCATTCCGGAATAGAATGGCTTGACAGACCACAAGAGTGACAGGCATCGATGAACAAATGCACGCGTACTCTTGACTATCAATCGATAGACGAAGGTCATAAAACAACTAAAGAGGAACAACTCAAAGGTACATAAGATTTTCTGAGTTGTGGATGCATGGTTTAGCATGTTGAACGACGTTCAACACATTTCTTCCAGATAACCCATGCAGAAAGGTAGAACTGGCAGAGTCACAATATATAATGGAGAACTCATCAAGAGCACTCTGGTTGTGATCGTTCAGTTCAACGAGGAACTTCTGCCATAAGTAGTTCATGGTATTTGGAAGAAGAAGATACCACGGGCTTCAAGGACTATCGCAAAGGTTACTAATAACCTAAGGGAGCTAGCAATTACTATCAACATGAAGTAAGTAGAGTGAATCTCGGGTTCAAAACCCAGAAGTGAAATACCTACTACTAAGTAGCATCACGGGATGCTTTCGGGAATAAAGGCCAGAGTCATCACACTGGGACACAAATCATAGCTAGATTACTAGATGATCCCCTAAGACACCTAGGGTCATAATACTAGCTCCCACATATATGTCAAGGCAATAAGGTACCTCAACTCATTGATTTGGGTGATTAATCTGACCAAAGGCACATCGGGAACAGGAGGAAGGGATTTGCAAATGCATCAGACTATTTAGAAAACCTGGGATGGCTCGGACAGCATAACGGCTGTAAATGCTCAAAAAAGACTTGAGACATTCACAAAATGGTGGCATAACCACTCAGAAGCACAATATCAAGGTTTCGAGATCATCAGAGACATACTGAAGTAGTAGGAACTGGACTGAGGCTTAAATCCAACAATCTTATAAGTCTACGGATTAGTAACACGTGATCCTGATAGAAAGAAGAAAAAGCCTAGTTCCTTAACCCCGTAGGAAGGGAAGATGATGACTCAGATCAGAAGGCCATGAGGTATAAGGAGTAAAAAGAGCCTTACGTTCCATCCCACAATCAATTCCCTTATATAACTAAAGAACTTCTAGACTCAACTTCGACCAGTTTGGCTTGGTAATCCTACAGGCAGTCAAGCTCTGATACCAAAGCTGTCAGGACCCCGACTCAATGCCACATCGATCTAGCATGTAACACCTCATATCACTTTGCGGCCTCACGCACGGTATTCCCACGGGTGTTGCCTTACCTTTGCCCGGGACCGTTTGCGCCTTTAGGCACACATATATGACAGTGTCGCTAGCATCCATATGATAAGGAGCCCGGGCTGACATGGCTAGTCGTAAACCCAAAGTGGCACAGACTTACAGGGATAGGCATCCATGACCCAGCATCGAACGTGTCGGTCATCAGCGAGTGAATCCAGGCTGTAGCACTGGCTAGCAGGACTCCAGTGAACCGAGCTGTAGCGGGCTAACAGGACTCCGGTATTCATCACATGACATTTCCCCGAAGGGACAGACACAGGAACGAAGAAGGACACATGCCGGCCAGCCTAAGTGTTCCGGAGCAGTAGCAAGCTACCATGGCTCGGTGGAAACACTAGGAGACATTTCCCGGTAAGAGAGGCTACTAAAGATAAACAACTAGATAGTCAGATCCCACACATACCAAGCATTTCAATAACATACACACAATATGCTCGATATGTGCAAATACAACATGGCATCACAAAATGACTCTACAACTCACGTATTTTATTCAATAGGCTCCGAGGAGCGAGATATTACAAACATGGGTCACATGACCCAACACTCAGAGCATACAAGTCAAAGCACAAGCGGAAGCTTAACATGTCTGAGTATAGACATCTACAAATGAAAAAGGCTGAGAAGCCTGACTATCTACCAGATCCTGCCGAGGGCACAAGATCGTAGCTGAGGTAACAAGCTA
Source organism: Triticum dicoccoides (assembly GCF_002162155.2). NCBI lineage: Eukaryota > Viridiplantae > Streptophyta > Magnoliopsida > Poales > Poaceae > Triticum > Triticum dicoccoides. The sequence continues at coordinate 79,103,971 of NC_041385.1, forward strand.
AACGTCGAAGTCCACACGGTACTACTAGCGAGACTGAAGTCTCTCTGCAAAACCTAAAATAGGCAAACATGAGTACAAATGTACCCAGCAAGACTTACATCAGATCTATCTACATATGCATCATTATCAACAAAGGGGGTGGTGGAGTTTAACTACAGCAAGCCAGCTTTGACTCGGTGGCTATCCTGAACTACGACTGCAAGTAACTCTTTTGAGGTGGCGCACATGAGTCCACATATTCACCATATCAATACACCACTATGGATCCGCTCTCGTCTCCCTACGAGAACGCCATCCATAGCACTCACGCTTATCTTGCGTATTTTAGAGTATCCACTTTCACTTGTCTATGAACTATGCAAGGGGTCCAAGTTTCCATATCTGAGGAATCCGGCTATTCGAATAGATGATGTTAACCCTGCAGGGGTGTACTTCTTCACACACGCTCCCGCCACTTATCGCCCTGTACACGTCATGTACCTCGGCAACCTTCAAGCGGAAGCCGGGCGAGGGAGTCGGCCACGACCTGACTAACCAAACAAGTCTCTCGTCCAGGTTTATCGCCTATTCGGGTTCCATCCGCAAGGAGATCCGGCCGGGGTGTCGCTCACGGCCCCAAACGATGTGAGCAGGGTTCCCAAGCCCACCATCCGGGTGCCACTTGGTACACCGTGCCACTGTGCCTAGTCTGTCCCAAGCCCACCTGTACCAGGTGCCACTTGGTAGACTACTAACACTACCTACAAACACCAGAAACTAGTTGCAACTCCTGGACAGAGATCATGTTGATTAATAAGTCGAGAGAGTCAATTAAGGATCCCAATGTGTGGTAGTAGCTGTTCATGGATCACAAACACAGAACTCAGTTCCT
>NC_041385.1:79104974-79164297 GCF_002162155.2 Triticum dicoccoides
GGCTGCAATGAGACAACCCACCATGTACTCCTACATGGCCTCTCACCGCTACCTTTACCAAATCGTGTTCACACACTTAGCTCACACACAGTAGGACATGTTCACACACCTCTGATTCATCCCCGATGAATCAGACCTGACTCAACTCTAAGCAGTAGCAGGCATGACAAACAAGCATGAATGAGTAGGCACATCAGGGCTCAAACAACTCCTACTCATGCTAGTGGGTTTCATCTATTTACTGTGGCAATGACAGGTCATGCAAAGGATAAAGGGGTTCAGCTACCGCAGCAAGTAACAGATGAATCGTTGTTGTCCTAATGCAGTAAAAGAGAGCAGGAGCGAGAGAGTGGGATTTTATCGGAATGAACAAGGGGGTTTTGCTTGCCTGGCACTTCTGAAGATAATATAGCTCTTCATCGGTGTCATCGATCACATCGTCGGTATCACGTCTATCGAAAGGGGGCAATCACCGGCAACTGAGGAAAAACACAATCAATGCAATGCACAATATGATGCATGAATGTGACATAGCAATATGCTGTGGTTTGAGCTAATGCAACTAAAACCAGATTAAATGAAGTTGGTTTGAATCCAAGATTCAAATTCAAACTCCACATGTGGTTATTTAAATGCCATTTAATTGAATTGTCCTAAACAGTAGTGATAAGTTGTTCTAACATGCATGAAAATGGTACAGATGGATTCCTTGAATTTTTCTGATAATTTTTCATATATAAATTATTTAATTCTGAGTTACGGTTGAATTTCTATGATTTATTGAAGTTTTAGCTATTTTCTGGAATTTTCAGAATTAAGTTAAATCCAGAAAACATTACTGCGTCAGCATGACGTCAGCAGGTCAACAGGGGCTGGTCCGGGTCAAAACTGACGTGTGGGGGCCACACGTCAGTGTCACAGGGCTGCTTAGCTCACTGACAGGTGGGACCAAGTCAATGGCCACGTCAGCTTGGTCAAAGCTGACGTGTGGGCCCACGGTGGTTAGGTTAAAACTTAACAGAAAATAATAAAGATTAAATAAGGGCGTGGGGCCCATACGTCAGTGACCTAGAGGGTTGGTTAGCGGTGTGTTTAGGCCCTAATCACGGCCGCGTCAGCGGTCGACGCCGGCGACCAAAAGCACGGCGGTGGCTCGCCGGAGATGCTCGGGGACGGAGCTATGGAGCATCATTTCGCTCGTGGTTTGCAGCTACGGGACGCTGGCAGTGAGGCGCATCCGGTGGTGGCCGTGTAGTGTGCTGGGGGTGTGTGTAACAGCGGCGGCGGCGAGCCGGGCGGCCGCCGGAGTTCGGGAATCCAAGCTTTGGGCGTTACGGGGCACGGCGGGCGCGGCTGATGGGCTCTACGGGTTGCTGGGGTCACCAGGAACACTCGGAGGCATCGAGCGCAGGTGGAGGAGCTCGGGAGCACGAAGCTCACCGTCCATGGCGGCGGCCAGAGCTCGGGTTCGGCGGGGCAGCTAGCTAGGGGACGAAATCAAGTGCGCGGAGTGAGGGGAAGAGAAGAGGAGCTCACGGGGAGTCGGACGAGACGCTAAGTGGGCTCGGGGACGTCCTGTCGGCGGCGAATCGACGTCGGCGGCGACCGGCTTCTGAGAAGGAAGAAGATGAGGCCGTCGGCGATGCAGGCCGTCCCAGCGCTTGGGGCCAGGTTGGGGCGAAGCGGCGATCGATGGCGGGGCTTCGGGGCATGTAGGAGAGGCGAGGGGGAGGCGGTGGCCGTGGTGGAGCTCGTCGGTGGCGGCGGCTCCGCTCGGGCTACGCGAGAGAGAGAGCCAGGGGAAGGGAGGGAGAGCAGCGAGTGAGGGAGAGGGAACAGGGTCTTCGGGCGTCTCCGTGGCGCTGGTAGAAGGCCCGGGGCTCCCAGGAGGAAGCAGGAGGTGGCCGAGGGCTCTCGGGCGCGCGCCACGCCTCGCCTCTGTCCTTCTGGCGAGGGAGGAAGACGACAGGGGGGAAGCGGCGGTGGGCTGGGCCGTGCTGGGCCGGTTCTGCTGCAGGTGAGCGCCAGGTAAGTGGCTGGGCTGCTGGTGGGCTACCAGGTAAGTCTTCTGCTCTTTTTTTAATTTTTCTTCTATTTTGTTTTCTATTTAATTGCCACTGAATTCAAATTCAAACAAATTTGAAAACAGTGCCAAAACTCCCCTGGATAATTTTATGTCACTTAAGGTCTACTCCTCATAAACATAAAATATCTCAGGGCATTTGAAAATATATTCATTATATATTATGAATATAACTCCAAATTCAAATAAAATATTGATTTAAAATCAGAGCCCAAATAATTCCTTAGAAATGTCCCAAAATTTTGGTTTGATTTATAACTCTTGCCAAAATTGTCAGAGCTATTTCTAGGGCATTTTGGATTTACTGATTGCAATTTTAGGGTTTCTTGCCCCTTTATTAAAATGATTTCCGAGGCTTTCAATTTCCTCATTTCAGCTTTCGGAATATAGACATGATGCACACATGAAGCTAGCCTAGAGCATAACAGGACCAGGGATGTGACACGAGCGTCGTTCTCTCCGACTCCCTCTCGACGGCCGAGGTGGTCGCCGGGAGTCGGATGCTCGACAGGCAGTGGGGAGACTCGTCTTTCTCTTCATGGTGGGGGAGGCAGGTAGTCGCCCTGCCGCTCCACTGCTCTTGGGCGGCCGTCTTGGTCGCGCTCGATGGTGATGCGAGTCCGAGTGTGGCTGACAGCCGGATCCTTCTCTTTTCTTCCGCGGACTCCGCCAGTCGGCGTCCGAGACGTCGCGCCTTGATCTCGACGGGGAGGTAAGTCGTCATTTTGTCGCTGCGGCGCCTCCTGCGGCAGCCGGCTTTGTTTTGCGCGGCAGCCGCTTTGAGGAGTCGCTGGACTCATTCGGTCATTAGGCGGCGCTCTTCGCCTTCGAAATTGTCCAGCTCATCTGCCGCCGCCTGGGCGGCTCGGATGTTCTCCGCAGGCGTGGCATATACGGGGCGATCGGCCCCGAATAGGTTGGCGACGGCCGCACCGCGTTGTCGGACCATGCCTAGGCGGCTGGGCCCAGTCGGCGCTGGCGAGCCGCTCACAGCGCGATCCATCTCACGTTGGTAGGCCTCTGACAAGCGTCTCATGCTTGCCAGCTTCTTCGCGCCTTCGACAAGCTGAAGGCGGCGTGCCTCCAGCGTCTCAGCGTCAGCGTCCTCTAGAATGGGCGCTGTCAGGTCTCGCAGAGCCGCGTCGAGCGGGTCATGAGCTCCTTCACCGGAGTGCTCACCATGACTGATGACGAGCACTTCCGTGACGGTGCTCCCGCCGCTCGCCTCGCGAGGGAGCGGCTCGTCGTAGATCACCATGTTGGAGGGTAACGTGTCGAGCGACATGCCATCGGAGTCGATCAGCATCGGGTTGGTGGAGCCTACGGACTCCAAGTCCACGACAGGCTCACCGGCGACGTGGAGATGGTCGAGGAGGCCCGCGAGGAGGCTTTCGGGGCCGCCCGTGCCCGCATCGGATGCAGGTTCATCGGAGATGCTAACGTCACCGAGAAGGTCAGCGAGGCAACTCGCCGCGCAGGCGTCATCGACGCTTTGCAGCGCGTCAGGGCAAGCGCCATCGGGCGTGCCGGGCTGGCTACGCTCACGGGGGAGGAAAAGGGTTCCCGTCCAAAATAGATCTCCGGACAACGGTGCACCTCGCCCCACGGTGGGCGCCAAATGTCGGGGGTTGGGTGCGACATATGCCAAAGGATGGCTTATCATGGTGGGAGCGAGTAGAACGTCGCCGGTGCCAGGAAACGGGATTAGGCAAAGGCATGCACGCCGGCTAATCTTACCCAGCTTCGGGGCTCTCCGGGGAGATAACACCCTACTGCTGCTCTGCGGGGTCTCCGCATGATCACTGAAGCGTAGTGACTACAAGGTTGCTCCTAGAGCTGTATTCTGGAGGTAGAGGGGGGCGAGGCTAGCTTCCCTCTTCCTATATGATCTGGTCTAAGATTGAGGAATGCCAACCCTTTGCATGGGTGCCCCGGGGGGTTTATATAGGCCTACCCCCGGGGATACAATGGTAATCTAGCTGGGCGCGGGTCCCAGTCGTCTGTCTCACAGGCCGCCGTCTTCTCCGCCGACTGGTGGGGCCTGCCGACTCATGGGCCCCGCCGGCGAATCCGGCACTGTAGCCGGGCTTCTGATGACGCAGGCTTGGTCATCGGGTCATGGCAACAGTGCCGCCGTCTATCGGGCGATCACTGTCGTTACTCCCCATCTTGTCTGGTTAATGGCGCGTGGGACCCGTAGGAGAGGCTGGCCGACTCCGGGGAGCCGACTCCCACGGGGCTGCCTTCGGGGCGTATCCGCCGTCTTCTATGTTCTCACTGTCCGGCGGGTCCGCCGTCTCTGAGCCATATAGGTAGGCCATCGTGGCCACAGTGCACCGCTCACTGTGGCTGAGGTCAGGGCTGGCATGGCAACAGTGCCGGGCCACGCCGGAGATCTCCGGCGGTACGACACACTGTAGCCATGCTGGCCCCTCGCGAGCAGGAGGTGACGGCCACGCCGTGGTCGTACCCGCCATGCCTATCGAAACGAGTGTAAAGTCGTGGGCCGACTCTCCCTAACCGGCTCCTCCGAAAGTCGCCGGCCACGAGTCGGTTCATCTGGGAGTCGTCATCTGAGACTCGGTTTATCTGGGAGTCGTCATCTGAGACTCGGTTCATCTGGGAGTTGACATCTGAGACTCAGTTCATCCGGGAGTCGCCATCTGGGACTCGGCTCCTCTAGGAGTCGTCATCTGAGACTCGGTTCATCTGGGAGTCGCCATCTGGGACTCGGCTCCTCTGGGAGTCGTCATCTGAGACTCGGTTCATCTGGGAGTCGTCATCTGGGACTCGGCTCCTCTGGGAGTCGTCATCTGAGACTCGGTCTTGAGGGGCGCGGCCTGCCCCGATGTCTTGAAAGGTTCTGGGGCTCGGGTCAGCCTACCCGTGGCCCATTACTCCGACATCGGTCCCACCGAGTTTGGTAGATTGTGTGTAACGGTTAGATTTTGTGTGGAGGCTATATATACCCCTCCACCTCCTGTTCATGCGTAAAGAGAGCCATCAGACTGAACCTACATTTCCAGCATCCTATTTCTGAGAGAGAACTACCTACTCATGTGGTGAGGCCAAGATATTCCATTCCTACCATATGAATCTTGATCTCTAGCCTTCCCCAAGTTGCTTTCCACTCAAACCCTCTTTCCACCAGATCCAAATCCTATGAGAGAGAGTTGAGTGTTGGGGAGACTATCATTTGAAGCACAAGAGCAAGGAGTTCATCATCAACGCACCATTTGTTACATCTTGGAGAGTGGTGTCTCCTAGATTGGCTATGTGTCACTTGGGAGCCTCCGACAAGATTGTGGAGTTGAACCAAGGAGTTTGTAAGGGCAAGGAGATCGCCTACTTCGTGAAGATCTACCGCTACCGAGGCAAGTCCTTCGTGGGCGACGGCCATGGTGGGATAGACAAGGTTGCTTTTTCGTGGACCCTTCGTGGATGGAGCCCTCCGTGGACTCGTGCAGCCATTACCCTTCGTGGGTTGAAGTCTCCATCAACGTGGATGTACTATAGCACCACCTATCGGAACCACGCCAAAAACATCCGTGTCTCCAATTGCGTTTGAATCCTCTAATCTCTTCCCTTTACATTCTTGCAAGTTGCATGCTTTATTTTCCGCTGCTCATATACTCTTTGCATGCTTGCTTGCTATATGTTGTGAATGTTAAACTTGTGCCTAAACTCCACTCAAACTTTAAAGAAACTTAAAAACTGCAACTTTGGCTCTTAGTGTCTAATCACCCCCTCTAGACACCTCTTCTCAAGGTCCTACAAGTGGTATCAGAGCATTGGTCTCCATTGCCTTGGTTTAATCACCATTGGAGGAAGATGGATGAGTCTACTTTGGGGAGTCTTAGACATAGAGTGCCTATTCTTGATGGAGAGTATGTTCATGAGTGGAAAAATGAGATGCTTGTAATTTTCAATCAATATCATTTGAACAAGTACATTGCTAGCCCTTGTGCACCTTATATTGATACTATGCATCCTACCCATGATGAGTCAATTTATATGATTAGAAATCTTAGAACTGCCGAACTTATCCTTAGAGGATTGCCTAGAAACTTGATTGGATGTTTGCCTACTTTTAAGTGTGCCTACACCATATGGAAATTTCTTGAGGAACGATTTCCAGATTATTCCTTGAAAAATCTTGATGAAATTCTCCATAAGTCTATTGCTTTGAGTAAGATGAATAATATTGATCCTATGTTTGGTGATCGTCTATTTGAGCTTACAAACCTTATGCATGCCAAAGGAAATGTTGGTATTGTTAGTGACATTATTTCCGAAGCTATAAGAATTCATAGACAAGATTATTGTCAAACTCACTCTAACGAATCACCCTCTCTAGGATTTGATCCACCACATGACGATGTTGAACATGGATACTATGATGAGGATGATGATAGTGACTTCGATCTTGATGATGCGATGAGACATTTTGGTCTTATAGCAAATCTTCGGGGATATATGTCAGGAGGAAAGGAATGGGTTCTTGATAGTGGATGTACCGATCACATGACCGGAGATAAAGACATGTTTCGTGAGCTTGCTGATAATGATAGTCCTCGAAAGTATGTCACTTTCGGTGACAACTCAAAGGGTAAGGTGGTTGGCCTCGGTAAGGTGGCCATATCACATGATAGCTCCATACAAAATGTCATGCTCGTTGAATCTCTTGGGTACAACTTACTTTCAGTATCTAGACTTTCTGATTTCGGTTTCAATGTTCTATTTACTGAAGTAGATTGCCAAGTGTTTCGTCGAGATAATCATAAAATGGTCTTTACCGGTGTGCGTAGAGGTGATCTATACATTGTTGATTTCACTAAAAAGGCTCAACCTAAAACTTGCTTCATTGCTAAATCCTCAAAAGGCTGGTTATGGCATAGACGAGTAGGTCATGTTGGTATGCGAAACCTTGACAAGCTTATTAAAGGAAATCATATCCTTGGAGTTAGTGATGTCATATTTGATAAGGATAGACTTTGCAGTGCTTGTCAGGCAGGTAAACAGGTTGGAGGAAGGCATCCCGTGAAGAACATCATGACTACAAAGAGGCCACTCGAGCTACTTCACATGGATCTCTTTGGTCCCAACTCTTACAAGAGTCTCGGTGGAAATTCTTTTGGTCTAGTTATAGTTGATGATTTTTCCAGATTTACGTGGGTGTTCTTTCTCGATGATAAATCGCAGGTCCAAAAGATCTTCAAAAACTTCGCTAGGAAGGCCCAAAATCAATTTGAAGTGAAGATCAAGAAGGTTCGCAGCGACAACGGAATGGAGTTCAAGAATGAAAATGTGGACACCTTTCTTGACGAAGAAGGGATTTCACACGAGTTCTCGGCTACGTACACACCTCAACAAAATGGAGTTGTTGAGAGGAAGAACCGGACGCTCATTGAAATGGCGAGAACGATGCTTGATGAGTACAAGATGCCAAAGCACTTTTGGGCAGAAGCGGTTGAGACAGCTTGTCATGCAACAAATCGCTTGTATCTCCACAAGCTACTCGGCAAGACGGCATACGATCTCCTCACCGGTAACAAACCCCAAGTTGGATACTTTCGAGTATTCAGCTTAAAGTGCTACATTCTTGATAAGCATCGTCGTTCTAAATTTTCTCCTAAGTCTCATGAAGGTTTCCTACTAGGTTATGGCTCAAACTCTCACACTTACCGTGTCTACAACAATTTCACCCGAAAGGTTGAAGAAACGGTAGATGTGAAGTTTGATGAATCTAACGTCTCGCAAGTAGAGCAATTGCCAATTGATGTAGGAGACAAAGATCCTTCAGAAGCAATCAAAGACTTGTCTATTGGCAAGGTCCGTCCAATGGAGGTGAAGGAGAGTACCTCGTCCATCCAAGTGGAAGCTTCTACTTCACGACAAGGTGAACCAAGAGTTGATACGGAAGCATCCACAAGTGGGACACACCAAGATGAAGAAAACGAGGAAGTGCATCAAGATGAAAGCCAACAACCTCCTTCTCCACCACGACAAGAGAACGACAATGCCAACAATGAAGAAGGCCAAGAAGAACAAGAACAAGATGAAGAAGATGTTCAATGAAGACCCAAGAAAAAGCTTTCACGAGTTCGAGCAAGAATTGCTAAAGATCATCCCGTCGAGCAAATCTACAATGACATTCAAACTGGGAGAATCACTCGCTCTAAAACTCGTTTAGCTAACTTTTGTGAAAGCTATTCTTTCATCTCTAGCATTGAACCTATGAAGGTTGAAGAATCATTGGAAGATCCGGATTGGATAAATGCTATGCATGAAGAGCTACACAACTTTGAGAGGAACCAAGTTTGAACATTGGTTGAGAAGCCCGACAACAACCACAACATCATCGGTACCAAATGGGTGTTTCGCAACAAGCAAGATGAAGATGGACAAGTAGTTCACAACAAAGCATGTCTCGTTCCCCAAGGCTACACACAAGTCGAAGGTATGGACTATGGTGAGACTTACGCCCCCGTTGCTAGACTTGAGTCCATTCGCATCTTACTTGCCTATGCTAATCACCATGATATCACCTTGTACCAAATGGACATTAAAAGTGCCTTTCTAAATGGTGAAATAGAGGAGGAAGTTTATGTTAAACAACCTCCCGTCTTTGTCAATCCTAAGAAACCCAATCATGTTTACAAACTTCACAAAGCTCTTCATGGACTTAAACAAGCTCCTAGAGCATGGTATAAATGCTTGACCAAGTTCCTTATTGAAAAAGGCTTTGAAATTGGGAAAATTGATTCTACTCTTTTTACTAAAAGGGTTAATGGTGAACTCTTTGTGTGCCAAATTTATGTTGATGATATTATATTTGGTTCAACTAACCCTCAAATTCTTTCTTGGTTTGCAAATCAAGCAAACTAAGGAAGGTACTTTTGTCTCTCAAACAAAGTACACCAAGGACTTATTCAAGAAGTTCAATATGCAAGAATGCAAAGGTATGACTACACCCATGCCTACTAGTGGACATCTTGACTTAACCAAAGATGGTGAACTGGTTGATCAAAAGGTTTATCGCTTTATGATTGGTTCATTGTTATATCTATGTGATTCACATCCCGATATTATGCTAAGTGTGTGCATCTGTGCACGATATCAAGCTGCTTCTAAAGAATGTCATCTTAAGGCCGTGAAAAGGATAGTGAGATACTTAATCCATACACCAAATTTTGGCATTTGGTATCCTAAGAGGGCTTCTTTCGATCTTGTTGGCTATTCCGAGTCGGACTATGCCGGAGACAAGGTTGATAGAAAGTTCACTTCGGGTACTTGTCAATTTCTTGGTAGATCTCTTGTGTCTTGGTCCTCCGAGAAACAAAACTCGGTATCCTTATCCACCGCCGAAGCTGAATATATTGCCGCTGGTTCATGTTGTGCTCAATTACTTAGGATGACCCAAACTCTTAAAGATTATGGGATATATGTGAAACATGTTCCATTGCTTTGTGACAATGAAAGTGCTATCAAAATTGGTCATAATCCCGTGCAACATTCTCTAACTAAGCATATTGAAGTTCGTCATTATTTCATTCGAGATCATGTTGCTAAGGGTGACATTGATCTTAAGCATGTTCGCACCGAAAAGCAATTAGCGGATGTATTCACTAAGCCTCTTGATGAGAAAGTGTTTTGTAGGTTAAGAGGAGAATTGAACATCATTGATGCTTCAAACTTGGAGTGGATACTCCATTGGATACATGCAAGACATGAGCTTATGACTAATCCTTGATATTTCTCTTATGATGAAAATCTTATGTCTTGGATATATTTGTATCTTGCATGTTATCTAACCCATGTAGGTACTTGGTTGAATCAAATTCCATGAGATTATAACCTACTCATATCTTGAGCAATCTCTACATCACCAAGTCTCTACACAAGGTGGTTGAAGACAAGGAAGTACAAAACCATTCAAACATATCCTTTGACAAATTCTATGCTGAGCTTCATGATTGTCATTTTTGGATACACAAGTGCTCATCCTTGCAAGAACTAACCCATGTAGGTAGATGGACTAAACCTCCAAGTGGTGCTCCAATTCTTGATGAGCTACATCAACCTTGAGCAACCCACACAAGTTCAACTGCATGGACAACACCACCAACCAAGGTATGTTATTCCATCTTAGAGAAGGTTTACTCCAAGTCATGAGTTAAAGCAACTCGACAAGATGTGAATACATCAAGATGCTTAAACGAAAAATGGCAACCCCATTTTGAGCTTAAACGATGAGTATGACCTATGATCAAGTGATCTCACTTGACTCCTAAGTCAATATACTCTAACATAGGTGACTTTGTCGCCGACCATCTCTAGATGAAGTTCTCTTGTATTCTTTTCTGTGTTTTTGGTTTTGTCTCATGCATATGTGTTTCCCCTTTTCAAAAGAAAACTTCATCTAGATTTCTTTCTGTTTGCTCTGCATTCTCTGCATCAAATTCCTTGCACATCCTTCAGTTAATTCCTTGCAAATCTTTGTGAGATCTTACTAGTCTAGTGAGCTGAGGTGACAAGTGTTTTCTCTGGATGAACTCGGTTACACCGATTTGTTATTTTCGGTCCAGCCGAATCTTTTCGGTACGACCGAAGCATACCACTCGGTGCCACCGATTTCACAACAGGAAAAACAGTTTGCCACTTACTCTTTGTTTCTTCTGATCCAGCTCCACTCAATGAATCTTGTCCTCTACAAGCATCACATTTTTATCATTGCTTTGTTCTGTGTCTCAAGGATCAAACCCATTCACGACAGATTCCAGAGGGGGGGAGAGAGATTACATCTTTATCAAGCCCTTCTTGGAAATTGATGTCAAAGGGGGAGAGAGAGATCACATCAAAACTTATCTTTTAGAGATAGATCACATCAGAGAGAGAGTATCACCTTCTCAGGGGGAGAGAGATCCTTCAGGGAGAGACAGAGAGAGATCTCCAGGGGGAGAGAATACTAGTAGAATGTATTTCTCAAGGATCCCAGATGCTTGGTGTTCAAGAGGAGAGATGCCACATGTCTTCTTGAGGGGAAAGACATGTTCATATGTGCTCATTTGCATTAGTTTGCATTAGCTCTATTTATTCATATCTTTCAGCTCTGTTTTCCTTCAGCTCTAATTTTCTGTTCCCTATCTTCTCCCAGTATCCCATGTTAGATTCAGGGGGAGCAAGACATCTAAGGGAAAGAGATCATTTAAATTCATTGCATATCTTTACTCTTGGGGACATGTCTAATCCAATGTAGTACTTAGTACTCACTCTCTACATGTCATCCCAGTCTTGGTATTCTTGTGGTTTCTTCTGGTTGCTCTGGCTAGTAGATGCATCTGTGTTATCTAACCTTGTTTTCACAGGTTCATTCCATCCTAAGCCAACTCAAGACCACAAGGTAAGTATATGCATCACAATCATGTGTATGAGGAATTCTTGCTGATGTACAAACTGTTTGCAAGAAGGACTCATGGGCATGAAGGTATTCTCCTTAATGCTTTTTGCTCTGATGCATATAGCCGAGATACATGTAACTCATTGCCTGCTCTATCATGATTATGCTCTCACATGCTTTTATATTTCATATTCACATGATTGCATACATGTAGGGGGAGCCTATGCTTGTTACATGTCGTTCCAAAGCTTTTCTTGTTGTTCTTTATATCTTTATCTAAACTTTGATGTATGTTGTCATCAATTACCAAAAAGGGGGAGATTGAAAGCACAAGTGCTCCCTAGGTGGTTTTGGTAATTAATGACAACATATCTCTTGTTGGACTAACACTTTTATCTAGTATATTTCAGATAAGTTCAACAATGGAGTGGCATGGACTAAAGGACGTGGGAACTCCTTCAAGATGCTAAGGACAAAGGATTGGCCCAAGCTTGAAGCTCAAGACTCTTCATTTTATATTTTAGTGATCCAAGATCACATTGAGTCTATAGGAAAAGCTAATACTATCAAGGAGGGATGAGGTGTTGCTTAATGAGCCTCTTGCTTCAAAGTGCTTAGTGATATGCTCCAAATGCCCTCAACTACTTTCCCACTTCCACACATATGTCCTAAACCTAAAGTCAAACTCGGCCCCACTGATTCTTCCTATCCGGCGCCACCGAGTTTGGATGTCTTAGCCACTGCCACAAACCCTAGGCAAATCGGTCTCACCGATAGGGATCTCGATCTCACCGAGATGGGATTGTAATCTCTCTATGTATGTCCATTATCAAAACCGGTCTCACCGAGTTTGAGCAATCGGTACTACCGAGATTACAATGCAAACTTTCTGGTTGACTTATTATCAAAATCGGTCCCACCGAGTTTGATAACCGGTCCAACCGAGTTTCCTGACCAACTCTCTGGAAAGCTTATTACCAAAATCGGTCCCACCGAGTTTGTGTAATCGGTCTTACCGAGATTACGTTATGCCCTAACCCTAACCGAATCGGTCCTACCAAGTTGCATTTCGGTCCCACCGAAAACCCTAACGGTCACATTACTTGCTAAATCGGTCTGACCAAGTCTAACAATTCGGTCCCATCGAGTTTGGTAGATTGTGCGTAACGGTTAAATTTTGTGTGGAGGCTATATATACCCCTCCACCTCCTCTTCATTCGTAAAGAGAGACATCCGACTGAACCTACATTTCCAGCATCCTGTTTCTGAGAGAGAACTACCTACTCATGTGTTGAGGCCAAGATATCCCATTCCTACCATATGAATCTTGATCTCTAGCCTTCCCCAAGTTGCTTTCCACTCAAACCCTCTTTCCACCAGATCCAAATCCTATGAGAGAGAGTTGAGTGTTGGGGAGACTATCATTTGAAGCACAAGAGCAAGGAGTTCATCATCAACGCACCATTTGTTACTTCTTGGAGAGTGGTGTCTCCTAGATTGGCTAGGTGTCACTTGGGAGCCTTCGACAAGATTTTGGAGTTGAACCAAGGACTTTGTAAGGAAAAGGAGATCGCCTACTTCGTGAAGATCTACCGCTAGTGAGGCAAGTCCTTCGTGGGCGACGGCCATGGTGTGATAGACAAGGTTGCTTCTTCGTGGACCCTTCATGGGTGGAGCCCTCCATGGACTCGCGCAGCCGTTACCCTTCGTGGGTTGAAGTCTCCATCAACGTGGATGTACGATAGCACCACCTATCGGAACCACGCCAAAAACATCCATGTCTCCAATTGCGTTTGAATCCTCCAATCCCTTCCCTTTACATTCTTGCAAGTTGCATGCTTTATTTTCCGCTGCTCATATACTCTTTGCATGCTTTCTTGCTATATGTTGTGAATGTTAAACTTGTGCCTAAACTCCACTCAAACTTTAAAGAAACTTAAAAACTGCAACTTTGGCTCTTAGTGTCTAATCACCCCCCTCTAGACACCTCTTCTCAAGGTCCTACACCGGTGCGCATCTTGGATCCGTCAAAATGCATCCGCCAATGAGTGGAGTCGGGGGCCGGTGGTAGGTACTGGGTCTCGGCTCAGTCAACGAGGAAGTCGGCCAATGCTTGGGACTAGATGGCGGTGCGGGGCTGATAGTAGATTGTGTAAGGAGCCAACGCAATGGCCCATTTCGCCACTCGACCGGATGCGTCCCGGCTGCCTATGATCTCGGCAAGCGGGGCAGTGCATACGACCGTGATGGGATCTTCTTGAAAGTAGGGCTTGAGTTTCTTGGAGGCAAAGTACACACCATAGCACATTTTCTAATAGTGTGGGTAGTTCTATTTTGAGGTGGACAATACTTCGCTCAAATAATATACCGGCCTCTGGACTAGCTGAGCTCGGCCTTCTTCTAGACGCTGGACCACGATGACTGTGCTAACCACCCGGCTGGTGGCGGCGATGTAGAGGAACATGGGCTCCTTCTCAGTTGGGACCGCCAAGACATGCATTGTGGACATCATCTTTTTCAGCTCGTGGAAAGCTTGGTCCGCCTGGTCATTCCACTCAAAATGAGTGGAGTTCTTCATGAGTCGGTAGAGGGGGAGAGCCTTCTCTCCGAGCCGGCTCATGAAGTGATTCAAAGACGCCAGGCATCCGGTGAATTTTTGGACGTCACGCAGCTTGGTAGGGACCTTCATTCTCTCTATGGCCTTGATCTTCACTGGGTTGCATTCGATGCCGCGTTCGGAGACCAGGAAGCCTAGAAGCTGGCCGGCTGGCACCCCGAACACGGACTTCTTAGGGTTGAGCTTGATCTGAAACCGGCGCAAATTCTCAAAGGTCTCCTTGAGGTCTTCCAGTAGGGTGCCGCGCTTCTCCGTCTTCACCACGACATCGTCTACATAGACGTGGGCATTTCTGCCGAGTTGCTTGAGGAGGCATTTCTGCATGCAACACTGAAAGGTGGCACCGACATTTCTCAAGCCGAATGTCATGGTCAGGTAACAGAAAGCTCCGAATGGGGTGATGAAGGCGGTCTTCAAGCGATCAGCTGGGTTCAACTTTATCTGGTGGTAGCCTGAATAAGCATCCAAGAAACTCAACAACTCGCATCCGGCTGTGGAGTCTATCACTTGGTCAATCCTTGGCAGGGCAAACGGATCTTTAGGGCATGCTTTGTTGAGGCTGGTGTAGTCGATGCACATGCGCCACTGCTTGTTCTTCTTCAACACGAGGACCGAGTTGGCAAGCCATTCTGGAAAGAACACTTCCATAATGAAGCTGGCTGCCAGAAGCCGGGCTATTTCTTCTCCGACTACTCTTCTCTTCTCTTCTGATAGGCGGCGCAAGGGCTGCCTGACCGACTTTGCGTCAGATCGGACGTGTAGCTTGTGCTCGGCGAAATCCGTCGGGACACCTGGCATGTCTTTGGGAGACCATGCAAAGACATCCCGATTCTCATGGAGGAAATCGACGAGCTCGCCTTCCTATTTGCTATCAAGGCATGTGCCTATGACAGCATGCCTCTCTAGGTGCTCTGGGTCCAGGGGTATCTTCTTTGTCTCCTTGGCCGGCTAGAAAGAACCTTGAGCTTCACATTCTTTGGGGTCAGGAGACAGGGCCAGCTGCTTGCCAGCCAAGGCCACAACTCGATTCAGCATCTTCTTCTCTTCGGCGCTCACGAGGGACTCGGCCAGCCGACTGCTGGCTGCTGCACACTCAGAAGACTTCTTATAGTCTCTGGCTGTGGTGATAATTCCCTTGGAACTCGGCATATTCATCTTGAGGTAGGCGTAGTGGGGCACAACCATGAACTTGGCCAACACTGGTCGGCCAAGCAATGCCTGGTACGGGCTCTCCAAATCCACTAGCTTGAACCATATTGCTTCTCGGCGGAAATGATCCTTGCCCCCAAAGAGGACATCCATCTTGATCTTGCTGATTGGTGAGCAGGACAGGCCGGGTACGATGTCATGGAACACAGTCCGGCTTGGCATGAGTTGCTTCGGCTTGATGTTGAGCTTCTCCATTGTATCTCGGTACATTATGTTGATACTGCTCCCGCCATCTATCAACACGCGGGAGAAACGGGCGGCACGCCTTTCTGTCGCTAGGGTGGCATCCAAAACCAAGGCATAGGAGCCAGGAGATGGCATCACCTCTGGGTGGTCGTCCCGGATCTAGCTGATGGGCTTCTCCGACCAGTGCATAAAATCAGGGTTACTGGAGGCGACCGCGTTGACTTCTTGCTGCTGTTGGCGCCGGCTGAGTCGATCTTCTGTTTGGCTGGTGAACACGAGGTAGGCGGCTTGCTCATTGGGGAACTCGTCTTGGATAGCTTCGACTGCAGGCCGAGCGGCCGGCTGCTGCGGGGCAGGAGGCGGCTGGCCTGCAGGCCGAGGCGGCAACAACCCCTCGCCCTTGGAGATTCGGGTGAGCCAATGGCACTTCCGAGTTGTGTGGTTGGATGGCTTTGCGCCGCTGTGGAACTTGCAGGGGGCGTCGAGAGTGTGCTCGTAGGAGAAAGCCGGCTGCCAAGCCGGCCTGCCGCCCTTCTGTTTCTTGGGAGCCGGCCGTCCCTCAGGCTGCTCTTCTTCGATCGTAGCTACCTGCCGGCTAGTGGAAGGCGGCATAGGGGCCTTACGCTTGTGATCGCTTTGATACGGGCGCCGGCTTGATTCTCCAGCCGTTGTCTTGGGAGCCGGCACCAGCACTTTTCTGGAGGCGTCTACCCGAAGCTCAGTCTTCATTGAAGAGTCGGCCGTGGCATACTTATCCATGATGATCAGTAGCTCGTCAAGGGTTGCCGGCTCGTCGCAGAGGAGTCGGTGCTTGAGGAGAGTGCCCTCGCGGCACCCGGCGGTGAAGTACTCTATGGCCTGAACCTCGTGCACCCCTTTGCAGGAGTTGCGGAGCTCGTCCCAACGCGTGAGGTAGTCGCGGGTTGATTCATTGGTCCCTTGTATGCACAAGGACATCTTTCGGGGCTTGGTAGCCCGTTTGTAGGTGCTGGTGAAGTTGCGTATGAAGGCTTTGGTGAAGTCCAGCCAGCTGTTCATGCTGTAAGGCTTGAGGCTGTTGAGCCAGGTGCGCGCCGTGCCTTGGAGCATCAGGGGGACATATTTCACGGCAACGCGTCGGTTGCCGTTTGCTATGCGAACTGCGGTGGAGTAGTCGATCAACCAGTCTTCCGGCTTCACGGAGCCGTTGTACTTGGGCGTGTCTCTTGGGAGCGAGAACCCTTTGGGAAAGGGCTCGTCACGGATGCGGGGGCCGAAACAAGGCGGGCCGACACCATCTTCTTCTTCCAGGGCCAGGGATCGCGCAAGGCGGTCGATCCGATGGCGGGCATCATTCTCGCCGACTCCTTCGTGGCGACCAAGTCAGCCGCTAAGAGTCGGATGCTCGACAGGCGGCGGGGTGGGATATCTTTCCCCGCGAGGCGGAGGAGGAGGCAGGTCGCCTCGTCGTTCCACACCTCGGGGACGGCCTTCTGCATCGTGCTCGATGGTGATTCGAGTCTGGCTGTGGCTAGCAGCCGGCTCTTTCTCTTGTCTTGTACGGGCGCCACCCGCAGTCGGCGTACATGACGTCGCGCCGTGCTCTCGACAGGGGGGGGGGCTTCCAGCTCGGACGCCGGCTTCGTGCCGCTCTGCGGCCGTGTCGATCAGCTGTTGGATGCGTCTGGTCATGTAGGGGAGCTCGTCGGCCCCCAGTCTGTTTAGCTCGTCTACGGTCGACTGGGCGGCATGTAGATTCTCGAGGGGCGTGGCGTAGACTGGGCGGTCCGCTCCAAGCATGCTGGCAATGGCCGCGCCACGTTTCTTGACGACACCGACTCGGCTTGGCCCTTCTGGAGGCGTCGTGCCGAAGGCGGCACGGTCGACTTCGCGCTGATGGGCTTCCGTGAGGCATCTCATGGTGGCTATCTTCTGGCCCTCCGCAAGGAGGGCAAGGCGGCGTGCCTCCAGCGTCTCAGTGTCAGCGTCCGCCGGGATGGGGGCGGACAGATCGTGTAACGTAGCCTGCAGGGCATCGCGGGCGTTCTCGTCGGAGGCGACGCCGTGGCTGATGACTAGCACTTCGGTGACGGTGCTGCCGCCACTGTCAGCTCGAGGGAGAGGGTCGTCGAAGATGATCACGTTGGTGGGGTAGGCGTCGAGGGACGCCGTGTCGGAGTCGACAAGCATCGGGTCGGTCGAGCCGACCGACTCCAAGTCCGCGGTAGGCTCACCGGAGACGTGGAGTTGGTCGAGGAGGCTGACGAGGCGGCTCTCGGGGCAGCCTGTGCCCGCATCGGATGCGGGCTTGTCGGAGATGCGAGTCTCGCCAAGAAGATCGGCGAGGTAGCTCGCTGCGCAGGCGTCATCGACGCTTTGCAGCGCGTCAGGGCAAGCTCCATCGAGCGTGCCGGGCTGGCTACGCTTGCTGGGGAGGAAGAGGGTTCCCGTCCAGAGCAGGTCTCCGGACGATGGTGCACCTGGCCCCATGGTGGGCGCCAAATTTCGGGTGGTAGGTGCGACATATGCCGACGGATGGCTTATCATTGTGGGAGCCAATAAGACATCGCCGGTGCCTGGAAACGGGATAAGGCGATGACATGCACACCGGCGGATCTTACCCAGGTTGGGGCTCTCTGTGGTGATAATACCCCTACTCCTGCTTTGTGGGGTCTCCGCATGATCACTAGATCGATAAGTAGCTACAAGAGGCTCCTTGAGCTGCTCCGTGGGAGGAGGAAGAAGGGCAAGGCTAGCTCTCTTCTCTCCCTATGGTAGTGTCTAAAACTCTCCGAGATCAACCCTTTGCATGGGTGTCCCAGGGGGTTTATATAGGCCTACCCCCTGGGGTACAATGGTAATCCGGCTGGGCGTGGGTCCAGGCCGTCAGCGTCTACGACCGCCCGCTTCTCCGCCGGCTTCTGGGGCCCGCCGACTGGTGGGTCCCGCCGGCTGCCGGCCCATTGGTCGACAGGCCGGCCCCACCACTTGGGGGGTCTTGTCGGGGGCTGGTTACTGTTGCCTCGCCTCTGATGATGAGGGCTTTGTCGAGGTAAGCATGGCTACAGTGCCGCCACCTTGCGGGCTCTGACTGTAGCCTTACCTCGTCTTGTCTGCTTAATGGTGCGCGCTCCCCGAGGAGGGGAGCAAGCCGGCTATAGGAAGCCGGCCCGGCCTTAGTCCGGCTGGGGGAGGTCAGTCCCCCTTCGGATGCCTCTCTGACCGAAGGGGCCCGCCGCCTACGGGCCGTACTGGCAACCCGTCGTGGATGGCGTCATGATCCGCTTGGCAACAGTGCCTCGCCGGACAGGAGATGGCCGCCCTGTACGGCATACTGTAGCCATGCATGTTCCGGGATTCGAGGGTGGCAGGGTCCACTGTAGCCACGCCCTGTCCCGTCACCGTTATGGGGGTGGACTTTAGGGTGCGTCCCACGGCCTCCTGCCAGGGGCTGACTTCTTGGAGTCGATCCTCTAAGGCCGGCTTCTTGGAATCCGCCCTTCATGGGCCGGCTTCTTGGAGTCGGCCCTATCGTGGCGTCCTCCAAGGGCTATTTATGGCCGGGCCGCCTTCCGCCAGCCGGCCTATGTGATAGCCGGCTGGAAGAAGGCGGCCCCGCGTCTTGGGTGCTTCAAGGCTCGGTCAGCCCATTATTTTTTCTGAGGGCCAAAGGGAGCCGGTTAGGCTACCCGTGGTCATTTACTCCGACAGATAATATAATAGCATGGAACAATAAAAAATTATAGATACGTTGGAGACATATCAGCATCCCCAAGCTTAATTCCTGCTCGTACTCGAGCAGGTAAATGATAAAAACAGAACTTTTGATGTGGAATGCTGCCTAACATGTTCATCACATATTCTTTTCTTTGTAGCATGGACATTTGGACTTTTATACTATTGATACGTCTCCAACATATCTATAATTTTTTATTGTTCCATGCTATTATATTATCTGTTTTGGATGTTTAATAGTCTTTAATATGCTATTTTATATTATTTTTGGGACTAACCTATTAACTGAGGGTCGAGTGACAGTTTCTGTTTTTTTGCCTATTTTAGAGTTTTGCAGAAAAGGAATACCAAACGGAGTCCAAACGGAATAAAACCTTCGTGATGATCTTTCTTGGACTGAAAGCAAACCAGAAGACTTTGAGATGAAGTCGGAGACGCAACGAGGAAGCCACGAGGCAGGAGGGCGCGCCCAGGGGGTAGGCGCACCCCCCACCCTTGTTGGCCCCTCTTGGCTCCCCTGACCAGATTCCTTCGCCTATATATACTCTTATACCCTAAAAACATCAGGGGAAGCTGTTGGAGTCAAAATCAGCAGATCTGGGGTAGAGGGGCCCAAGCTGTGCATCTGAAGATCAATGGTAACAATGGAGAAGGGACATAGTATTTACCCAGGTTCAGGCCCTCTTAATGGAGGTAAAACCATACTCCTGCTTAATTATATTGGAGAGAATAGGGGTTACAAGAGTTGATCTACCTCGAGATCGATTCGGCTAACCCTAGATAGCTAGCCTAGCAATGTTGTCATCCTGCCTCCGATCTAATCCTCCAGTTTATATAGACACCGAAGGGTCTTAGGGTTGTACAAAGTCGATTTTACAGAAAGGAATAAAATATCTGGACACCTATACTTGCCATCCACGCATGTGAGAGTCCCCATGAGACACGGGAGATAATCTTCTGTCTTGTATCTTGATGGCCCATCAGTCTGGCCCACATCAATAGATCAGACGCCCGAGGACCCCCTAATCCAGGACTCCCACAGTAGCCCCTAAACCTGTCTTCAATGATGATATATTCGGTTCTCAGATTGTCTTCGACATTGCAAGGCGGGTTCCCTAAGGAATATACATCGACTTTCCTCTGTCAAAGAATTGTATCCGGCTTTTCGCAATAAACACAACCCTTAGCCGCGAAGGTAGGATATGTAAAAAATGAGAACAATGTCTTTTACTGACAACTTTTTCGACAAAGCGTCAGACCTGACCTTTTGGCACTTTGAACCGTTTTCACACCCCGTGTTCCGTGTTTTGAGGCCACGCCTCATTGGCATGTCCCGTCAAAATGGAGATCGCACCCACTTAATACGGGATTGCATATCAATGATATTTGGGTAATCCAACCGACTGTGGCGCATACCAACATTGGGAATAGGCAAGGTTTTAAGGCTCGGGGAGCGTGTGTTTGGCATTCACGACCTATATAAAGCGGACAAAGATCCATCCTTTCTTTCTCACACCTTCTTCCTCCCTCAGTCTTCCCACCTTCGAACTCCAGCGCCCAAGCTTTGATCCTTCCCACCGCCACCAACCTCTCCAGTCATGTCCGGATTCGGCTTTCAAGGCAAGTGGGTGGCCTCCTCCGTGAAGGAGAAGGACGTCAAGGAGCTCCAGGATGCGGGGTACCTAAGTACGGACATCGCGTATAGGATCATTACCAAGAAGTAGGTCATCCCCACCCGGAGCCTGGCGAAAGGGTGGTATTTATCCCCCACTTCCTCCACGGACTAGGGTTTCCACTTCACCCTTTTGTCCGCGGCCTCATGTTCTATTACGGGCTAGATTTCCATGATCTAGCCCCAAACTCATTCCTCCACATCTCGGCATTTATCGTCGTATGCAAGGCACTCCTCTGTATTCCCCCCACTTCGGCTTCTGGCTCAAGGTCTTCAACGTGAAGCCAAAGGTGGTGGATGGGGAGCACACAGACTGCAGAGGCACGATGATGAGAAAACTTCCCAATGTCACCTGGCCCAAAGGGGCCTTCGCGGAAACTGTGAAGATATGGCAACATAAGTGGTTCTACATCACCGAACCTCGCAGCGCCAACTGGGCGGCTGTCGGTGTCAAAACCGACGAATCTCGGGTAGGGGGTCCCGAACTGTGCGTCTAAGGCTAATGGCAACACGAGACTGGGGACACGATGTTTTACCCAGGTTCGGGCCCTCTTGATGGAGGTAATACCCTACTTCCTGCTTGATTGATCTTGATGATATGAGTATTAGAAGAGTTGATCTACCACGAGATCGTAGAGGCTAAACCCTAGAAGCTAGCCTATGGTATGATTGTCCTTCTCGAGAAGCTCATACCGGCCGGCGGCGTCCCTCAGCTCCACAGCCATCTCGGCTATCTTTTCTTCGCTTCGGCGATGAGCAGCCTGTTCGTCTCTCAAGTCTTTGGCTGCCTTTAGGGTAGCCGCATTGCTAACCCCGGCTTGTTCCTTGGCTAGGGCAAGTTCCGCCCTCAGGGCCTCAATGGTAGCAGCTCCGCCTGCAGCCACATCATATAATATTTATATTTCAATTGTCTTCATATTTCCTAAAACAAATGAGGAAAAAACGAGCGCATACTCTGTGACTCATCAAGCCGCTTATTTACAAGTGCGATGTCGGTATCCACCACATCAATATGTCGCCTCAGTTCGGCGGATTCAGAATTCCGGTCTGTCGCCGGCCTCTTAGCCACCTGCGCATGAATACAGTATGATCATTACCAAAGAGTGTGATCCTCTGTTTGCCGCCTAGGGCTGGCAACCAGAGTCTTAGGGGCTACTATCTATATGGAGCACACCTAGTGCATGCGGAACAATAAAAAATTACGTATTTTATCGCGTACCTCGAAGCCTTTGAGCAAACTTCCAAAAGCTTCATTTAACCCGCTTGTGGAGGATGAAATCTTCTCTAACACCGTACCCATCAACGTACGGTGACCCTCTGAGAGAGCAGCTTGCTCCAGGAGGCCCGCTAGCGTGTTCGGCCGGGCACCAGACTGTTCCGGACCCTTCTCATCGCCCTCCAAGGGAGCCGAACGCGGCGGGCTCGGGGCGGCCGAAGTGTTAGCTTTTGGCCTCAGTGGATCTGGGCTCCTCCGTGACGACACCTCAGGGTCGCCTGCCCCATGGGACGGAGAGGTAGGTGGGGTTTCACTCTCCATCATCTCCGGAAGAAGATCCCCCGAGGACGAACCCTGTTGAGACGAGCTACTAGCTGGACTGCAAAAAACAAATATAGATCCTGGTTATTGTTCTCAGCGGAAACAACAATAGCTTCTTGTTTATCATTAACTTACAACTTGGTGGAGGGCTGGCCCATTTTCGGGCACGATGCGGTGAGGACGCCCTTCGGGGCAGGGACCCATGGTGAAGCTTTCTTCCCTTGCTTAGGCACCTCCGTCTCCAAATCTTCGGAGGCAGCCCTTTTCTTCCCACGAGGGGAGGGAACCTTGGAAGAACCTCCCCGATTATCCTCCTTCACGGAGACAGTAATTCCCCCGGTTTGGATGCGCAACGTGTGGAGTTAGGCTCCTCTATTCTTCTCTTCTCCTTTCCCCGAGGGCACTTGGCTCAATGCGCGCTTAAGCATCCTCGCTATTGCAAGACTAGGCGAGCCTTCGGGAAGTGGGGTCAGACACCTGATTCTCTCTGCCTTGCTGAGCCAATCCTGGACATGGACAAGTTTTCAGAATAATGTTGTATTAAACATATGCGAAGTGTTCAGTTACAGGGTTACTTACTTGGGTACCTGGGCGGTGGCAGCTTAGGCCCGCATCCTCGATGGTGTCCGAACACCTCGCTTGTGGTCCAAAGAATAACTTATACATCCCTTCGAGCGTCATGCCGAGGAAGTGCTGAATGGTTCACAGACCTTCCGGATTGAACTCCCACATCTGGAGAGGCCGACTCTTGCATGGCAGGATCCGCCGAACTAGCATTACCTGAATGATTCTAACAAGATCGATATCCCTCTCAAGAAGCTCCTAAATACGGCTCTGCAATGTCGGTACGTCATTAGCAGGCCCCCAGTCCAGTCCCACATTGGTCCACGACGCAGTTGAGGCGGAGGACCCGAACGGAAGGCAGGGGCAGCCGCCCACATTGTGCCTCGGGGAGCTGTGATGTAGAACCACCTCCGTTGCCAGAGATCCAACACCTCCGGGAAGGCACCTTCTGGCCATAGAACATCGGTGTTTCTGCTTATTGCGGCGCCTCTGAACTCCGTGTGTCGCCCCTCAATCACCTTCGGCTTCACATTGAAGGTCTTGAGCCATAGGCCGAAGTGTGGGATGATGTGGAGGAAGGCTTCACACACGATGATAAACAACGAGATGTGGAGGATGGAATCTGGAGCTAGGTCGTGAAAATCTAGCCCGTAGTAGAACATGAGCCCTCTCACGAAGGGATCAAGAGTCAAGCCCAAGCCTCGGAGGAAGTGAGAAACAAATACGACACTCTCGTTGGGTTCGGGAGTGGGGATGATCTGCTCAGGGGCGGGCAGCCTGTGCTTGACATCGGCGGTCAGATATCTGGCCTCCCTGAGCTTCGCAATGTCCTCCTCTGTGACAGAGGAGGCCATCCACCAACCTTGAAGGTTGGATCCGGACATGATTGAAGATCCGAAGTACCTAAGCTTGAGCTTCGGGTGTTGGAACTCGAGAGGTAGAAAGCACAAGCATGGTAAGAAAGAGATAGGCCTTGACCCCTCTATAAAGGGGGAGGATATCAAGCGTCCCCAACGTGAACATTTGGGACTTGCCTAAAAACACGGAGTCACGCCAACAGGCATGGTGGGGTTACCCATACCCGTATTGATGAGGATCCCACGATAAGAGGGACACGATCTCTGCTTCGACAAGACGTGCCAAAGAAACTGCCTCATTATGTATGCGGTAGCTGGTTGTAAAAAACGGTTCGAATAAAGGCCGGGCCGTGGCGTGATGTCATGCTACGAAGGGTTGTCACCAGATTAGATTCATGGATTATTGTTCTCTCTACGGTGGTATGTGAAATTTGTCTTGCAGAGCCGGACACGATTCTTGTGTTCGGAAGTTACCTTGAAGTATTCGGAGATGGAACCCGCCTTGCAATGCCGAAGACAATCTGCACACCGGACTCATCGTCATTGATGCCTGGTTTAGGGGCTACTAAGGGATTCCTGGATAAGGGGGTATCCGGACAGCCAGACTATGTACTTTGGCCGGACTGTTATACTATGAAGATACAAGATTGAAGACTTCGTCCCGTGTCCGGATGGGACTCTCCTTTGCGTGGAAGGCAAGACTTGGCGATTCAGATGTAGATCTCCTTCTCTGTAACCGACTCTGTGTAACCCTAGCCCCCTCCGGTGTCTATATAAACCGGAGGGTTTAGTCCGTAGGACAAGGACAATCATACCATAGGCTAGCTTCTAGGGTTTATCCTCTACGATCTCGTGGTAGATCAACTCTTGTAATACTCATATCATCAAGATCAATCAAGCAGGAAGTAGGGTATTACCTCCATCGAGAGGGCCCGAACCTGGGTAAAACATCGTGTCCCCAGTCTCCTATTACCATTAGCCTTAGACGCACAGTTCGGGACCACCTACCCGAGATCCGCCGGTTTTGACACCGACAGCGGCCACTCCTGAGTTTAGATCCGGACCCCCAATACAGCGACCATCATGGATCAACAAGGGTCTGGACTGGGGGTCAGCTGATGAGGTGTTGATGCTACAAAAGCACATCAAAAATATCATAGAAAGGAACACCGACCTCACCGGCTTAGTTCATGTGATGCTATTCCGCCGGACCCTTTCCTGCCAGCGCCAGCCTCTCCACATGAGGGAGTTCAATCCAGAAGGGCCACGGACCCTGCAGCGATTCTTCGGCACAATGCACGAAGATATCTGGAGGCTGCTTTTCAAGGCCCAGAAGCAGAAACCATGGTCGGAGATGACCGACGACATTGGTCTCGACTGTGATCACCCAGCTACTCTAGTAAGTTTCTTAGTTTCCGAACATAACTTAGTCCGAAAATCACAGGGGTGTATTGAGATCTTCATACTTTAAACAGGGCTGGACAAAGAAGGCGGAGCAGATCAAGTGTCCGGCTCTGCTGCCCGAAAACCCAGCTGACCCTCTGCTGACGAGGATGCTGGTTCCGGTGCCATACCAGACACCGGAAAAGAAAACCAAGAAGAAGGGCAAGGAGGCCAAAAGCGGCCCCCGCCGTAAAGGTCCTCCGGATGCTATGTCTGGGGATTCCAAAGCCTTTTCCTCCCACGAGGGAGATGAAGATGAAAAGTAGGAGGAGGAAGAGAGCAATTCTCCCCCTAAGGGGAGGAGGAAGAAAAGAGCGGCCTCCGAAGACCCAGAGGCGGAGGCGTCCAAGAGGGGGAAGATATCCCTCCCGGATGACTCGGATTCGGATGCTGAAGTCATCCCCGAGCGGCACCTCAGGTCGAAGCCCTTGGCCGACTCGTAAGTATCCAAGGATGCCTTCTCATATATCAGCCTTTATGATTTGTAGTTTTTTAATACACTATATTGTGCATTTCAGTCCGACCCACAATTTCCCTCAACTATTGTCTCCCGGGAATTTGCTGGAGCCAGGGATGGTGGAGAGCGAGACGCCGCCGCGGGGTTCCCCGCTGTCGGTGTCAAAACCGGCGGATCTCGGGTAGGGGGTCCCGAACTATGCGTCTAGGCGGATGGTAACAGGAGACAAGGGACACGATGTTTTACCCTGGTTCGGGCCCTCTTGATGGAGGTAAAACCCTACGTCCTGCTTGATTGATATTGATGATGTGGGTATTACAAGAGTAGATCTACCACGAGATCAAGGAGGCTAAACCCTAGAAGCTAGCCTATGGTATGATTGTTGTTATTGTTGTTATGTCCTACGGACTAAAACCATCCGGTTTATATAGACACCGGAGAGGGCTAGGGTTACACAAAGTCGGTTACAATGGTGGGAGATCTACATATCCGTATCGCCAAGCTTGCCTTCCACGCCAAGGAAAGTCCCATCCGGACACGGGACGAAGTCTTCAATCTTGTATCTTCATAGTCTTGGAGTCCGGGCGATGATGATAGTCCGGCTATCTGGACACCCCCTAGTCCAGGACTCCCTCAGTAGCCCCTGAACCAGGCTTCAATGACGATGAGTCCGGCGCGCAAATTGTCTTCGGCATTGCAAGGCGGGTTCCTCCTCCGAATAATTTGTAGAAGATTGTGAACACCAGGATAGTGTCCGGCTCTACAAAATAAATTCCACATTCCACCGTAGAGAGAATAATATTAACATAAGTTCAATCTGCTGACGTATTTCGTGGCGTGACATCACACCACAACAAAGCCTTTACTTGAATCGTTTTTATCATACCACCTCAGCGCATTTAGCGAAGTGGTTTCCTTGGCACGTCTTGTCGAAGCAGAGATCGTGTTCCCCTTATTCCGGGATTCTCATCAATACGGACGTGGGTAACCCAACCGTGCCATTGATTGCGGTGCTTGGGAAAAAAGCGAGTTTTATCAGGCCGGTGGGGACGCATAGTTTCGTCCGCCCATATATAAGGGGATAAGGATCCGCCTTTTTACCTACGCCTTCTTCCTCCTTTGCTTATCCATCTTCGTGCACTCGAGCTCCAGCGCCCAAGTTCGCACATCTCACCTCAACCTCCTCCAACTATGTCCGGAGCGGGAGGCAAGTGGATGGACTCCTCCGTTACGGAGGGGCACATCAAGAAGCTGCGCGGCGCCGGATATCTATCCAGCGACATCATGCACCAGCTCCCCGACAAGGGGCAGCCCATCCCCACCCCCAGGCCCCATGAGAGGGTAGTATTCCTTCCCCATTTCCTCCATGGACTGGGCTTCCCACTCCACCCCTTTGTCCGGGGCTCATGTTCTACTACGCCCTGGATTTCCATGATCTGGCTCCGAATTTCATCCTCAACATCTCGGTGTTTATCGTCGTGTGCGAGGCCTTCCTCTGCATCCAGGCCCACTTCGGCTTGTGGCTCAAGATGTTCAATGTCAAGCCGAAGGTTGTAAAGGGCCGCCAAGCGGAATGCGGAGGCGCCATGGTGGGTAATATACCCAATGTTACTTGGCTCGAGGGCGCCTTGGTGGAAACCATCAAGGGGTGGCAATCGGGGTGGTTCTACATCACCGAGCCGCGTGACCCTAAATGGCCAGCGGCCCCCGAATTCAGATCTGGCATCCCCACACGGCTCACCTCTTGGAAAGAGAGCGGCCTAACTTGGGGTAATTCGGAGGAGCTGACCGGACTCCAAGCCTGCATCCAAAAGCTGGTGAACAAGAAGCTCAAGCTCGTCAACGTAGTCCAGGTCATGCTCATCCGCCGGATTCTCCCGTGCCAACAACGGGCCTTCAAGTTGTGGGAGTTCGATCCGGCCCAGCACCAAACCTTGAGCGGGCTCTTCGACACAAGGTACGAAGATGCCTGGAAGGTGCTGTTCAAGGGTGCCGAGGCTCCCGCATCCGCTACCGAAGACCGCGGATTCCGCTCGCAGCGCCAGGCTAGCGAGGTAAGTGATTCTACCCTTTACGGGACACTTGTTTTTCATAGTTTGACTCTATGCGGGATCTAAACTCCCTCTCCTTTGACAGGACTGGCTGAAGAAGGCCGAGCAGACTAACTGTCCGGCTCCTTTGCCAGAAGACCCAACGGACGCCCGTTTAACGGGGCTGCTGGTTCCGGCACCCCATGTGGTGCCGGAGAAGAAGGCCAAGAAGGAGGCCACGGGCACTCGAAAGAGTTCCCGTTTTCAGGTGTCTGATGACTCCGAGGCGGACTCCTCCCCCGAGGACGAGGAGGAGAAGAAGAAGGCCTCTTCCCCAACGGGGGGAGGGAAGAAAAGGAGGGCCTCCCCAACGAGGGAGGCCGAAGGGTCCAAGAAGGGAAGAACTCTTCCCCCGGACTGTTCTGCCAACGCGGGTGATGACGACGAGGATTGGCCTCCAAGGGCCAAGCCCCTGGCGAGATCGTAAGTATCCGGACTCCTGAATGACTTAATCATTTTTCTTTTTGCCACATGGTGTCTTTCTAATGCCACATACAACCCTGCAGTCCACCCAAGGACGATCTTCCCGCTTCGTCGAGCGGGTCCTTGGGCTCGTCGGATGTGAACAGCACTTCTTTTCCAACCGCCTCCTCTCCCCGTGACACTGGCGATGCCGAGGTGGGATCCCAGAGAGGGACCCACCCGGAGGAGGAGGACCCGGAGGTGCCACAGGGCGACCTCCCGGACTTCGTGCCGGACTCCGCACCGGAACCTGCAGTGGTTCCGGAGTCCGGTGGGCGGCCCCTTCGTAAGAAGGGCAAGACCGTAGCGCCGGCGGCCTCCGTCCAACCGGAGGCACCGGACAACTTGCTGGAGATGCTCAACGGAGCTTCCATCGAGGAGGAACACCGCACTGTCATGAGTGCGGTGATTCAGAAGGTCCAGCTCGCCAAAAGCGGGCTGACCGAAGCCTGTAGCAACCTTCTATCAGGCTTTGAGGTAAGAATATTAATATATGTAAAATAGTACCGCATAGACAGTAGCCCCTGATGCTCGGTTCGGTGTTCAGAAAGAAAAGCCGGAATGAGGATCTAAAAAGATATACGCAGGAGTCTTTAATAAATATGTCAATATGGGATTGCAGGCTGCGCTGCTGACCTCTGCCACACTGACTGCAGAGGTCAATGCTTTGAAGCAAAGCCTCAAGCGGTCCATGAACGAGCTCGGCCGTGCCAAGAAGCAGCTCGAGGACAAGGAAGGTGAGTAACACCTTATTAAAGTTGTACCTTACAGAAAAGGATTTGGTTGCAATATAAATGACAAGGATAACATGGGTACTTCAGGGGCCACGAACGAGGTGGCGACGTTGAAGGAGGCGGTGTCCGCGGCCGAGCGTAATGCGGCCGTGCAGCGTGCTGGGCGAGAGAAGCATGAGGCGCGGGTGGTGGAGGTACAACAAGAGCTCCAGGCTCTCATGGAAAAGCATGAGGGTTTGGAGCGCGACTTGAAGACTCGCGAGTCCGAGCTTGCATCGGCTCTTGAGAATGCCAAAGCCGCTAAGGCCGAAGCCCACAAGGCCCTTCAGGAGATCGAGGCGTTGAAGAAAATAGCGGCGGGTAAGGCATTTTTCATGCAAAGCAAGCATGTGAATGTGAATTACCTGTTACTTACCCGAATACGGAGCTCTCCAGGAGCGTTCGCAAATATGCCCCGCAGCGTGTCCGATGCTGCCACTTTTTACAGGGCCGAGGAGGGGAGCTCAACGGAGAAGGTCTTATGGTCTTAGTATGCTGAGGCCGGACATCCGGTGCCCCTTAGCGACCAGCTGAAGCAGCTGGTCGAGCTCCACAAGGTGGCCGAACAGGCCATGAAGGGCCTCATAGTTCGGCTTTGGCCCGATGAGGCCATGCCTGGAAGCTACTTCGGCCTGGTGCGGCGGCTGGTGGATGCTTGTCCATGGGTTGAGGTCATCAAGCGATCCGCCTGTATTGAAGGTGCCCGTCGGGCCCTTGCCCGTGCTAAGGTGCACTGGGGCAAGATGGATGCTGAGAAGCTTGTGACGGACGCGCCACCGTCGGGCAAGGAGTATAGCACGCCCGAGATGTATTACAAGAGTGTCCTGAAGGGTGCCCGCACTATTGCGGGTGAGTGCTCCAATAATGTAATATTTGAGTAGACTCGCATTTTGTTATCCTGTGCGCTGAAAACTTTGTTCATATGCACTAAGCAACGCTTGTTGATTTAAAATATTACCTTCTGTGCGGCTGTTTATCAAATCTGAGAGATGGCAAGTCGTCGGCTTCAGCCCCCATGCCTCGAGTGCTGGGGTGTTCGGGATAAATTTGAGCACTCTTGTTCCCATATTTGGGTCCATCTAGGGAGGCGCTCAACACAACAAACTAGGCAACCGGACTTATAATGCTTGAACACTCTCACTTAGCCATATAATTCTATAATTTTAAATTTCGGCGAAGCCCCTAGTGATCGGAAGGCCGAGTTCGGGGCGCTATCCACGCCTGGGCCGGACAAAGACGGTTCCTCGCTCTAAGCGGCATAAGTCTTTAGGGACTCGAAAAAACCTCTCGAACAAACGACCGGTTCTCGCCTCATCATGTCGGTCAGTTTTAGCTTTCTCCACTAAGGCGCTCACCCAGCTCAACCGGGGCGCAATCGCAGTGGTTCTCCCAGTGCTACCTTAGCCGATAGAATGGAACGTAAGGTACCAAAACATGGGAGCCGGGCAAACCCAACTATTGACCCAAGACATGATTCAGAGCCGATGCATATAATGCTATAAGTTCGGGGTGCCGCACTTGTGAAAGTGTTCGGACTTATCACACCATAATGTGGGGAACTTAAGCCCCTGGTGTATTTAGCCGTACCAAAGTGTACGGATGCGGCATGTCATAAATGAACATATGTATAAGAAAGAAATGCAATTGAAAGCAAAAAGGTGCTGCATTGTTTATTCAAGAAATACTGCCATGAATGCAGGACGATACAAATAGTGCGATAAGCAAGGGATGGGACTATTAAACGTGTCCCCCTCCAGGGGTAGGCTGCGGAATGGTGTATAAAATAGATTTAGTGCTCATAATGGAGACCACCTGGATATTCGTCGTAGCCTTTCTCCTTCCCTGGCTGTTGCATCGTGAGTTCGGCCATTCTAATGCCGGACAGGGCCTCTGGTGAACGAAGTCCTGTGGGTAAGAAAAAACAGGAAAAAAAGAATGACACACTTGGGAGCCCCTGATGTGGTTGAGCCACAGTCTGGGCCTATCGTGGTCGTGCCCCTTCCCCTATGCCCATGGTATCTCCAGAGTGTAATGATGTACGCGAAGGACCAGTCTTGCGATCTTGCGAGGGCTGGGGTTGGGGCCGCATTGCTACGCGTGCTCGGAACGTGCCAGGTGGTCTTGTTGTAGGTTACTCCGGGCACGTTTAGCCGTGTCCGGTCGCTTAACGGCGGGACTCGAGAATTGCCTTAAGAGGCTGCATTGTACTTCTGTCGCGAGAGCCACTGTATGTTCCTCCGTTTGGATGGAGCATTCGGTGTTTCCATTGACCGTGATGACTCCTCGAGGGCCTGGCATTTTGAGCTTGAGGTATGCGTAGTGCGGCAGCGCGTTGAACTTTGCAAACACGGTTCGTCCGAGCAGAGCATGATAGCCGCTGCGGAACGGAACTATGTCGAAGATTAACTCCTCGCTTTGGAAGTTATTCGGGGATCCGAAGACCACTTCCAGTGTGACTGAGCCCGTACAATTGGCCTCTACACCTGGTATGACGCCTTTGAAGGTCGTCTTTGTGGGTTTAATCCTTGAGGGATCTATGCCCATCTTGCGCACTGTGTCCTGATAAAGCAGGTTCAGGCTGCTGCCGCCGTCCATCAGGACTCTGGTGAGGTGAAATACATTGACGATTGGGTCTAAAACCAACACGGCCAATCCGCCGTGGCAGATGCTGGTGGGGTGGTCCCTTCGATCAAAAGTGATCGGGCAGGAGGACCATGGGTTGAACTTCGGGGCGACTGGCTCCATCGCGTATATGTCCCTGAGTGCACGCTTCCGCTCCCTCTTGGGTATGTGGGTTGCGTATATCATATTCACCGTCCGCACTTGTGGGGGAAAACCCTTCTGTCCTCTATTGTTCGGTGGTCGGGTCTCTTCTTCGTCATCGCTATGCAGCCCCTTGCCATTGTTTTCGGCAATTAGTTTGCCTGCCTGCTTGAATACCCAACAGTCCCTGTTGGTGTGGTTGGCTGGCTTTTTGGGGGTGTCGTGTATCTGGCACGAGCGATCGAGTATTCGGTCCAAATTGGACGGACCCGTAGTAGTTCTTTTGAATGGCTTCTTCCGCTGACCGGGTTTGGAGCCTCTGAATCCAGCGTTGACTGCTGTATCATCATTATTGTCACCGTTAATGTGGCGTTTGTTCTTGTTGCGACGCGACCTGCCATTGCGGT
The DNA here is from genome assembly GCF_002162155.2 of Triticum dicoccoides. NCBI lineage: Eukaryota > Viridiplantae > Streptophyta > Magnoliopsida > Poales > Poaceae > Triticum > Triticum dicoccoides. Next base: position 79,137,209 of record NC_041385.1, read on the forward strand.
CCTTGGTATCCGGACTGCCAGAATTTTTGCTGAGGTTGTTGCTGCGGGCTAGCCAGCTGTCCTCTCCCGCGCAGAAGCGGGTCATGAGTGATGTGAGGGCTGCCATGGATTTCGTCTTTTCTTGTCCCAGGTGCCGGGCAAGCCACTCCTCGCGGATGTTATGTTTGAAGGCTGCGAGGGCCTCCGCATCCGGACAGTCGACGATTTGATTTTTCTTGGTTAAGAACCGTGTCCAGAATTGTCTGGCCGATTCGTCTGGCTGCTGAATTATGTGGCTGAGGTCGTCAGCGTCTGGTGGTCGCACATATGTGCCCTGGAAGTTATCAAGGAATGCGGCTTCCAGGTCCTCCCAACATCCAATTGATTCTGCTGGCAAGCTATTAAGCCAATGCCGAGCTGGTCCTTTAAGCTTGAGTGGGAGGTATTTGATGGCATGAAGATCGTCACCGCGGGCCATGTGGATATGAAGGAGATAGTCTTCGATCCAAACCGCGGGGTCTGTTGTGCCATCATAGGATTTAATATTCACGGGTTTAAACCCTTCGGGGATTTGATGATCCATTACTTCATCTGTGAAGCATAGTGGGTGTGCGGCACCTCTGTATTGGGCTATATCGCGACGAAGCTCCAACGAGCTTTGTCTATTGTGCTCGGCCCAGCCGGACTTACTGTGTCCGGCATGACGGTTGTCGTCACGTATCATGGGGCGCCCACGCGATCCGTAGATCGATATTGATTGTCTTGCCTTATCCTCCAATATATCTCGCAAGTCCAGAGCATTCCCCTGTGGCCTTGCGCTTTTCGAGCAATGCCGGGGTACGGTTCTAGTGGAGGGCCTAGAGGCCTCTCTGTCGCGGCCACGAGGTGGCCGGAAAGCCGTATTGTGCTCTGGTGATGCAGGTTTATATGCCTCCTCCTCTAATCGAGGGAGCAAGTTGCGTTTGGGGTAGCTTTTGGAGGGGCGTTCGAGCTCATGCTCTTCGGCCGCAAGGACTTCAGTCCATCTATCGGCTAGCAGATCCTGATCAGCTCTAAGCTATTGCTGCTTTTTCTTGAGGTTGTTTGCCATGGCCATAAGCCTGTGTTTAAAACGCTCTTGTTCGACGGGATCCTCAGGCACGACTAATTTGTCGTCGTCGAGGCTTGCCTCGTCTCCGGAGGGAGGCATGTAATTATCGTCCTCTACCTCTTCGCCTGCCGCTCTCTCGTGAGGGCTGGCATCTCCATCCTCCTGCGCTGAATCTTGCTGGAGGGGGTTGTCTTTGGCACTGTCTGGGGTATTATTGTCTCCGGTGCCGGAATCGCCATTCTTGCTGTGGCGGGATTTAGAGCGGCGTCGCTGACGCCGGTGCTTGGGCTGTTTCTTGGAGGGGTCTTCCTCCGCGGTTCCTTCGCCGTTCCCATCCTTTGGGATATCCACCATGTATATGTCGTATGATGAGGTGGCTTTCCAGTGCCCGGTAGGCGCTGGTTCTTGGTCGTCTCCGGCATCATCGTCCATAGCGTCGATGTCTTCGAAGTCGAAGTCTAGCATGTCGGTTAGATCGTCGACATCGGCTACTAAGTGGGTGGTGGATGGGTCTTGAATTTCTTCGTCGTCCGCATCCCAACCGTCCTGACCGCAGTCCGGCCAGGGCTCTCCTGATAACGAGAGATATTTTAGCGAACTCAAGATGTCACCGAAAGGTGAGTGTTGAAAGATGTCCGCAGCGGTGAACTCCATAATCGGCGCCCAATCGGGTTCGATTGGAGGGGGCGCGGGAGGTTCGGAGTCCGGCGAGGAGTCCGGCACCTTGGAGTCACGAGCTTCAGAAGGGACAAAGTCGGTATTCGGCTCTATCACCGTAGAGGTTGCAGCCCCCGAGGCGGTGTCTATCCACCCGTCCTCGATCTGCACAGCCGACTCTGAATCGAGGGTGCGGCCTCCGGGGCACTGTCCGGCAGCAGAGCTAAATCATGCCCATCGTGACAGTGCGGCGCGCTCGGCCGTGGCTCGAATCCATTGAAGATCAAGTCTACGCGGATGTCAGCCGTGAAGTTGAGACTTCCAAATCTGACCTGACGGCCAGGGGCGTAGCTTTCGATCTGCTCCAGATGGCCAAACGAATTGGCCCACAGTGCGAAGCCGCCGAGTACGAAGATCTGTCCGGGGAGAAAAGTCTCACCCTGGACCGCGTCGTTGTTGATGATCGAAGGAGCCATCGAGCCTATAGGTGACGACACAGAGGAACTCTCAATGAAAGCACCAATGTCGGTGTCAAAACCGGCGGATCTCGGGTAGGGGGTCCCGAACTGTGCGTCTAGGCGGATGGTAACAGGAGACAAGGGACACGATGTTTTACCCTGGTTCGGGCCCTCTTGATGGAGTTAAAACCCTACGTCCTGCTTGATTGATATTGATGATGTGGGTATTACAAGAGTAGATCTACCACGAGATCAAGGAGGCTAAACCCTAGAAGCTAGCCTATGGTATGATTGTTGTTATTGTTGTTATGTCCTACGGACTAAAACCATCCGGTTTATATAGACACCGGAGAGGGCTAGGGTTACACAGAGTCGGTTACAATGGTAAGAGATCTACATATCCGTATCGCCAAGCTTGCCTTCCACGCCAAGGAAAGTCCCATCCGGACACGGGACAAAGTCTTCAATCTTGTATCTTCATAGTCTTGGAGTCCGGCCGATGATGATAGTCCGGCTATCCGGACACCCCCTAGTCCAGGACTCCCTCACCCGCCAACCGCTCCGGGCGACACCTAAGTCTTGTCCCGTAGAGCCTCTTAGGGTCATGGAGAGACGCAGGAGGCCGTCAGGACGGCGCCAGAGGGTAATACCTCGGCTGCCGAAGACTAGGGAGGGCCAACCCCCATGGAGACTGATGACGGGGGCCATGACCAATCCGGCCCCCAGCCGAACATTATTCCGGGGACCCACTTGGCTCCGGAATTGGGCGAGCGACCTCCTTTGGAGGAGGGGGGAGCGTCGATTACAACGGCTGCCTCCATCAATTTGGATGCACCGGATACTTTAACGGAAGTGCTTCGCCGTGCTTCCGTCATGGAGGAGCACTGTACCCTGATGGGTACGGTGGCTGCGAAGATTCAGTCCGCCAAAAGCGGGCTGAACGAAGCTTTTACCAGCCTATTAACAGGCTTTGAGGTATGCGATGTAATATTTCTAACTAATTTTAATAAAGGAATATGCCTGTATATAGATAGTAGCCCTTGTGACTCTGTCCGGGTCTGACAAAGCGGGAAAGAGGATCACATAGTGCTTGGATGAGGTGACAGTTTACTCTATTGTGCAATAGGCTTCCCTACTGGCAGCGAGCACCCAGGCCGCCAACGTTTCCGAACTCACTTGGAAGCTGCGGTTGGCCGATGAAGAAGTAATCCACATCAACAAGCGGTTTGAGGAGACGCAAGGTATGCGTGCATTGAGTATATAGCTCCAATTGCATATGTGTTAGTTGTTTGAAACAGACTAAAAATGTTTTAACTATGCTCGTAGTTGGCGCCAATGAGGTCGAGTCCCTCAAAAGCTCCCTCACTGAAGCCAAGAGGGAGGCAGAGGCGAGCAAGGCAACCGCGGACAAGGCGGCCAAAAGCTTAGAGGAGGAGCAGACCACCCGCCAATGACATGAGGCGTGGGTGGGTGAGGTTGATAAAGAGCTCAAGGACGCCATTGCTAGATGCGAGTCCTTGGAGCAGACGAGTTCGGAGAAGGCCTCCGAACTCGCCAAAGCCTATGAGAGCCTAAAGGAAGCCCGAGCTGATGCCCAAGATGCTCGACAAGATATCCAAGAGGCGAGGCGGATTGCGGCTGGTAATTAAGGCCTTTATTATGTAGAGTAGGTATGCCAGTAGGAGATATATTTTACTAACCCGAGTTCGGAGTTCTCCAGGCGCCTTTGCCGACCTGCCAAGGAGCATTGCGGCCGCCACCGCATTTTTTCGAGCCGAATAGGGGAGCTCAACAGAGAAGCTATTCTGGTCGCGGTACCTTGTGCCAGAGCTTCCAGTGCCCTTGACCGACTAGATGAAGCAGATGTCCGAACTGCATAGGGTGGTCGGCCTGGCCATGAAGGACGTAATAGTCCGTCGGTGGCCAGCCGAAGCCGTACCTAGCAGCCACTTTGGGCTCATGAAGAGGCTGGTGGAGGCGCTACCTTGGATTGATGCCCTTAAGCAGTCATCCTGTATTGAGGGTGCTCGGATGGCTTTTGCCTGTGTGAAGGTTCAGTGGGCGAAGATGAAAGCCATCGAGATTGCCACTGCTGGGCCACCTGAGGGCAAGGAGCACGGACAGCCGGAGAGGTACTTCGACGAGGTCCTCGAGGGGGCCCGTATTGTAGAAGGCCAGTGCTCCAAGGACAGAATATTTGAGTAGTTTGTGTCCGGTTGTAAGTGTCATGTAACGAGCTCATGGTGTATGATATTTACGATTTAGTTTATTCTCCTATTTTGTTATTTATATGTCTGAAAGTTTACCAGTCGTTGGCTTCAGCCCCCATGTAGATATTAAGGGGTGTTCATGATCGCATGACCGCACTTAATCCAACGTCTTGGTCCAATGTAGGAGGCGTCTTGCGAAGTGAACTAGGCAATCAGACTATGCGGCTTTAGTACTTTCACTTAGCCACAAGAGTCCATTGGTGGCGCTAAGTAATAGCCCCTTGTTGCATTGATCGGCGAGCCGGAGTACGGCGCCCTTGCAACACGGCTGGTCAAAAACCCAGCCCCTTGTATGACACGACATAAATCATGAGTGATTTGTAGTGTAACACTAAGTCGCCGGATCGCTGACCCGCTCTCGCTTACCATGACAGTCAGTTATCGGCTTTCTCTACCGAGGTACTTGACCAGACAAACCGGAAATGCAATCGCAGTACTTCTCCCTTTACTACCATAGCCGAACATGTGAAATCTAAGGTGGCAAACAGAGGAGCCGGGTAACCCAATATAGACCAAAGACATGATTCGGAGCAGATGCATATAATGCAATATCCAGGACGCCAAAGAGTTCCCTATGGGTGTTCGGACTTTAGGATTTAGCGGGGCCGAATACAACCCCTAGTATGAAGACTATGTCGAACCACATGTGTCAGTCGAACATAAGGAATAGCGCAAATGACAAGGAAAAAATCTAACACCCAACAAAGAAGGTGGCGATCATCTATGCCTCTTTATTGATATTTCGATGACAGACAATGTTGTTCAATACTAAGGTCATGCCCAAAAAGGAGAAAATTTTACATAAGGGGAAGTCTAACACAGGGCCTAAAAAACCATAGTTCAGAAAAGAAACTCCAATGATGCCCTGCCGCACGCCTGCACCATTCCTCCTTAGTAGTGAGTCCTTTGAGAGGAGCGTTTGATGGTTCGGATATGCTATCCTTAAAAGGATCTCATGCGACAACCATATTGTAAGTAGGGCTCTCGATGAACCTGCGTTAAAAGAAAAAAGGGGTATGCGGTCCATTTATGGTCAAGCCATGTAATGGACCTATTCTGAAGTGTGCCTCCAGCGTCGTCCAGGGTATTTTTAGTGTGTAATTATGTACGCGCGGTACATGAGCCGCAACCTGGTGGGGCGATCGGCGAAGGCCGAGCTGCTAATCAGTGTCCGGATTTGCTGATTTATGTGCGGATCGGACTTTGGGTACGTCACTGGCTTTAGTGGCCTGTGGACTGCTCGGCTTGATAAGTCCGCTGTACACTTCGGCTGCAAGAGCCGCGATGTGTTCTTCAGTATGGAGTGGTGCTCCATATTACCATTGACTGTAATAACACCCCGAGGTCCGGGCATTTTGAGCTTCAAGTAAGCATAATGCGGGACTGTTTTAAAGCAGGCGAAGGCAGTTCGGCCGAGCAACACATGGTAACCACTGTGGAAAGGACGATGTTGAAGATTAACTCTTCGTTGCGAAAGTTATCTGGGGAGACGAATACTACCTCCAGTGTGATTGAGCCCGTAGAACAGGCCTCCACTCCTGGTATCACACCTTTATAGGTAGTGTTAATAGGCTTGATTCGTGATGGGTCGATCCCCATCTTACGGACAGTATCTTGATAGATCAAGTTGAGACTGCTTCCTCCATCCATGAGGACTCTAGTGAGGTGGTATCCATCAATGATTGGATCAAGAACCAGGCAGCCGAACCCCCGTGACGGATACTAGTTGGGTGGTCCCTGCGATCAAAAGTGATCGGACAGGCTGACCATGGGTTAAACTTGGGGGCGACAGGCTCTATGGCATAGACGTCCGATAATGCGCGTTTGCGCTCCCTTTTGGGGATGTGAGTGACGTATATCATGTTCACTATCTTCACCTTGGGGGGAAATTGTTTCTGACCCCCAGTGTTCGGCTGACGGGGCTCATCATCATCTTCGCTTGGGGACCCTTTTCCCTTATGTTCGGTATTTAACTCCCTGACATGTTTGAAAATCCAACAATTCCTGTTGGTATGATTTGCAGGCTTATCGGGTGTGCCATGAATCTGGCAGGGCCTTTCGAGGATTTTGACTAAGCTAGATGGCCCGTCCTGGCTGCCTTTAAAAGGTTTCTTCCATTGACCAGACTTAGGACAGCTGAATCCGGCATTGACTACCATATCGTCTGCGTCGTCATTGTTGTTATTCCGACGTTTGTTTTTATTGCGGCAGGGTTTACCGTTGTCGTCCCGCACTTCTGAGGTGTCGGGGTCACCTGAGATGTTGCTTCTACGAGCCAACCAGCTGTCTTCACCCGCACAGAAGTGGGTCATGAGTGCCGTTAAGGCTGCCATGGTCTTCGGCTTTTCCTGCCCAAGGTGTCGGGCGAGCCATTCGTCTCAGACGCTGTGCTTAAAGGCTGCTAAGGCTTTAGCATCTGGACAGTCTACAATCTGGTTCTTTTTAGTTAAGAACCAATTCCAAAGCTTGCGGGCTGATTCGCCTGGCTGTTGGATTATATGACTCAAGTCATCAACATCTGGTGGCCGGCCATAATTGCCCTGGAAGTTAGCCCTAAAGGCATCTTCCAAGTCTTCCCAGGTTCCAATGGAGTTTTCTGGGAGGCTGTTTAGCCAGTGCCATGCTGGTCCGTTCAGTTCTAGAGAGAGATATTTAATGGCATGGAGATCATCCCCTCGAGCCATGTGAATGTGGAGAATAAAATCCTCAATCCAGACGGCCAGATCCGTCATACCATCATATGGTTCGATGTTTACGGGTTTAAACCCTTCCGGAAACTGATGTTCCATAACCTCATCAGTGCAGCATAGGGGGCGTGCGGCCCCTCTATATCGTGCAATGTTGCGGTGGAGATCGGCTGACATCTGAGTTCAGTACTAATCCCGAACATAGTAACGGTCGTCACTGATGTCTACTACACAACTTTCTTCTTGTAGACGTTGTTGGGCCTCCAAGTGCAAAGGTTTGTAGGACAGTAGCAAATTTCCCTCAAGTGGATGACCTAACGTTTATGAATCCGTGGGAGGCATAGGTTGAAGATGGTCTCTCTCAAGCAACCTTGCAACCAAATAACACAGAGTCTCTTGTGTCCCCAACACACCCAATACAATGGTAAATTGTATAGGTGCACTAGTTCGGTGAAGAGATGGTGATACTAGTGCAATATGGATGGTAGATATAGGTTTTTGTAATCTGAAATTATAAAAACAGCAAGGTAACTAATGATAAAAGTGAGCACAAACGGTATTGCAATGCTAGGAAACAAAGCCTAGGGTTCATACTTTCACTAGTGCAAGTTCTCTCAACAATAATAACATAACTGGATCATATAACTATTCCTCAACATGCAACAAAGAGTCACTCCAAAGTCACTAATAGCGGAGAACAAACGAAGAGATTATAGTAGGGTACGAAACCACCTCAAAGTTATCCTTTCTGATCGATCTATTCAAGAGTCCGTAGTAAAATAACACAAAGCTATTCTTTCCGTTCGATCTTTCATAGAGTTCATACTAGAATAACACCTTAAGAAGAAAATCAACCAAAACCCTAATGTCACCTCAAGTATCTGTGGGCATGATTATACGATATGCATCACACAATCTCAGATTCATCTATTCAACCAACACAAAGTACTTCAAAGAGTGCCCAAAGTTTCTACTGGAGAGTCAAGACGAAAATGTGTGCCAACCCCTGTGCATAAGTTCACTGAACCCGCAAGTTGATCACCAAAACATACATCAAGTAGATCACGTGAATATCCCATTGTCACCACAGATAAGCACGACAAGACATACATCAAGTGTTCTCAAATCCTTAAAGTCTCAATCCGACAAGATAACTTCAAGGGGAAAACTCAATTCATCACAAGAGAGCAGAGGAGGAGAAACATCATAAGATCCAACTATAATAGCAAAGCTAGCGATACATCAAGATCGTATCACCTCAAGAACACGAGAGAGAGAGAGAGAGATCAGACACATAGCTACTGGTACATACCCTCAGCCCCGAGGGTGAACTACTCCCTCCTCATCATGGAGAGCGTCGGGATGATGAAGATGGCCACCGGTGAGGGATCCCATCATGCACAACCCCGGTTTCAGCCAAGCAATTGGTTCATACTTTTTAATGCGCTTCAGCATTTTCAACCCTCATGCAATACATGAGTGTAAGCCATGGACGTAGCACTATGGGTGGAGTAGAGTATGATGATGGAGGTTGTGTGGAGAAGACAAAAAAAAGAACTCTCACATTGACGCGGCTAATCAACGGGCTATGGAGATGCCCATCAATTGATGTCAATGCAAGGAGTAGGGATTGCCATGCAATGAAAGCACTAGAGCTATAAATGTATGAAAGCTCAATAAAAGAAACTAAGTGGGTGTGCATCCAACTCGCTTGCTCACGAAGACCGAGGGCATTTTGAAGAAGCCCATCATTGGAATATACAAGCCAAGTTCTATAATGAAAAATTCCCACTAGTATATGAAAGTGACAACATAGGAGACTCTCTATCATGAAGATCATGGTGCTACTTTGAAGCACAAGTGTGGAAAAAGGATAGTACATTGTCCCTTCTCTCTTTTTCTTCATTTTTTTTCTTTTTTTATTTTTTTATTTGGGCTTCTTTGGCCTCTTTTTTTTATTTGGACTTATTTGGCCTCTTTTATTTTTCAGAAAGTCCGGAGTCTCATCTTGACTTGTGGGGGAATCATAGTCTCCATCATCCTTTTCTCACTTGGGACAATGCTCTAAATATGAAGATCATCACACTTTTATTTATTTACAACACAAGAATTACAACTCGATACTAAGAACAAAATATGAGTCTATGTGAATGCCTCCGACGGTGTACCGGGATATGCAATGAATCAAGAGTGACATGTATGAAAGAATTATAAAGGTGGCTTTGCCACAAATACGATGTCAACTACAAAATCATGCAAAAGCAATATGACAATGAAGGAACATGTCATAATAAATGGAATGGTGGAAAGTTGCATGGCTATATCTCGGAATGGCTATGGAAATGCCATAATAGGTAGGTATGGTGACTGTTTTGAGGAAGATATAAGGAGGTTTATGTGTGATAGAGCATATCGTATCATGGGGTTTGGATGCACCGACAAAGTTTGCACCAACTCTCAAGGTGAGAAAGGGCAATGCACGGTACCGTAGAGGCTAGCAATGATGGAAGGGTAAGAGTGCGTATAATCCATGGACTCACATTAGTCATAAAGAACTCATATACTTATTGCAAAAGTTTATTAGCCCTCGAAGCAAAGTACTACTATGCATGCTCCTAGGGGAAGGGTTGGTAGGAGTTAACCATCGCGCGATCCCGACCTCCACTCATAAGGAAGGCAATCAAAAGAACACCCCATGCTTCAAATTTGTCACACAACTTTTACCATACGTGCATGCTACATGACTTGCCAACTTTAACACAAGTATTTCTCAATTTCATAATTACCCAACTAGCATCACTCTAACATTACCACCTTTATATATTAAAATTATTATCAAGTATCAAATTGATCATAGTGTTCAACGCACTCTATATGATAGTTTTTATTATACCCAACTTGGATGCCCATCATATTAGGACTAATTTTATAACCAAAGCAAATACCATGTTGTTCTGAAAGACTCTCAAAATAATATAAGTGAAGCATGAGAGATCAATAATTTCTATAAAATAAAATCACCGCCGTGCTCTAAAAAGATGTAAGTGAAGTACTATAGCAAAATTGTCTAGCTCAAAAGATATAAGTGAAGCATATAGAGTATTCTAATAAATTCCGAATCATGTGTGTCTCTCCAAAAAGGTGTGTATAGAAAGTATGATTGTGATAAACTAAAAAGCAAATACTCATATCATACAAGACGCTCCAAGCAAAACACATATCATGTGGTGAATAAAAATATAGCCTCAAGTAAAGTTACCGATAGACGAAGACGAAAGAGGGGATGCCTTCCGGGGCATCCCCAAGCTTAGGATTTTGATTGTCCTTAATTTTTACCTTGGGGTGCCTTGGGAATCCCCAAGCTTAGGCTCTTTCCACTCCTTATTCCATAATCCATCAAATCTTTGCCCAAAACTTGAAAATTTCACAACACAAAACTCAACAGAAAATCTCATGAGCTCCGTTAGTGCAAGAAAGCAAACCACCACTTTAAGGTACTCTAATGAACTCATTCTTTATTTACATTGGTGTTAAACATACTGTATTCCAACTTCTCTATGGTTCATACCCCCCGATACTAGCCATAGATTCATCGAAATAAGCAAATAACACAGAAAACAGAACCTGCCAGAAACAGAACAGTCTGTAGTAATATGTAACTCTCAAATACTTCTGGAACTCCAAAAATCCTACCAAGTTAGGAAAAGCTGAGAATTTTGTGTACCAATCCATATAAAAAATAATCACATCAAAATCATGTTTCTGTGAATTATCATAACTAATTTACTGGGTGTAAAAGTTTCTGACTTTCAGCAGGATCAACACAACAATCACTGTAAGCTATCCTAAAGGTCTTACTTGGCACTTTATTGAAAAAAAGATATACAACATGATTACTACAGTAGCATAATCGTGTGGACACACAAAAACAGTAAGGGTAAATATTGGGTTGTCTCCCAACAAGCGCTTTTCTTTAATGCCTTTCTAGCTAGGCATGATGATGACAATGATGCTCACATAAAGATAAGAATTGAAACATAATGGGAGCATCATGAAGCATATGACTAGCACATTTAAGTCTAACCCACTTCCTATGCATAGGGATTTTGTGAGCAAACTACTTATGGGAACAATAATCAACTAGCATAGGAAGGCAAAACAAGCATAACTTCAAGATTTTAAGCACATAGAGAGGAAACTTGATACTATTGCAATTCCTACAAGCATATGTTCCTCCATCATAATAATTTTCAGTAGCATCATGAATGAATTCAACAATATAACCATCACATAAAGCATTCTTTTCATGATCTACAAGCATATAATTTTTATTACTCTTCACATAAGCAAAATTCTTCTCATTCGGAATAGTGGGAGTATCATAAGAGACCTGAATACTATAAATTGTTTCCATATTAAAAGAGTAATGCTCAGAAAAAGGGTAATCATAATCATGACAAGTTTTATAAATATAATCATCACTACTTTTTATATAATAAGTTTCAACACAATAATCATCATAAGAAGCAACTTTGTTCTCATCATAATCAATTGAAACCTCTTCCAAAATAGTGGATTCATCACTAAATAAAGTCATGACCTCTCCAAATACACTTTCATAAATATTATAAGATTCAACACCCTCCAAAATAGTGGGATTATTACTTCCTAAAGTTGACACTCTTCCAAACCCACTTTCGTCAATATAACCATCATAAATAGGAGGCATGCTATCATCATAATAAATTTGCACATCAAAACTTGGGAGGCTAAAAATATCATCTTCAGTAAACATAGCATACCCAAGCTTGGGACAAACATTAATTGCAGCAAGTATATTCTCAAACATGTCATTCTCATCAAACATAGCATCCCCAAGCTTGGGCCTTTTCCTATCATAAGCATAATCACTCTCATCATTAATAGTATGGATAGCACCAATAGTATAGATCATCACAATGAGTAATAGGAGCAACATCATTTGGGAGGGATACCTTTCTACCTTTGCTTCTCCGTCTTTTCTTTTTCTTCTTCACATCATGTGTGGGCTTAACCCTCTTTTTTGAGCTCCTTATTAATGAGATTGGTTGAATAAAAAGCTCCTCCTCGTTACCTGATTCATCATAAGAAATAATAGAAGGATATTAGGAAGTCTCTTCCCTTTTATTAGTATTCTCTTAATCTTCTATTTGCTTTATTTTCTTTATGTAATTGGCAATATAAGGGTTTTCAATGCAATTCACCGCACAATACATAAAAATTTCTTCTAGATCAACATAAAGAACTTTATCAAGGACAAATTCTGGCATATCTTTATACGTTTCATTTCTTCATAACCCAAAAGCAAACTAAGTTCATTATGATGTGCAAAGGAAATCAAGTCATCACAAATTTTGGACACAATACGATCATGAAACAATTTGCGTTGAGGATTTAAATGATCACGTTCATTGCAAAGTTCACAAGGATGGCAAAGAAATTTTAAATTTTCAGCACAAGCATCTAGCCTTTCTTGCAACCAGTTAGTTTCTAAATACTTATGCCTCTTGCAAAATCTATCTACCCTATTTGGTGTGTACTTGCAAACTCTATGTACTCCACAAAAATTGACATGCTTATAAAAGACATTTTCATCATGACTAGTGCAATCATCATTAGTACCATGTGTTGACACCAGATTTTGGCATGGTCAAGAACTTATTTATGATGGCCTCAAATGGAGAAGTGATCTTCATGAAAGATTTCCGTATTTTTGATATGAACATCTTTGAAATTTGGGCATCGCCGTCCGATTTCATCTTGAAGGCCGAAACTATGCTCAAAGTACTAAGATCTTATATTCAGAGTACAGTTTGGCCGATTAAGCCCCGAAGATGACATCAAATGGAAAAATGATCTACATGGGTTGTCTTCATCTCGCCGAAACAATCGATTTTATATAAAAGTCGTCCAAATCAGAGTTGGTATGCAAAAGTTAGAGCCATCGGAATACAGCCCTGTCAGGAGGCAAAAACTGGCGCACCCCACAAGACACCCTGTCTAATAGGTAGCGCGAATAATAGCCTGTTTTGCGTGACCAATTTGACCCTCAAGATTACCTCTGATCAAAAAACGTTCAACATGAAGTTGTTCGTCTCGTTGAAACGGTCAAGATTGTTTTTCGGCTCGTTTCCATCCGAGATCGTTTACCACCTCAAAAATTACTCGCAAGGTACAACCAGTGTAAACCGAACAGTTTTGGAAAGTTCGGACAAAACCAATCCAAATTTGACTAGGGTTTTGGACATGAATCCAAGCCTTTTCCTTGCACGGGAAGTCCAGCCGCCTCTTATATATCTAAGGGGTCACGGTCGATTGAACAACACACAATCGACAAAATCATCTACCACTTTTTATCTTTTCTCCTTAACCCTAGTTCTTCTTCTTCCTCGTTCTTCGTTTGTTCTTCTTGTTACAGGGCGGCGAACCTCGAGGCCCTAGGGGCGGTCAGGTCGACCTAGGGCAGCCCATAGCCGCCACGCGCCCAGGCAGGGACCCTCCCGGGTGTGTGGGGTTCCGGGTCCTCAAAAGCACCCGCCGGATTGCCTGCGTACCGCGCTTCCGGTCGGGTCTCCTTCAACGTGAGCTGCGGTGCATCACCCTCGGTGTTGGAGGTACACGGTGACGTGTTCGTGTGCGAACACCATGGATATTCAAAGAGTTCATAATAACAACATTGCAATCATGCTCCTCATTCAAAGATTTAGTGCCAAAAATTTTATAGACTTCTTCTTCTAGCACCTGATCACAATTTTCCTTTCCATCATTCTCACGAAAGATATTAAAAAGATGAAGCGTATGAGGCAAACTCAATTCCATTTTTTGTGTAGTTTTATTTTATAAACTAAACTAGTGATAAAACAAGAAACTAAAAGATTTGATTGCAAGATCTAAAGATATACCTTCAAGCACTCACGTCCCCGGCAACGGCGCCAGAAAAGAGCTTGATGTCTACTACACAACCTTCTTCTTGTAGACGTTTTTGGGCCTCTGTGCAGAGGTTTGTAGGACAGTAGCAAATTTCCCTCAAGTGGATGACCTAAGGTTTATCAATCCGTGGGAGGCGTAGGTTGAAGATGGTCTCTCTCAAGCAACCCTACAACCAAATAACAAAGAGTCTCTTGTGTCCCCAGCACACCCAATACAATGGTAAATTATATAGGTGCAGTAGTTCGGTGAAGAGATGGTGATACAAGTGCAATATGGATGGTAGATATAGGTTTTTGTAATTTTAAATTATAAAAACAGCAAGGTAACTAACGATAAAAGTGAGCACAAACGGTATTGCAATGCTAGGAAACAAGGCCTAGGGTTCATACTTTCACTAGTGCAAGTTCTCTCAACAATAATAACAAAACTGGATCATATAACTACCCCTCAACATGCAACAAAGAGTCACTCCAAAGTCACTAATAGCAGAGAACAGACAAACAGATTATGGTAGGGTACGAAACCACCTCAAAGTTGTCCTTTCCGATCGATCTATTCAAGAGTCCGTAGTAAGATAACACGAAGTTATTCTTTCCGTTCGATCTATCATAGAGTCCGTACTAGAATAACACCTTAAGACACAAATTAACCAAAACCCTGTTGTCACCTAGATACTCCAATGTCACCTCAAGTATCCGTGGGCATGATTATACGATATGCATCACACAATCTCAGATTCATCTATTCAACCAACACAAAGTACTTCAAAGAGTGCCCCAAAGTTTCTACCGGAGAGTCAAGATGAAAACGTGTGCCAACCCCTATGCATAAGTTCACTGAACCCGCAAGTTGATCACCAAAACATACATCAAGTAGATCACGTGAATATCCCATTGTCACCACACATAAGCACGACAAGACATACATCAAGTGTTCTCAAATCCTTAAAGACTCAATCCGACAAGATAACTTCAAGGGGAAAACTCAATTCATCACAAGAGAGCAGAGGGGGAGAAACATCATAAGATCCAACTATAATAGCAAAGCTCGCGATACATCAAGATCGTATCACCTCAAGAACACAAGAGAGAGAGAGAGAGAGAGAGAGAGAGAGAGAGAGAGAGAGAGAGAGAGATCAGACACATAGCTACTGGTACATACCCTCAGCCCTGAGGGTGAACTACTCCCTCCTCGTCATGGAGAGCGTCGGGATGATGAAGATGGCCACCGGTGAGGGATCTCCCCTCCGACAGGGTGCTAGAACAGGGTCCCGATTGGTTTTTGGTGGCTACAGAGGCTTGAGGCGGCAGAACTCCCGATCTATGGTGCTCCTGGATGTTTTCGTGGTATATGGGTATATATAGGCGAAAGAATTTGGTCAGGGGAGCCACGAGGGGCCCACGAGGGTGGGGGCGTGCCTAGGGGGTAGGGCGCGCCTTGGACCCTCGTGGACACCTTGTTGCTTCCTTGACGTTTACTCCAAGTCTCCTGAATTGCATTTGTTCCAAAAATAACTCTCTCGAAGGTTTCATTCCGTTTGATATTCCTTTTCTGCGAAACACTGAAATAGGCAAAAAAACAGCAATATGGTCTAGGCCTCCGGTTAATAGGTTAGTCCCAAAAATAACATAAAAGTGTATAGTAAAGCCCATTAAACATCCAAAACAGATAATATAATAGCATGGAACAATCAAAAATTATATATACGTTGGAGACATATTAGTCACGCTGGGCTTCATGGCCATTATCTTGCGCCAGGGCACGCTCCCTTGATCTGTAGATTGATATGGTCTGACCAAGTTTATTGGCTAGGTCACGTTGCAAGTCGTATGTATATCCCGCGGCTGCAGTCTCCCTGCCTCTTCGGTGAGGGGGTGCGGGTTGGTGGTTCGGCTTGATATGCCGCTTTATCCCATCCACGTGGTGGTCGGTCTGGTTGATCTGCCTAATTATATTTTGATGGTATTTGTTCAAGGACTTCGCCGTTGAATTGAGGCAGTAGCTTGCGCCTAGGGTAACTTTTGACAAGTCGCTCTTGGCCATATTCCTCAGCGGCCAGGACCTTAGTCCACCTTTCATTCAACATATCTTGTTCTTCTTTGAGCTGCTATTGCTTCCAATTCAGGCTCCGGGTTGTAGCAATTAGTTGTTGCTTGAAGCGTTCTTGGTCGAGGGGTTCCTCTGGGACGATGAATTCCTTGTCACCGAGGCTGACCTCCTCTTCGGATTCTGGCATATAGTTGCTGTCCTCCTCATCTACATTGTTCGCGCGTTCGGGACTATGTTCACCCTCTTCCCGCTTGTCCTATTTGGGATCTTCGCCAATGTCCAGAGTCTCGCTGTCTCCAGTGCTGGTATTACTATCCTTCGCCCGACGCGATCGTGACCGGTGCCACTGACGTCAGTGCTTTGGTGGTTTATCGACGGGTCTATCCTCATCTGGGCTTGGGTTCTCCTTGTCATTCTTCAGGGTGTCCACCATGTACACATCATAGGTTGAGGTGGCCGTCCAACGCCTAGTGATGGGTGGGACTTGGCTTGGTTCAGCATCGGCATCGTCGTCCATGTCGTCGATGTCTTCAGACACATAATGTAGCATGTCGGTTAAGTCCTCGATAGTGGCTATCAAGTGGGTGGTGGGTGGGACGTAAAATTCCCCTCTCTCAGCCCCCAGTCCAAGCTAGGTGCAGTTCGGAGGTAAAGCTTCCGTGATGGTGAGAGACTGCATCAAACCCAACGCCTCATCTAAGAGCAGGAGTGGGACGGGAGATCGCGGGTCTGCCATGTTGTGTTCGGCATGGAGTGCCTGATCGGGCCCGCTAAGTGCAGACCTCAGCAGTTCGGAACGGTTTCCTAGAGCCAAGTCCATGCCTGTGTCTGGGTCTTCAGTAGGAAGTTCGATAAGGGGAAGAAGTTCGGCGGGGCTTATGCTCTCGTCTTCGGACGATGAGTGTCGTGGAATTGTCACGACAGATGTAGTTGTGAAAGGACTTAGTCGTGGAGCCATCGCAACTAGGAAGCTTAAAGGGGTTAAAACGGGACAAAGGAAACATGAGTTTATACTGGTTTGGACCCTTGTGGTGAAGGTAATGGCTTAATCCAGTTTGAGGTGGGATTTCTTATGTCTCAATTACCAGGGAGCGAATCCGCTTGACCTAGTTCTCGATCTGATGTTACTTGCCCTGAACAGCCACCGGGTCGTCCCTTTATATACAGAGGTTGATGCCCAGCGGCTCACAGAGTCCCGGCCGGCTCATAAACAGTGTCCGGTTCGGTCTCTCTCTCTCTCTATTCTTGCCTTACAATACAAGTTACATACATATGTTGGTTTATCTCTACAGCCCTTGAGTCGCCTTTGGACTTTGGGCCCTTAACTGAACCGCCATCTTCGAGTGTTGTCTTGGGCTTCATGAATCGTCATAGGTATAACTCGGCCCCTCCTGGGCGGGTCATACCTAATAGTTATATCCCCAACATTAGGCCCCAAATTGATTTGAACTGGTTCATGTCAATCTTCAACACTTAGAAACAATCTTCTGCTCTTCATTTGTACGAAGGTTTTGTAACCCGCCATGATGTCATCCTCTGGATCTGTGGTAACCCGCCATGACATCATCTGTCTTTAATTCACACTTTGCCTAACATATCTCATGGATCCTTATCTTAATGACCACCCCGAGAATCAAGGCGTCCTAGTAGATGGATAACCATATTTTTGGCCTCGTCATTTTGGCGCCCACCTATCAGCATTTCCCTTATAAATAGCCATGACCTAGTCTTTCCTCATTCTCCCCCTTTCCAGTGTCTTCTTCCTCTCGCAACCTGTCGGGGGGATGAACCCCGGGCAGGCAATGGAACCCGGATCCTTTTCGAAAACAACGGGGCCGGCATCTCCCTTCAAGCCGGCACGCGCTTGGCCGGGTCGCTCGACCCCGCCAGGCCCTGCGATCCAGCCGAACTCTCTGAGCCGGCCAGGTGCCTCGACTCGGGCTCAACAACCAGTGCAAGACAGCCGAACCCGACACAACGAAGGCTTCCCCAACAAGCCAACTCCACCCGTGGCGTGCTCCGCAACCCAGCCACGGGCCAGCTCCCGTCCCATCCAGGCCATGCGATGGGACGAGTCTTCATCCACTGATGACCGAGGCAACAGTGCCTGCCCATGCCTCTGGTCAGCCGGGGCGTGGCAACAATGCCCCTCGCCTACCCGCTGACCAGGGCCGGCGTGGCTACAGTGCCCCCCGTCGTCATTGCTGACGACAACAAGCGGCAACCTGACGGATCACCATTGTACACGACTCGACTTGGCCACTTCCCGGCGATCGACAATACGGCGCACAGCCCCCCTAGGCATGCGGGGCCCACACCTAGGGGAACCCGGCGAAGCACAGGCCCCCAGTGGGACCCAGCTCGAGTCCTCAGACGCTGACGACCCAACCCCACCAACTTGTAACATTACCATTGTACCCCTGGGGGGTTGGCCTATAAAACCCCCAGGAGCCCTCATGCACACGGGCAAGTAAGAAAGCAAGCAAGGATAGAGAAATTAGCAACCCACCAGTAGAATCCACCCCAGGAGAAGGAGCAGCCTAAGCCTTGGCCAGCCTTCCTTGCTCCTCCAACACAACTCCAGGAGCAATGCTGGACTGTTACATATAAACCACACTCGATAGGACTAGGGGTGTTATCTCTCCGGAGAGCCCCGAACCTGGGTATGTCTTGTGTCCCGCGCTCACTCATGCCAACCCTGCCTCTGGAGCCCACCAGTGCCCTCGAGCCTCCTCCTCTCTTTAGCCATCCCATGGCATCTGCGTGCTCCCACCACGACAGTTGGCGCCCACCATGGGGCAGCTCGAGGAGCTGGTCGGGAGCATGCTTCAGACGGGGCTCCTCTCCGACTCCAACGAGCCCGTCATGCTGGCGGACGACATCGTCGACGCACTCACCGCCTCTTTCAGCGTGCTGCGCATCTCCGATGCGCCCGTGGCCGACGAGAACCCAAGCGAGGTACTCAGCTACTCTGACTCCCCCCTCTCCCTCGGCGTCCGCATTTCCGCCGGGGCAATGGACGTCGATGTGAAGGTGTTCATCACCGGCACCGATGCCTCTTCCTCGTCAATCTAGACGAGGAAGGCCACGAAAGCCAATGCTGTAGCGGAACCGACCGAGCCGTCCAACCCGTGGAGCGCCGTGATGCAGAGCCTCCGCGTCCCCATCGGCACGGACATCAACGTCACCAACATGCTGAGGCCCGAGCGCAGCTCGAGGAAACGCGCCAGTAGATGCTGGACCTGTCCGAGACACTCGCCGCCACCTAGTGTCGCCTAGATTCTGCTCAGCTGGAGCGCAATGCCACCTATGGATTCACGCCCGCCGCGGCTCAGCCGAGCCGGGTCGCCGACGTGCGAGCCCGGGGAGGAGCGATCAGCCGCGCCCTCGGCGCCATCCCAACCGTCTACAAGACCCCAGTGAAGAACATGCACGCTGCCCAGGTGGCTGCAATAGACATGGATCAGCTCATGAGTGAAGAACTAAAGGAGCGCATCGGGCGGATGTGAGACCTCCTCAACATGGCCAACACACAGCAAGACTGTCTCAACCAACTTGCCAAGCCGGTGGGATCCGGCTCTGCCTGCGTTGGCGGGCCCGACGAACTTTAGCACACGGCATCCTCGCTGCCCAGTGAGGCGCATTCCGGCCGAGCCCGGACTCGACGCGACCCGACCGCTACGATCGCCTGCTGTTTGGGTAACAAGCCCGTCCTGGAGAACTAGCATGGACCCGGCTAGCCTGGCCGGCGTCCAGCTCCAACCGACCAGGCCCCCCATGGCCTGGTCGCCAGTCGACTCGGCCCGCATGCCATCGACGACATCGACCCTTTCCACCGCCTCGACCAGCTCGCTCACTCCCTGGAGGTGGAGGAAAGTGGCACCATCAGGCCGGCGTGCTTCGTCCCATGCATCTGGGAAGAGCCCTTTCTCAAAGGGTTCATGCTTCCCCACGCCACCCCCAAGTACAACGGGACCGTGAAGCAGGAGGACTGGCTCACCGACTACACCACCGCCATTGGCATCACCGGCGCCAATCACCGACTCGCTGTTCGCTATGCACCACTCATGTTCCAAGGGTCGGCCCGCACGTGGTTGAACAGTCTGCAAATGGGCAGCGTCAACACGTGGGTCGATTTCGAGCAGGCCTTCGTCCGCAACTTCACGGGGACCTACAAGCGACCCGGCCGCCCTAGCCAGCTCGTCATGTGCGTGCAGAGACCGACAGAGACCGGCCACGAATACCTCGCACGCTGGACCAAGCTCCGGAACAGCTGCCAGGGTGTCCACGAGGTCCAAGAAATCCAATACTTTGTCAATGGGTGCCGAGACAACACCCTTCTCAAGCACAAGCTCTTGCACTCTGAGCTGGCCACCATGGTTGCGCTCATGGTGACGGCGGACAAGTACGCCAACGCTGACTCCTCCATGAAGATCCAGGTGGCGCTGGATGAAGCCGGCAAGGCAAAACCGGTCCCCCCTCCAAAGCCGGCTGGCAAGAGTAGCCGGCGGCAGCACCAGCAGAACAACAAGCGTAAGGCCGACCAGCCGGCGCAGCGCTCTGACAATTGGCTCGTCGCGGCCACCGAGCCTGCGGCGGACCCGGCGGCCAAGCGCCGGCAGACCGGCAAGATGGCGTGGCAGCCCGCCATGAGCTTCGAAGAGATGCTCGACGCCCCTGCAAACACCACAGTGGCGTGAGGCCGTCCACGCACACGCTACGACAGTGCGGCATCACTAAGCGCATCATGAGGGGCGACGTCCCGCCTCGTCCGGCTCTGGCTCCAGGCGCGGGACAGCCGCCTCCGCCTCCACCACCGCCTCCAGCTGGCGTGCGTGATGCGCAACGACGCTTACCAGGACCAGAACGCGGCCTACATCGTCTTCACCAGCCTCAGCGACGACAAGTGCAGCGAGCGCCTCCTTCGGCAGGAGGTGAACACCGTCGTCCCGGCCAAACCAGACTTCATGCACTGGTCGAACCGCCCGGTCCCCTGGACCCAGGAAGACCACCCAGCTATCATGCCGAACCCGGGTGGCTACGCCCTCGTCCTCAACCCCACCATTGTCGCACAACGCACATGCAAGTTTTTCCGAGTCCTCATCAACGGCGGCAGCATCATCAACATCCTCTACCGCGACACGATGACCAAGCTCGGCCTTGAGGCCAAGGACCTGGATCCGACCCGGACGATCTTCCACGGCATTGTTCCTGGCCTCTCCTGCTCTCCCATTGGCCAGGTCTAGCTTAACGTCCTGTTCGGCGACAACAACCATTTCCGGCGCGAGCCGATATGGTGCGAGGTGGTGGAGTTGTCTAGCGTGTACCACGCGTTGTTGGGCCGACCCACGCTCGCTAAATTCATGGTGGTCCCCCACTACGCGTATCTGAAGATGAAGATGCCGGGTCCGAAGGGCCTCATCACCATCACCGGCGACTACCGCAAGTCCCTGGAGTGCGCCCGAGACGGCGCCAAGCTAGCCGAGTCGCTGGTCATTGCCAAGGAGCGGCGCCAGCTCGACCGGATCGTTGCCATGGCAGGTGAAGCCTCGGCCGCGTCGATCCCGACCAAGGAGCCAGCCGACGAAGCCGCCTTCAAGCCCTCCAAGGAGATCAAGAAAGTAAAGCTGAACCCCAAAGACCCCAGCTGCAGCAAGTACGTCGTCGTAGGCGCCCGCCTCGACAACAAATAGGAAGGCGAGCTCGTCGACTTCCTCCGTGAGAATCGGGATATCTTTGCATGGACCCCCAAGGACATGCCAGGTATCCCGAGGAAGTACATCGAGTACAAACTCCATGTCCGCAGGACGCCAAGCCTGTCCGTCAACCCCTGCGACGTTTCTCCGAAGAGAAGAGAAGAACCATCGATGAAGAGGTCGCCAAGCTTTTGGCGGCCGGCTTTATCATGGAAGTGTTTCACCCCGAGTGGCTGGCCAACCCAGTCCTTGTCCTGAAGAAGAACAAGACCTGGCGCATGTGTATCGACTACACCAGCCTCAACAAGTCCTATCCCAAGGATCCGTTCGCCCTCCCACGGATCGACCAAGTCATCGACTCGACCGCCGGGTGCGAGCTCCTGTCCTTCCTAGACGCTTACTCCGGCTACCACCAGATCAAGATGGACCCAGCCGACACCCTGAAGACGTGCTTCATCACGCCCTTCGGGGCATATTGCTACATCACCATGTCATTCGGCTTGAAGAATGCCGCCACCACCTTCCAGCGCTGCATGCAGAAATGCCTGTTGCCGCAACCCAGTCGCAATATCCACGTTTACATGGACGACATCATGGTGAAGACCAAGCAGCACCTCACGCTCCTCGACAACTTGAAGAAAACATTCACCAACCTCCGTGAATACAAGGTCAAGCTCAACTTGGAAAAATGCGTTTTCGGCGTCCAGGCCGGAAAGCTACTTGACTTCCTCATCTCGGAACACGGCATTGAGGCAAACCCGAATAAGATCAAGGCCATCGAGCGCATGCGCAAGCTGGCTCGGCTGCGCGATGTTGAGAAATTCACCAGCTGCTTGTCCTCGGTCAGCCGGTTTCTCAGCCAGCTGGGTGAGAGGGCGCTACCCCTATACCAGTTGTTGAAGAAGACGACGTCGTTCGAATGGAACGACCAGGCGGACGGGGCCTTCCGAGACCTCAAGCGCATGCTCTCCACCGCACCAGTCCTGGCCACACCGGCCGACAAGGAGCCGCCGTTGCTCTACATAGCCGCGATCTCATGGTCGGTGAACACGGTACTGGTGGTCGAGCTACCAGAGAAGGGCAAGATCCAAGCCGTCCAGCGCCCGGTCTACTACCTGAGCGAGGTGCTCTCCAACTCCAAGAAGAACTACCCGTACTGCCAGAAGATGTGTTATGGTGTGTACTTCACCGCCAAGAAGCTAAAGCAGTACTTCCATGTCACGCCCAATATGCGACCCTATCCAAAAGGAACTCGAAGGTCCCACCAAGGATAGACCCGCATATTGAAATGCTTTTGCAAGGTGGATATCATTACATCAACATTACATAATAGATGGGGATACATACAAGAGGCATACAATGCCACACGAATACAACATCACAATACATAAGATCAACATCCGACTACGGATGAAACACAAACAGAAGCTCAAACGACATCCACCCTGCTAGCCCAGGCTGCCGACCTGGAACCTATCCCCTGATCGAAGAAGAAGCAGAAGAAGAACTCAACGCAAGCAAGCATCGCTCTCGTGTCATGATCATCGCAAAACCTGTACCTGCAACTGTTGTTGTAGTAATCTGTGAGCCACGAGGACTCAGCAATCCCATTACCATGGGTATCAAGACTAGCAAAGCTTAAAGGGAAAGGAAGGGGTAAAGTGGTGAGGCTGCATCAGCGACTAAGCATATATGGTGGCTAACATACGCAAATAAGAGCGAGAAGAGAGCAAAGGAACGGTCGTCAACTAGCAATGATCAAGAAGTGATCCTAAACTCCTACTTACGTCAATCATAACCCAGAAACTGTGTTCACTTACCGGACTCCGCCGAGAAGAGACCATCACGGCTACACACACGGTTGATGCGTTTTAGTTCGGATCTGGTGTCAAGTTATCTACAACCGGACATTAACAAATTCCCATCTGCCTATAACCGCAGGCACGGCTTTTGAAAGATTATACCCTGCAGGGGTGTCCCAACTTAGCCCATGACAAGCTCTCGCGATCAACGAAGGAATAGACCTTCTCCCAGGAAGACCCGATCAGACTCGGAATCCCGGTTTACAAGACATTTCGACAATGGTAAAACAAGACCAGCAAAGCCGCCCGATGCGCCGACAATCCCGATAGGAGCTGCACATATCTCGTTCTCAGGGAAACACCGGATGAGACAGGCTACGAGTAAAACCAGACCTCGAGTTGCCCCGAGGGGGCCCCGCAGGCGGCTCGGTTCGGACCAACACTTAGACAAGCACTGGCCCGGGGGGGGGGGCTAAAATAAAGATGACCCTCGGGTTGGCCGACCCAAGGGAAAGGGATAGGTGGTGGTGAGGAAAATGGTAAAACCAAGGTTGGGCCTTGCTGGAGGAGTTTTATTCAAAGCGAACCGTCAAGGGGGTCCCATAAATCACCCGACCGCGTAAGGAACGCAAAATCTGGGAACATAACACCGGTATGACGGTAACGAGGGCGGCAAGAGTGGAACAAAACACTAGGCAAAATGCCGAGTCTTCCACGCTTTACCAAATATATAGATGCATTAATAATATAGGAGATATTGTGATATCCCAACAAAATCTTGTCCGCCATGGAGCAATCTTCAACTTCACCTGCAACTAGCAACGCTATAAGAGGGGCTGAGCAAAAGCGGTAACATAGCCAAACAACGGTTTGCATAGGAAAGGTGTCAAAGGTTAGAGGTTCATGGCAATATGGGATGGCTTGATAAACAGGTAATAGGTAGCGCAGCATAGCGATAGAACGAAGCAACTAGCATAGCAATGATAGTAGTGAGATCTAGGGTAGCGGTCATCTTGCCTGAAATCCCGCAAGGAAGAAGAACGAGTCCATGAAGAAGACGAACGGATGAAGCCACGAAGACGAACCAAGCGTAGACAAACGAATCCTCACGATCGCAATGAAACAGGAACTATCGAAAAGAAGCACACAACATAGTAAACACACCACACATGAACAAGGCATGATGCACAACAAGCATGATGCATGACAAATCTACATGAAGCTACTCATGGCAAGAGATGATGCAAACAAGAGCAACGCATCAAGGCAAGTTTAAATGAGGCCGGGAACAACATATAACAATTCCGGTAAGTCCTCATATGCAAATTTCGAAGTTGGTCCAGATCTGAATAAACATTATGTTCAAGTTGTTAAACAGCAAGTTAAGATGCACAGAGATGATCTACACGAGATTCTAGTCAAGTTACATATAAAGTTCATTTAGTTCGGAGCTGCGGCCTAGAAGATATGAGCAAAACAAGTTAAACATGGCATTGATGCAAAATGCACCCAAACATCAAGCAAAGACCTCAAAACAAGGATGCAACATGATAATATGAATCTACATGCAAAATCAAGCAAGTTTCATATAGAGCACACTCAAAACGGAGCAACGGTCCAACACACGCACATGGAACAAGTTTAAAGGACAAGCTGTACAAAACGACAACTAGGCATATTGCAAGCATCAAAACAACAAACTACAGCACCACAATATGAAAACAAAAGGCATGGGCATGATGTACAGGTAAAGCATTACAAAACATGAACACTGAGCTATCTCCAGAAATCACTAGAACATGCTCAAACACACATGGTAAGATTGCAAGTTATAACAATTCCAGACTTTGCAGAAAATAACATCAGGATGCAATGTTTAGAGCTATCAAACTACATGTTACAGGAACTTATCATGGCAAACAAAGGCATGGCATGAACCTACTAAATGCATAGATCAAAAGTCCCTTACTGACCATAAGCCAAAAAGGATCAAAAAATCTGATGGCCCCCACGTAAATATGGCAAGTTATTATACAGATTCATACATGGCAGAAACAGAATTATGAAGGCATGTAGATGAGCTTGTGCAACTCACTACAGAGCATTACATGGCATGGCAAGGCAACCAATAGTAATAAGGCATGTTTGTGAAGCTAAGCATGGCAATAGCAAGGTCATAGGGTGCATGGAACACTAGCAAAACACATGACAACAAGTGAACTTAATGTAAACAGGCTGACAACAACATTATGAAGCAACTTTGGAGCAAGATATGAGCAAGCTACAACAACCTATAAATGCAACCAGGGGCATGGATGGATATAGCATGACATGCAGATCAAAACATGTTTATAGAACATCTCCAGATTATGCATAGTATGATTAGTAGCAACATGTTTATATAGCATCACGAAATAACAGATTCAGCCTAGCAAAACAGCAACATCATGTACCCTATTTAACAAGCTCGATTCACTCACCACAAGTCATTGCATGACAAGATAAACATAGCATCATCAAGAAGACATGTTTGTGAAACAAACCAAGTCAAGAACATTTCCATAGCATGCAAGGATCAACTATAGCCACCTTGGCTAAATTGAATAACATGTAAACAATCTGCCAGGAAACATTTTGAAGCAAAAGTAGAGCACGAAAATGACATGCTAGACTACTCCATAATTGTAACCAAGGGCATGAATGGATAGGCAATAACCACATGTTCAAAACACCCTTACTGAAGTATCTCAAAATATGCATGGATCTCTCTGTAGCATCAAATTTACATGGCATCAAAATAACAGCAGAACAGGGACTAAAATCAGCAACATCACGATGCCTAGTTTGCATGCTTGTGCTAGTCACCACATTGATCACAAAAATACATGGTAAGCACCTCTGTAAAGAAGACATGGCATAGCTCAAAACTCATGTAGACATCAACCTCATAGGATGCACACATCGATCATGGCAAAAATGACAAAAGAGCTCGTTCTGTTAACAGACAACAGAAAACATCATGAAGCACTCTTACAACAATGATTCAGGCATCTAGATGACCTCAAATGAATATGATGCAATGTAATGAAATGATGTACTCGTCGAGGCGAACAATTTGACATATTACACGCATGAAATGGAGGTACAGATGCAGAGATACAGCATGATGAACATGGCATGAAAATTACTGCAGATTTGGGGACTTAGCCAATTCTACCTCTCGGGTCAAACTGGATCTCGGGGTCCCGGGGACGAGATGGAGCAGCAGGGACGTTTGGTTGGACGAACTGGTGGATCTGGTCCTGATCCACGGGTCGCCGGAGAAGTTCGGCGGAGACGTCGCCGGAGTTGAGGAAGAAGATGGGGCCGGCGAGGTCGGACGGATCCGGGGCTATGGCGGCCGGCGAAGTGGAGGCAGACGGAGGCGGCGGC
>NC_041385.1:79164693-79171977 GCF_002162155.2 Triticum dicoccoides
GGCGACGGGCGGAGGCGCGGGCTCACGCGGCGTGCACGGGCTGCGGCGGCGGCGACTCAGGCCTGAGCGGGCCCCGGATGGGCCTGGCGGGCCGCGCGGCGGCGGAGGTGAGAGAGAGGAGACGCTGGGTGATGTGGCGGCGGCTGATTCGTCCGGCGCGGCGGCTGGACGTGTCCGGCAGCGGAGTGGACATGTCCGGCGCGCGGAGGTGGAAGAGGCTAGGGTTTGCACCGCGAATTTCGGAGGGGAAGGTGTATTTATAGGTAGAGGGAGCTAGGAGAGTCCAAATTAGGCACGGTTTTCACCCACACGATCGTGATCGAACGACCGAGAGCATGGAGGGGAGTTAGCTGGGTTTTGGGCCACTTTAGAAGGGGTGTTGGGCGGCAAAGAGAAGGGGGTTTTACGGTTACCCGGTTAACCGTTGGAGT
The DNA here is from genome assembly GCF_002162155.2 of Triticum dicoccoides. NCBI lineage: Eukaryota > Viridiplantae > Streptophyta > Magnoliopsida > Poales > Poaceae > Triticum > Triticum dicoccoides. The sequence continues at coordinate 79,165,125 of NC_041385.1, forward strand.
ACCAAACGAACTCCAAATGGCACGAAACTTGACAGGCGGTCTACCGGTGCTATACCAAGGCCGCTTGGCAAGACTCGGTACATTCCGAGAAAGTTTAACACCCACACACAATAGGAGACAAAAGGGGAACGCCGGAGGGCATAGGAGCGCCGGATTGCAAAACGGACAACGGGGAAAAGGCTCGGATGCAAGAGACGAACACGTATGCAAACTGAAATGCACATGATGACATGACGAAATGCAACACGCAAGCAAATGACATGGCAACAACGGCGAACAACTGGCAGACACCTGGCGCATCGGATCTGGGGCGTTACAACACTCCTCCACTAACAAGAGATCTCGTCCCGAGATCTTAGGACCGAGATGGAAGGGAAAAGGGATGAGGTGAAACAAGAACTCAAGAGAAGAAGTAAAGAATCGAGTGCACTCGAGAAGAAGAGAGGAACAACGAGATTGACGAGAATCGAAAGGTCACGGAAACAGATAGACTATGAAAGCACTCCGGTTAGAACGAGATAAGAAACGAATAAGACTGAAAGGATTTAGGCAGCACTCCGGCTGAAAATGGAAGGAAAAGAACATGAACTTCACAATATGGGATGGCACTTTACGAGATGAACAACACAAAGCCTCCGGAAGAATTGAAATAGAGTTGAAAAGAACTTAGAAGGAAGGATTGAATGGAGTTGTTGAGGAAATCAACAATGAAAGAATAAGCTTGTTGTGGACTTATAGGTAACATCTCAAGATCATAAGGTGATACCCGGCCACAAACAGAAATGATTGGATAACTGAGAAGAACGAAGAAATGCAAAACTCCACTTCAAAAGAATATGGAGAATTAATTGCACTTCGAGACGCAAGAGGAAAAGATACTTGAACTCCACCGACAAGAATCTTGATGAACACTTGAGGAATGAATTAAATCATGAAGAACCACCGTGAAGAACTCCGGTGAGAGAAAGGATGATGAGATAGAATTAAGGATGAAAGAATAAGATGAGCATTGTGATGATTTAAATGGAGGTTCCGACGAAATGGCTGAGGAAATTGAACTCCGGAAAAGAAAAGATGAAAACACTTGGAACTAGAATTTATTCATCAAGAACAAACTCCGAAGAAAAAGGATTAATCACTTGGATGAAATAAGAATAAGATTTATTGTATGCTTATCCTTCATCAAATTAAATTGATGACAAGCAATGGATTTTTACATACTACTTATTCTTCTTGAAAAGGATTGAGAAGTGACATATCGCAAACTTGAGAAGGTCTTCATGAACCACCGGTAGAATTGAAAAGAACGAATGAAATTGAAATGATAATCAAAGAAAAAAGAATCTGAAAGAACCACCGTGAAAATTCGGAAATGACTGACGAAAAGAGAAATAATCACCGGAAGAATTAGAAGAACAAATATGCTCGAGGGGATTTAGATGCAAAAGAACGGGAAGAACTCGAACTGATAAAGAACATTTGAACGAAGCACCGGGATAAATAGAGAATGATAACTGGAATGATGGCCTCCGGTTAAAAGAAATGGAAAAGCAACTCCTGACAAACTCCGGATGGTTGAGAAAAGGAATATCTGACGAATGGAATAATTCGAGAGGAAAATATGAAGCTAGAAACACGAATCTTTGAGAGGACGGACAGGATTGAGAGGAAAAACTCTTCTTCAGTCTTCAAATGACGACGAGAAACACCACCAAAATTACTGAGATAGTCCGAAAGAATGAAAGCAGAGAGGTTGAGCCAACAATGAAAAGAATTTGAAAGCGATCTTGGAAAGGCATCTGACTGATGAAATTCATTTTTACGACAGACTTGAAAAGAATTGAGAATAACTCTGGGGGAATTAGAAGAGTCAGGTAAGATCCTGGGAAAAAGACCTGTGGGTTAGGGCCCACTGAAGAGAAAACACCATTGGAAAGGATGTTGAACAAATAGATGAAGCACCGGAACAATTGAAATATTTGAATGAGGTGGCAACCTCGAATTAATTCGAACACAGACGAATCTCCTGAGATGTCTTGAACGCCGGAATGATAAACTAGCGAGAGGCAAACGAGCAGGGAAAACACTTGATCCAAGGAAAAGAATATGATCACCCGAAAAAGTTGAATTGGGTCCATCGGAAAAGAGATGAAGAATGTCAAACAAAAGAGAATTTACCGGTTGAAACAATTGATGGAAGACTGAAGAGGCTCCGCACAAATGAAATTGATGCTCGAAATAGACTCAGGCTCCGGGAAGAAGAGGGTGGGAGGGCGGGAAAAACAAAGGCAACTTGGAAGGGGAAACGACGAATATCTTGAAGAGGAAACACCGGTTTAAAGAAAGCAAAGGCTTCACACGAGTAGGATGGATACTCGATTACGGACTCCGGTTCCGAGATGAAAAAGGGTGGGCGGGTGGAAAAGAAAACAACTGAGGATTGAAGTCAAAGATGAAGGGACTCGAGTCGACTTGACGAGAAATGCACCGGATGAAAAGAGCTGAGGAACAACGATCGAAAAACCAACTACATGATCCTAAAGAAAATTTGAAGGGGAAGAGGAGTAATTCAAAACATCTACGTCAAGATTCCTCACCAGAGTGACGAAGGGGCTGAGGAGTAAAAAGAATTCCTACTCTCTGATATAACTAGACTCCAAAAATAGTTTTTCTTCTAGACTCAACAACGGCCAAACTACACGATCAATCAAGGGGGCTCCTAAGGTCGGTCGAGGCTCTGATACCAACTTGTCACGCCCAATATGCGACCCTATCCAAAAGGAACTCGAAGGTCCCACCAAGGATAGACCCGCATATTGAAACGCTTTTGCAAGGTGGATATCATTACATCAACATTACATAATAGATGGGGATACATACAAGAGGCATACAATGCCACACGAATACAACATCACAATACATAAGATCAACATCCGACTACGGATGAAACACAAACAGAAGCTCAAACGACATCCACCCTGCTAGCCCAGGCTGCCGACCTGGAACCTATCCCCTGATCGAAGAAGAAGCAGAAGAAGAACTCAACGCAAGCAAGCATCGCTCTCGCGTCATGATCATCGCAAAACCTGTACCTGCAACTGTTGTTGTAGTAATCTGTGAGCCACGAGGACTCAGCAATCCCATTACCATGGGTATCAAGACTAGCAAAGCTTAAAGGGAAAGGAAGGGGTAAAGTGGTGAGGCTGCAGCAGCGACTAAGCATATATGGTGGCTAACATACGCAAATAAGAGCGAGAAGAGAGCAAAGGAACGGTCGTCAACTAGTAATGATCAAGAAGTGATCCTAAACTCCTACTTACGTCAATCATAACCCAGAAACCGTGTTCACTTCCCGGACTTCGCCGAGAAGAGACCATCACGGCTACACACACGGTTGATGCGTTTTAGTTCGGATCTGGTGTCAAGTTATCTACAATCGGACATTAACAAATTCCCATCTGCCTATAACCGCAGGCACGGCTTTCGAAAGATTATACCCTGCAGGGGTGTCCCAACTTAGCCCATAACAAGCTCTCGCGATCAACGAAGGAATAGACCTTCTCCCAGGAAGACCCGATCAGACTCGGAATCCCGGTTTACAAGACATTTCGACAATGGTAAAACAAGACCAGCAAAGCCGCCCGATGCGCCGACAATCCCGATAGGAGCTGCACATATCTCGTTCTCAGGGCAACACCGGATGAGACAGGCTACGAGTAAAACCAGACCTTGAGTTGCCCCGAGGGGGCCCCGCAGGCGGCTCGGTTTGGACCAACACTTAGACAAGCACTGGCCCGGGGGGGCTAAAATAAAGATGACCCTCGGGTTGGCCGACCCAAGGGAAAGGGATAGGTGGTGTTGAGGCAAATGGTAAAACCAAGGTTGGGCCTTGCTGGAGGAGTTCTATTCAAAGCGAACTGTGAAGGGGGTCCCATAAATCACCCGACCGCGTAAGGAACGCAAAATCCAGGAACATAACACCGGTATGACGGAAACCAGGGCGGCAAGAGTGGAACAAAACACTAGGCAAAAGGCCTAGTCTTCCACCCTTTACCAAATATATAGATGCATTAATAATATAGAAGATATTGTGATATCCCAACAAAATCCTGTCCGCCATGGAGCAATCTTCAACTTCACCTGCAACTAGCAACGCCATAAGAGGGGCTGAGCAAAAGCGGTAACATAGCCCAACAACGGTTTGCATAGGAAAGGTGTCAAAGGTTAGAGGTTCATGGCAATATGGGATGGCTTGATAAACAGGTAATAGGTAGCGCAGGATAGCGATAGAATGAAGCAACTAGCATAGCAATGATAGTAGTGAGATCCAGGGTAGCGGTCATCTTGCCTGAAATCCCGCAAGGAAGAAGAACGAGTCCATGAAGAAGACAAACGGATGAAGCCACGAAGACGAACCAAGCGTAGATGAACGAATCCTCACGATCGCAACAAAACAGGAACTATCGAAAAGAAGCACACAACATAGTAAACACACCACACATGAACAAGGCATGATGCACAAAAAGCATGATTCATGACAAATCTACATGAAGCTACTCATGGCAAGAGATGATGCAAACAAGAGCAACACATCAAGGCAAGTTTAAATGAGGTCGGGAACAACATATAACAATTCCGGTAAGTCCTCATATGCAAATTTCGAAGTTGTTCCAGATCTGAATAAACCTTATGTTCAAGTTGTTAAACAGCAAGTTAAGATGCACAGAGATGATCTACATGAGATTCTAGTCAAGTTACATATAAAGTTCATTTAGTTCAGAGCTACGACCTAGAAGATATGAGCAAAACAAGTTAAACATGGCATTGATGCAAAATGCACCCAAACATCAAGCAAAGACCTCAAAACAAGGATGCAACATGATAATATGAAGCTACATGCAAAATCAAGCAAGTTTCATATAGAGCACACTCAAAACGGAGCAACGGTCCAACACACGCACATGGAACAAGTTTAAAGGACAAGCTGCCCAAAACAGCAACTAGGCATATTGCAAGCATCAAAACAACAAGCTACAGCACCACAATATGAAAACAAAAGGCATGGGCATGATGTACAGGTAAAGTATTACAAAACATGAACACTGAGCTATCTCCAGAAATCACTAGAACATGCTCAAACACACATGGTAAGATTGCAAGTTATAACAATTCCAGACTTTGCAGAAAATAACATCAGGATGCAATGTTTAGAGCTATCAAATTACATGTTACAGGAACTTATCATGGCAAACAAAGGCATGGCATGAACCTACTAAATGCATAGATCAAAAGTCCCTTACTGACCATAAGCCAAAAAGGATCAGAAAATATGATGGCCCCCACGTAAATATGGCAAGTTATTATACAGATTCATACATGGCAGAAACAGAATTATGAAGGCATGTAGATGAGCTTGTGCAACTCACTACAGAGCATTACATGGCATGGCAAGGCAACCAACAGTAATAAGGCATGTTTGTGAAGCTAAGCATGGCAATAGCAAGGTCATAGGGTGTATGGAACACTAGCAAAACACATGACAACAAGTGAACTTAATGTAAACAGGCTGATAACAACATTATGAAACAACTTTGGAGCAAGATATGAACAAGCTACAACAACCTATAAATGCAACCAGGGGCATGGATGGATATAGCATGACATGTAGATCAAAACATGTTTATAGAACATCTCCAGATTATGCATAGAATGATTAGTAGCAACATGTTTATATAGCATCACGAAATAACAGATTCAGCCTAGCAAAACAGCAACATCATGTACCCTACTTAACATGCTCGATTCACTCACCACAAGTCATTGCATGACAAGATAAATATAGCATCATCAAGAAGACATGTTTGTGAAACAAACCAAGTCAAGAACAAGTCCATAGCATGCAAGGATCAACTATAGCAACCTTGGCTAAATTGAATAACATGTAAACAATCTGCCAGGAAACATTTTGAAGCAAAAGTAGAGCACGAAAATGACATGCTAGACTACTCCATAATTGCAACCAAGGGCATGAATGGATAGGAAATAACCACATGTTCAAAACACCCTTACTGAAGTATCTCAAAATATGCATGGATCTCTCTGTAGCATCAAGTTTATATGGCATCAAAATAACAACAGAACAGGGACTAAAATCAGCAACATCACGATGCCTAGTTTGCATGCTTGTGCTAGTCACCACATTGATCACAAAAATACATGGTAAGCACCTCTGTAAAGAAGACATGGCATAGCTCAAAACTCATGTAGACATCAACCTCATAGGATGCACACATCGATCATGGCAAAAATGACAAAAGAGCTCGTTCTGTTAACAGACAGCAGAAAACATCATGAAGCACTCTTACAACAATGATTCAGGCATCTAGATGACCTCAAATGAATATGATGCAATGTAATGAAATGATGTACTCGTCGAGGCGAACAATTTGACATATTACACGCATGAAATGGAGGTACAGATGCAGAGATACAGCATGATGAACATGGCATGAAAATTACTGCAGATTTGGGGACTTAGCCAATTCTACCTCTCGGGTCAAACTGGATCTCGGGGTCCCGGGGACGAGATGGAGCAGCAGGGACGTTTGGTTGGACGAACTGGTGGATCTGGTCCTGATCCACGGGTCGCCGGAGAAGTTCGGCGGAGACGTCGCCGGAGTTGAGGAAGAAGATGGGGCCGGCGAGGTCGGACGGATCCGGGGCTATGGCGGCCGGCGAAGTGGAGGCAGACGGAGGCGGCGGCGCGGGAGGACGGCGCGAGCACTGGCGCGGGCCGAGAGGCGGGGCGGCGCAGCTCCGGCCGGCCAAGGGCGGCGCTCCCCGGCGGGCGGAG
>NC_041385.1:79172163-79213060 GCF_002162155.2 Triticum dicoccoides
GAGGCCGCGGTCGCCGACGAGGCGCGGGCGGCGGCGCTGGAGCACTCCGGCAAGGCGGCGGCGACGGGCGGAGGCGCGGGCTGTGGCGGCGGTGTCTCGGGCCTAAGCGGGCCCCGGATGGGCCTGGCGGGCCGCGCGGCAGCGGAGGAGAGAGAGAGGAGACGCTGGGTGATGTGGCGGCGGCTGATTCGTCTGGCGCGGCGGCTGGACGTGTCCGGCGGCGGAGTGGACATGTCCGGCGCACGGAGGTGGAAGAGGCTAGGGTTTGCACCGCGAATTTCGGAGGGGAAGGTGTATTTATAGGTAGAGGGAGCTAGGAGAGTCCAAATGAGGCACGGTTTTCGCCCACACGATCGTGATCGAACGACCGAGAGCATGGAGGGGAGTAAGCTGGGTTTTGGGCCACTTTGGAAGGGGTGTTGGGATGCAAAGGGAAGGGGGTTTTACGGTTACCCGGTTAACCGTTGGAGTACCAAACGAACTCCAAATGGCACGAAACTTGACAGGCGGTCTACCGGTGCTATACCAAGGATGCTTGGCAAGACTCGGTCCATTCCGAGAAAGTTTAACACCCACACACAACAGGAGACAAAAGGGGAACGCCGGAGGGCATAGGAGCGCCGGATTGCAAAACGGACAACGGGGAAAAGGCTCGGATGCAAGAGACGAACACGTATGCAAAATGAAATGCACATGATGACATGACGAAATGCAACACGCAAGCAAATGACATGGCAACAACGGCGAACAACTGGCAGACACCTGGCGCATCGGATCCGGGGCGTTACATTCCAAGAGCACGTCATCACCGTGGTCAGCACGGCCCCTCTCGGCGAGATCATCGGGTGCCGGGATGCCTCTGGCCGGGTCACCAAGTGGGCACTCGAGCTAGCCGCCCACACCATCCTCAACGAGGCCCGCACCACGATCAAGTCTCAGGCCCTGGCCGACTTCCTCGTTGACTGGACTGAGACCCAGTACCTACCGCCGCCTCCCGACTCGACGCACTAGCGCATGCATTTCGACGGGTCCAAGATGCGACTCGGCCTAGGGGCCGGCATCGTGTTGTCGTCCTCAAAGGGCGACCGACTCCGCTACGCACTCCAGATCCACTTCGCCGCCTCCAACACCGTCGCCAAGTACGATGCCCTTGTGCACGGCCTCCGGCTTGCCAAGGAACTCGGCATCCGGCGCATCCTATGCTACGGCGACTCGTATCTAGTGGTGCAACAGTGCTTCGGTGAGTGGGATGCCCGCGAATCCAAAATGGCAAGCTACCGCTTCCTCGTCCAAAAGCTGTCCGGGTCCTTTGAGGGTTGCGAGTTCCTCCTTGTTCCGCGTGCGAAGAATGAAGCGGTCGACACGCTCGCCAAGATCGCCTCATACCGGCAGTCCATCCCGTCCGGCGTCTCCCTCGAGCACCTGCACAAGCTGCTCGTCAAGCTGTCGCTGGACTCCGAGTCCATCCACGTTCCAGACGACTCGGCCACATCCCAACCCGGCCCGGGGACTACCGACCCCGGCCCAGGGGCTGCCGAACCCGGCCCGGGGGCTGCCCAGCTCGACCCGGCCACCATCCCCCTGGACCCGACCGTCGCCATCCCCGACCCAGGGGCTGCTCAACCCGGCTCGAGGGCTGCCGACTCGGAACCCACCCTGGTGGCCGTCTTCGCCATGGTAATGGCTCTGTCTTGGGCCCTACCAATCTCAGAATTCCTGGAGAGATGAGACCGAGGCCCGACAAGTGCAACACCGGGCGTCCGCCTACAACATCATCAACAACAAGCTCGTCAAGCGCAGCTCCACGGGCGTGTTCCAGCATTGCGTCGAGCAGGAGCAGGGCGTCGACATCCTCCTCGACATACACCAGGGCGAATGCGGGCACCACGCCGCGTCGCGATCCCTGGTGGCCAAGGCTTTCCGCCACGGTTTCTACTAGCCCACGGCCCTCCAAGACGCCGAGTCGCTCGTTCTCAAGGGTGAGGGATGCCAACGCTTCAGCAAGCGCAGCCACCAGCCAGCGTCAGCACTCCGCACCATACCGATCGCCTGCCCTTCGCGGTCTGGGAACTGGACATGGTGGGACCCTTTAAAACCGCTCAAGGCGGCACGACGCATCTGCTAGTTGCGGTGGACGAGTTCACCAAGTGGATCGAAGCATGGCCGATCAAGAAACTGGACGGGCCAATAGCCGTCCGGTTCATCAAAGGCATAGTGGTTCGCTACGGCATGCCGCACAGCATCATCATGGACAACAGCACCAACTTCACCAAGGGCGCGCTCGAGCAATACTGCTCCATCTTCGGCATCCGCCTTGACCTGGCCTCCATTGCACACCCACAGTCCAATGGGCAGGTCGAGCGGGCCAACGGCCTCATCCTGTCCGGCATCAAGCCACGATTCGTCGAGCCACTCATCCGCTGACCCGGCAGTTGGCTGGACGAATTGCCGACCGTCCTCTGGAGTCTCCGAACTACGCCAAACCGGTTGACCGGGTTCACCTTGTTCTTCCTCGTTTATGGAGCCAAAGCCGTCATCCCGACCAACATCGAGTTCGACTGGCCGCGTGTCGCAATGTACACTGAAGCCGAAGCCAAGGAAGCCCGTGAAGACGACGTCGACCTACTCGAAGAAGCCCGCCTCCTGGCGCTTAGCCATTCGCCATCTACCAGCAAGGCCTGAGGCGCTACCATAGTAAGAAGATCAAGCCCCTCGCACTCCGTGAAGGCGACCTCGTCCTTCGACTCGTCCAAGAGCAAGCCGGCCAGCACAAGCTGTCCCCCCATGGGAGGGTCCGTTCATCGGGAGCCGGGCCTTGCGCGACCGCAACGCCTACTACCTCATCGATGCACGCAAGTCAAACAATCGCAAGAGAGACACTACCGGTGAAGAAATGACCCGGCCGTGGAATGCGGAACTCCTCCGCCTGTTTTACAGTTAGTCGTACGAGTGTATGTATCACTGCATTTTGTAAACATATGAAACTATGGGGTCCCCAAACGATGCTCGGGGGCTGCCTTTTGTCGACCAAATTATTCTGTCCCTACTTTTATGCATCACTATGCTCCTGAACCCGGTCACCGGTCCGACTCGCTCGACCCGGGGGCTCGGGGGCTGGCCGGCTCAATCGCCACCCGCCGCCTTCCTTGGTGATTCCTGATGCACTAAGGGCGCCACGGCCCCCCACTTCGCCCTAAGCCACAGACCCGGCTTCGACTGTCGGCTGGCAAGCACAATGGGCCAGCATGCCTGCGCGCTTCAAACACTAAGTTAAAGGCTATCGGGTTGATCAACCCGGGCTGTCACTTTAAAAAAAATAGCCGCATGACCGTCTGCTCGCCAACTGGCTCCGTCGGATTGCCGCCAGCCGGCCCAGTGGGTGTTTCGCTCGCGCTCAACATTTTGAAAAACCTAAGTACATCGCGCTCCTCTCAAAGAGCCGAACTCCTTGTCACGGACCGGAGCCTCGGCCGTCTAGCTAGCGGGTGGGGAGGGGGAGGTTGGAGAAAGGAAAAAGCGCAAGAAATCGGTTCAAAAAACGAAAAGCAAGAGTAAAAAACATTCACGACATTTACAGGTAAATATTTAAAGGCCCACGACCAGAGTTCATTACACCCAGAAACCCCCAGTGGGTGGGTGGACCTGCTACTCAACAAATTCTACCAGGGCCGGGTCGCGACGTCGACGGCTCTCCCCTAGCGGCCTCCGGGTCCAGTGAGGTACCGGTGTCCTCCTCGGCGCCCCCATCACGCTAGATGCCCGTCTCCTCGGAACTGCCCTCCAGGTCATGAAGAAGCAGCCCGTAGTCATCACCGGCTATGACTCCGCCATCTTCCGCCCGCTCTGGGTGGGACTCATCATGGAAGGTGAACTCAGTGATGTAGTTCGCCCGGGAGGCAATCTGGCCGACCTGCTCCTGCAGCTGCTACTCCGAGCCGGCCCGCTGGCCCATTAGTGCGTCTAGCTGCAGGTCCGGGTGCCAAGACAGTGCGAACCGGAGCGCCATCTTGGCACCGGCACGAGCGACGGAGACGCACCACTCATGGAGCCGGCCTGGCCCCATCTCCAGCCAGCATGCCAGCCGTGTGAAGCTGCTCGGCTCAACGGAGCCCGGCCAAAGGGCCATCGTCATCGCTGTGCCGGCCTGGGACAACCACCCCATCTGCTCCCCAGGACCCGCAGGCGGGCCTCGGTGACGGTCATGATCTCCGGGAAGGTCCACGCCACCTGCAGGTCGGTCCTGGATCCAACGGCCCCCAGCGGATCGCGCTGGAAGCGAACGGCTTCCTCCGCCAGCCGATGCGCCTCCGAGAAGGCCCCGCAGAAAACAAAGCAAGTCAGGAAAAAGGACAACAAGGATGAAAAGCCGGATCCCAACCTGGCAAAACTCAAGAAAACCACTTACTGGAGAAGGATTCTTCCAGGTGCTGCGCTTCAAGCAACATACCGCGCTGCTCCCGATCAATGGTGCAGTCGCACTCCTGGAGCGCCCTCTCCAAGTCGGCCACCTTGGCAAGGGTCGCCCTCAACTCGGCGTCCTTGTCATCGACCGCCTTCTCAGACGCCTCGCAACGGCGGCCTCGTCCTGACGAGCCCCCTCTGCCGCGGCAACCTGCTCCCTCAGGTGCTCCACCTTGGTCTGGAGCCGGCCCTTGTCGTCGGCCAGCCGGCCGCGTTGTTGGTCCGCCTCGACCAGGGCCTCCTGCGCCTCCACCACCTTGGCGGGCTCCGCCTTATGAAGCTACACCTCGGCCTCGAGGCGGCTCTTGTGGCCCGCCAACTGCTCCTGCAGCTGGTTGGCCTCGTCAAGCAACCACCAGGCCGCCGCCGCCTCCGCCCTCGCCTGCGCCGCCTCAGCAGCAAGACGGCCGGTGTCGGCAACAAGCCAATCATAGTGATGACCGGCCCGGAGGAGCCGGGTCTGCCGGGACAACACCTCGGCTGCAAAAAGGAAGATTTAGGAAAGGAAAAAAGCAAGACTTAAGATTTGGCCCCACTGTTACACTGTTGGCCGAATCTCGGGGGCTACACCCAGTGGGTGTGCTAGCGCGCCCCCACTAGAAAAGAGCACGAAGATACCTCCGGCGACGCGGAGCTCCTCCTCCTTGGTGGCGAGCTGCTCCTTGAGCTCCCGGTATTTGCCCAGGAGATGGTTGAAGGCACCGAACCGGTAGGCATCGAGTTGCTGAAAAAAGGCAGCAATCAGAACAAAAACAACATTCTAAAGTTTCGACCCAATGACTACATAGTTGGCCCGAACCTCGTGGGCTAGACCCAGTGGGTGCGCTAGCGCTCCCCCATAAAGAAGAAGCTATAGAAGAAGCTTACCAGCACGACACGCTCCAAGTCCCATGTCCGCTTTACCTCGGCCTGGGTGAAGGCCTCGAGCCGGTCCGTCCGTCCGCGCAGGCGGCGACTGACGGCGTCCATCGCCGCCTCCTCCTGGGTCTGGGGTCCGAATACCACGGCGCTCCCGCTCCGTGCTGGCTGCGGCGCGGCGGCCTGACGTCCTCCTTGCCGGGGCACTAGGGCATGCTCCCTACTGGCCGCTCCCGCTGCGGCCAGCCCCTCCTCCGGCGCCCTCTCTGATGTAACTGACGACCCGGACGCCGGGATGGCCTGCGACGCCACCGTCGGCTCGGCAGCCGGGGTGGCTGGCGGCGCCACCACCCATGGCGCCTCCTCCGATGCTGGTGGCGTCCCCTGCGGCGCCACCCACGACACCTCTTCCAAGACAGCACCGTCGCCACCTCCGCCGGCCACCGCCCGCTCGATAGCGTGGACCCGCGGCGGGGTGTCGTCCTCCACCTGCATGACCTCCTCGTTGAGGATCACCACGTCAGCCCGGCCTCCTCAGCCGCGCTCCTTCACCGACGACGGCTCGAAGACCGTCGCCGCCACCACCATGCCCTTTGGCATCTCACGCCATGCCAGCTCCTCACTGGCTCGCGCCCATGCCGCCACAGCGTCGGTCCAAGCCCAGACCGATGCCGCCTGCAGCTCCGCCTCGGCCCTGTTCCTGTCCTGCCAGGCCAGGCCTTTGGCGTCGGTCGGGTCTAGGCCGAGGTCTGGGTCGGCCGACTCCTCCTCCTCGACCCGGTCAACGAGGTCGGACCGGCTCCTGCGAAACGCGTCCTCCTTAGTGGTCGCGGCATCAGCCGCCACCATCGCCAGCGCGATCGGCGACCTGAAGAAGAAGACAAAATGAGCAAAAGCAAAGTCGGCTAGAAAGGCGGTTGTAGACAGGAGAAGAAACTTACATCAGGACCGGGACGGGGGCCGGCCTCCCCTGCCCGGTGCCATGCTTCCTATTGGCCGGCCTCACGCTCCCGGCCGAGTCCGCCGCGTGCTTCGGGTCCCGGGGTCGCGGTGCAACACTATCCTTCCCATGCGGACGGCTCGGCGCCGCTCCGCGCGATGACCCGGCTCCGCCCACGTCGCCGCCCCCTCCGCCTAACGCCACTACATCAGCAATTGGCGTCAGCGTCGCCCGCGCCTTGTCGTGACCAACGACTCAAGAAACACAAAAGAGAAGGCAAGAACGCAGAACTTACCCGCGCGACTCCCAGCACAGGCGTCGACCTCGTCCTCCTCTCCTCCGCCATGGGCCGCGTGCTCCTCCGACACTGCCCGCACCACCTGCGATGGAGCCCGGGCGTAAGGGTGCCGGATGGCATTCAGAAGCACCTCCCGCGTTGCGTAAGGGCGAACAAGGAGATGCGCAGCAGCAAAATAAGGAGACCAAATACTCAACAAAGGCACATGATTCGATTGGCTGTACGGCGCCTTGCTGAACCGCCAGTCGTCCCCAAGGTTGGCCTTGGAGATGTCGTTCACCCAGCGCGCGATCTGGTCCGTCTATAGGTGCGCCGCCCCCATGCGATTGGGGTCTTGGAGACCGGCCATCTCGCCGATGAGGCAGGTGCGCCACTGCAACGGGAGGACCCGACACATCATGAACGCAGCAATGAGGTTGTTGCCAGTGAGCCCCTCCCGCGTCTTCATCACCGCCACCCGCTCGCAGAGATTGAGAATCTCCTACGACGGGTGCCTGGGGAAGTAGCCCCAGTTCATCTTCGCTCGCGGCGGCGTGATGGCGAAGGCCTGAAGATTGATGCGGTCCGCACCCAAGTTGCCTACGTAGAAGAAGGAATTATGCCACTTCTTGGCAGAATCCTCCAGCGGAATCTTGGGGCAGTCCACCCCCGACCACTTCAAGATAACAGCGGCGCCGCAGTCGGCGAACTCTCCGGTCGTTGGCCCCTGCTGCTTCAGGGAGAAGAGGCGCGCCCAGAGATCGATCGTGGGGCTCGACACCCAGGTACCCCTCGCAGAGGGTGACAAAGCCCGATAGCTGGACGATGGCACTAGCACCGAGATGATGGGGCCAGAGCCCGAAGAACACCAGGAACATGCAGAAGAAGGAGCTCGCCCGGCAGCCCGAACCCGCGCTCGAAATGCGGGAGGAAGACCACACGCTCCGTCCCCTGGGGCTATGGCTTCTTCTCGCCGTGCGGCAGGCAGACAGTGACCTCCATCTCTCGCGGAGATGGACGAAGTCCTCGACGGTGACAGTCGAGCCCATCCAGGAGCCCGACGACAGCGCCATCAATGAAGATGAGAAGAGGGAAGAAGATGGACGATAACGAGGCTCTGCTTGAAGCAACGGGCGTCGCAGCGTGGCGGTCGCAAGAAGCAGAGCAAGGGCAAAGAGGCAGGAGGGCGCGAGTGAGAATGATGTCCGCCGCCTCCTCGCCCCAATTTATAGCCCTCGGTTTGAACTAGGGGGAGTGGGATCGTCTGCGCTCGCCTTTCCCACTACCCCGCAATAAGTGCACACGTATGCGGACGATAACTGCATGAGGAAGAGCAACCGACCCCCGGACGTTGCAATAAATCCGCATGCGTGGGCCAAGGGCATGAGGTGGCGGGCCCCAGCCCGTCGCCCAGTCCCATCACGTGCGTGGCCTATCAGGTCCCTCCGACTTCTGGGCACCACGTGGCGCCCATGCGAAGCCTGAGGGATTTCCCCAAAGATTCGATGGACTCCTCGGTTCCCACCACCACCGAGATGCTGCGATCCGGTTTCCGAAAAAACAGGCACACAGTGGGTGTTGCCGGACCCGACGCTCACAGAATTCGCCTCGCTTAAGGAGGAAACTGCGAAAGCCCTCCCTTCCGAAGACGGCGGACCTTCACAGCTTCGGGGACTACTGTCGGGGGGATGAACACCGGGTAGGCAACAGAACCTGGATCCTCTTTGAAAACAACAGGGCCGGCATCGCCCCTCAAGCTGGCACGTGCTTGGCCGGGTCGCTCGACCCGGCTAGGCCCTGCGATCCGGCCAAACTCTCCGACCCGGCCAGGCGCCTCGACTCGGCCTCAACAACCAGTGCAAGACAACTGAACCCGGCACGACCAAGGCTTCCCCAACAAGCCAACTCCACCCGTGGCGTGCTCCACAAGCCAGCCACGGGTCAGCTCCTGTCCCATGCAGGCCGTGTGATGGGACGAGTCTTCATCCACTGATGACCGAGGCAACAGTGCCTCTCCCATGCCTCTGGTCAGCTGGAGCGTGGCAACAGTGCCCCTCACCTACCCAGTGACCAGGGCCGGCGTGGCTACAGTGCCCCCGCCGTCATTGCTGACGAAAGCAAGCGGCGACCTGATGGAGCTCCATTGTACATGACTCGACTCGGCCACTCCCCGACGATCGACAAGAAGGTGCACAGTCCCCCTAGGCACGCGCGGCCCACACCTAGGGGAACCCGGCGAACCACAGGCCCTCGACAGGACCCAGCTCGGGTCCTCAGACGCTGATGACCCGGCCCCACCAACTTGTAACATTACCATTGTACCCTTCGGGGGTTGGCCTATAAAACCCCCCGGGAGCCCTCATGTATACGGGCAAGTAAGAAAGCAAGCAAGGATAGAGAAATTGGCCACCCACTGGTAGAATCCACCCCAGGAGAAGGAGTAGCCTAAGCCTTGGCCAGCGTTCCTTCCTCCTCCAAGATAGCTCCAGGAGAAACGTTATACTGTTACATATAAACCACACTCGGCATGACTAGGGGTGTTATCTCTCCGGAGAGCCCCAAACCTGGTTATGTCTTGCGTCCCGCGCTCGCTCATGCCAACCCCGCCTCTGGAGCCCACCAGTGCCCTCGAGCCCCCTCCTCTCTTTAGCCATCCCATGGCATCTGCCATGCGCCCACCACGACAAAACCCTTCTATCGCTCGAGCTCCGCCGCTGCTATAGAGCACCTCGTCTTCCTCAACCTCGGCCGCTGCATCAACGTGAGTCGATCCAGAGAACGGCGGCGACCCTCCGCAGTAGATCTGCAGCCATAAGTTCTCACCTTTCCGTACCACGGATTCACATTAGGGTTTGCGAGTTTCTCTGTGTTCTTCGCTGTTCATCGTAGTTCATCTTGAATGCTCATACTGTGAACCTTTTTGATCTGAAAATGGTGTATAACCAATGCAGTAGCTATTTTGTTTCCACTTTTGATACCAGTAGATCCCCTTTCCTATGAGAAAAGATCTTGTGCGAGCTCATGAACTCATTTGTACTGGTTTTTAGGTCTAGATTTGTTTTCTTTTTCTGAACAGCCGTTGATCCAAAATAATAGCTACATCATGTGAAACTTGTTTGTACAAGACTTAGCCAAAAACTGCATTTTGTTAGATCCATCTAGCCATGGTGGCTCAAACTGCCGACTTAAATCGCAATGCTCAATAGTCATCATCCAACTAATCATGGCAACTTAAATAACCTGGACTGCTTCATGGCGGTTTATGTAACCTGACGTAATTAGCCATATACCATTAGGCCCCTTTATAAGCCGCCATCTTGAATATGTACTATAATGTTTTTCCCTCCGGCTTAATTTTGAACCGGCAATTTTATTCTTTGTTAGGCTTCTTTGTTTACAATGCCGCCAAAAACAAGCACTTCATGCAACTGGGTTCCATCCATCATCATTGATAGTACCCTTGATGATTTTGTGAAAACCGACTATCTGCCAAAGAAGGAATTCATGTCATACCATGCTCCTGACCCGATAGAGGAAAAGCCTCAACCCAAAGAAGGGGAGGTCGTCGTTTTCACTGATCAGATGATCCGGGGCTTTTCACCACCTGACTCAAAATTCTTCAGAGATGTTTTGCACTTCTTTGACCTCCGTCCTCAAGACATCAGACCCGATTCCATGTCTAATATTTGCAACTTTCAAGTGTTTTGTGAGGTATATCTTGGAGAAGAGCCCAACTTGCTACTCTTCAGAGAGTTATTTTATTTGAATCGCCAGAATGAATATGCCAATGGACCTAGTTTGGAGCTTGGCGGGGTCTCGATCCAGCGACGGGGATACGCCATCTTCCCTTATGCCAATCCACCAAGCCACCCCAAAGACTGGAGCCAGACATGGTTCTACTGCCAAGATACTTCTCTGGCTGATGAGAACCCTCTACCCGGCTTTCGCGCCCTGCGCTTGGAGTCTAATCATCCTCTTCCAAACAAGTTGTCAGCTGTGGATCACCAAAAAATTGCCCCCACCATGGCTAAAGTCAAGGCTCTTTTGGGGAACGGCTTAAATGGCATTGACTTGGTCCGGGTTTGGGTTGCCTGGCGGATCATTCCGTTGAGCCGCCGCTCCGGTTTCATGTGCGCCTACACAGGCAAGAAGAATGACCCTCTGCGGCACAACCCTAACGATTTACCTGACCACGTCGTTGATGACATGACAAAGTCACTTTTGAATGAAAGCCTAGCACATTGTGGTAAGGTGGGCTTAAGCCCCTTCTGCGAAGCTAACCCGGCTCCAGCGGTAAGCCGCCAACCTGAGTAAATTACCTTCATCCTTGATATTTGTCTGTACTCAACCTTTGCTGATTTTTACAGGCTGATTATAAATTTTGGAAGACAAAGTATGATCATGAGGCTGCGAAGAAAGCCAGGAAGGCCAAGAGAGCCGCCAGGAAAGCCGCCGCTAAGAAGAAGCGAGAGAAGGCCAGTGCCTCTGACTTGCTTCGATTAGAAGAATCCTCTGAGTCGAAGGTAGCTCTTGACTCTCTTGGCTCCTTTTTAACCACCTTATTGACACTGATTATCATCAGGGTGACACGGGAACGAGTCGCGGAGGGGACGAAGAGGTAACTATTATTTCCTCCGACTCCGAGCCTTTGCCAAGACAGAAAATCCGAAGAATAACCCGAAAAGTAAGATTTTCACATCCCTTAGCTTATCAGGATCCTCAATTTCTTTTGAAGCGACAGATTCATGAGAGCTAGAGGCAGAACCGGACCAGCAACGACGCGGAACTCTCCTCCGGCTTACCAAACACACCTAGGAAGCGCCGAAACAAGGTCACCTCTGACTTAAATCCTTTTTATCCTTTGGTGGGTCTTACTTGTCAACCACTCAACTCTTCTGATTCAAATTATCAGGCAACTTCACCTTCCTCCGGCAACTCAATCCAGTCCAACTTGCCGGCTTTCAAGACCGCTCTAGCGTAATGACTACTTACTTATCCTGTATTCATTTCAATTCTTTATATTTGTACTGATCTTTTGATCTTATGCAGCGGAAAAGCAAAGCCCAGCAAAAAGGCAAAGCAGAACAAGCCGGCTGAAGAGCCGGAACTCTAGACGGCTGCGCCTGAGGCCTTTGTTCTTGAGCCGCCACCTGAACCGGCTCATGACACGCTGACGCCAACCGCTGACCCGCCTGCCGAGCAAGCCGCCGATGGCTCTGAAAACCCTGAAGTCTCTAGCCCGGCCAAGACAGACGACCCCCAAGACACTAATGTTGAAATTACCAAGACTGGCTACACTAAGCCGGGGAGACCTACTGTGCTGGCCAAGTGTTCTGCCAAAGAGGAGCACCTGGAACACCGTAAGGTCAAATTTGACATTGTTGATTATTCTCACATGAGCATTGGGGAAGTTTTTTCTGGCTGTCTTAGCCAAGTGCACAACAGCCGTAACGTCAAAGTTGATATGGTGAAGCAAATGCACCAGAAATTTGAGGTATAAACTATTCCCTTCACTGAATTATCCTTACTATGCCAGCCCCCAAGTCTATTGCTTATGATGAATATGCTATAGACTTAAAATGACTTTACGAGCCTTAGCAATCTCCTTTGATAAAATCCTTAAAATTCCGACTTAATCCGTAGTCCCCAAGGGCCGGTTTAATCAGCATGAATGAGCCGGTCCTTCTCATGCTTGTATAGAATATAATACTTGTGTAGATTTAACAGCAATATGCATTAGCCTCCAAGTGCCAAGTATTCTTGCTTGCAAAGTGCTTGGGACTTACTCTCATGAACCGCCACGTAGATAGAATCTTTTGATAGACATTAGCCCCCAAGTGCCAAGTGTTCTTGCTTGCAAAAGGCTTGGGACTTAATATTGTATCATAATACTCATGATTTTGACCCGGTATTTGTATAGGCCACCAGTACTCAACTTCAAGCAGAACTGTCTGATTTGAAGAACCGCTTGGAAGCACAGGAGACTGAAAGCCAAAGAGCCAACTCCAAATTTGAATTCAGTGTGTCTGAACAAGAGAAACTGACAAAAGATTTTGAAGTGGAGAAAAAGGCCTGGGCTGAAGAAAAGATCGCCTTGACCAATTGAGCTGAGAAGGCAGAGGCGGCTCTCGAAGAGGTGACCACCGAATTATCCGGCTTAAGACGCCATGTATCTCAGATGGTCTCAACAATATTTGAATCTTTCTAGTGATCATATAAATTGTTATTAACTCACCTGACATTGCCATCCAGGTCCCAGGAGCTAAAGTCTCAATCAAGACATGCTGGTGAAGCTGAAGGCGGTTTATACGCTCGTGGAACAACTTTACACCGGATCTCAGTGTGCCTTAGACACATTTGCCCAGTCAAACAAAGTCCCCACACTCCTGGTGGATGTGCTAAAGAAGCTTTCTGTGCTGCCTCAGCGGTTTAATGAATTAAGGCGGTCGTCTGCAAGAGCCGGAGCCGTGGCTGCTTTAAGCCGGGCCAAAGCTCGGCTACCGGAATTAGACCCGGCCAACATCGCCATTGGGTATCCAAGCCTGAAGGAGGACGACACTTCTTTTGAACAGGAGGACTTTGCCGCTTGTGTGAAAGAAATACACCCTGTGGCCACTCTGATTGCTGATGAGGCGGATCTCACCAGGTACCAGCCGGGTTATGACACGGAGAACCGGAGGATACCAACACCGCATTATAAAGTGACCAGCCTGATCCCACCAATCCGTAAGCATACCTTTGCCCATGAAGTTGACTCGGCCGGACTAATTGATGATGAAGCTGAATTTGAAGCTTTGGATGGCATTGACTTGTCATCATCAACCTTCCAGGACAGGGAACAGGGCGAAGGAGCGGTGAGGGCTGACCCGGAAGCTTCAGGTCAACAAGAGAATTGATCCGACGGGCGGCTCATATTTGTAGCCTGCTGAAAAAACAACTTAATCATTTGGACTCGGGGAGTCATGTAATAGGGTAGAAATGACTTTGCTTTATCGTGCCATCGTGCACATTTTGGTGCTCAACACTGTTAAGCCGCCATTTTATATTCGCCCCTTTTTATACTTATCATCTGTTTTCCTTATGCTAAAGTCTTTGAACTGTCCTGCACACAGAAATAGATCACAAGAACCCTTGGTGGCTTACCGTAGGGTGGGTCATAATATCTTACATATAACCCCTAATATAAAAAGAGTCACAGATAAGCCTATTATGAATTATAGCTTTGAAACACAACTATAATATCATACGTGTGATGTTGAATTTGTACTGCCGGTTTATGTGACCTGAACAGTAAGGGTGATAACCCAATTCTTAGAAGCCAACAATTCCAAATATATGATGATTGTCATATGTTGGCGACTTATCGTCCAAAACCAAGCCGGGTTAAATTTCAACCATACTTACACTTAGATCTGAACAAAAAAGTCTCAAGACAAAACAAAGGTTTCTTTCAAACAAAACTTAAGCCAAATAGAAAGAAAAAATCGAGGCTTCTGATTCGAATACGATCAGTAAACTGTTCCAAAGGGGTTAAGCTAGGATTCGAATACGATCATGTAGCCCCTAGTGGCTTTGGCATCGCGCGATCAAGAGGGTACCGACAGCTGATGTCTACTACACAACCTTCTTCTTGTAGATGTTGTTGGGCCTGCAAGTGCACAGGTTTGTAGGACAGTAGCAAATTTCCGTCAAGTGGATGACCTAAGGTTTATCAATCTGTAGGAGGTGTAGGATGAAGATGGTCTCTCTCAAGCAACCCTGCAACCAAATAACAAAGAGTCTCTTGTGTCCCCAACACACCCAATACAATGGTAAATTGTATAGGTGCACTAGTTCGGCGAAGAGATGGTGATACAAGTGCAATATGGATGGTAGATAAAGGTATTTGTAATCTGAAATTATAAAAACAGCAAGGTAGCAAGCGATAAAAGTGAGCGTAAACCGTATTGCAATGATAGCAAACAAGGCCTAAGGTTCATACTTTCACTAGTGCAAGTTCTCTCAACAATAATAACATAAATAGATCATATAACAATCCCTCAACATGCAACAAAGAGTCACTCCAAAGCCACTAATAGCGGAGAACGAACGAAGAGATTATGGTAGGGGACGAAACCACCTCAAAGTCATCCTTTTTGATCTATCTATTCAAGAGTTCGTAGTAAAATAACATGAAGCTATTCTTTCCGCTCAATCTATCATAGAGTTCATACTAGAATAACACCTTAAGACACAAATCAACCAAAACCCTAATGTCACCTAGATACTCCATTGTCACCTCAAGTATCTGTGGGCATGATTATACGATATGCATCACACAATCTCAGATTCCTCTATTCAACCAACACAAAGTACTTCAAAGAGTGCCCCCAAAGATTCTACCGGAGAGTCAAGACGAAAACGTGTGCCAACCCCTATGCATAGGTTCATGGGCGGAACCCGCAAGTTGGTCACCAAAACATACATCAAGTGGCACATGATATCCCATTGCCACCACAGATAAACACGGCAAGACATACATCAAGTGTTCTCAAATCCTTAAAGACTCAATCCGATAAGATAACTTCAAAGGGAAAACTCAATCCATTACAAGAGAGTAGAGGGGGAACATCATAAGATCCAACTATAATAGCAAAGCTCGCGATACATCAAGATTCATAGAGAGAACACGAGAGAGAGAGAGAGAGATTAAACACATAGCTACTGGTACATACCCTCAGCCCCGAGGGTGAACTACTCCCTCCTCGTCATGGATAGCACCGGGATGATGAAGATGGCCACCGGTGATGGGTTCCCCCTCCGGCAGGGTGCCGGAACGGGCTCCTGAGAGGCTTTTGGTGGCTACAGAGGCTTGCAGCGGTGGAACTCCCGATCTATCTTCTGTTTTGATGTTTTTAGGGTACGTAGGCTTATATAGGCGAAAGAAGTCGGTCAGGGGAGCCTCGAGGGGCCCATGAGAGGGTAGGGCGCGCCCAGGGGGGTGGGCGTACCCCCTATCTCGTGGCCTCCTCGAGGATCTTCTGCCGTGAACTCCAAGTCTCCCGGATCATATTCTTCCTAAAAATCACGCTCCCGAAGGTTTCATTCCGTTTGGACTCCGTTTGATATTCCTTTTCTTCGAAATACTGAAACAGGCAATAAAACAGCAATATGGGCTGGGCCTCCGGTTAATAGGTTAGTCCCAAAAGTAATATAAAAGTGTATAATAAAACCCATAAACATCCAAAAGGGGTAATATAATAGCATGGAACAATAAAAAACTATAGATACGTTGGAGACGTATCAACAACTCTTTTCTCTTTGGTTCGAATACGACCTATGTTTGAACAGGAAGCCCTCAAATGACCTTGAGTTTTTTTTAACGACTCTGATTCGAATACGATCAAAGTCGGACCTAAAGGGGGTTAAGCTATGATTCTAATATGATCAAGAAGCCCCCTAGTGAGTTTGGCATTGTGCCGATCAAGAGGGTACCGACAAGTATGTTCTCTTTGGTTCGAATACAACCTACGTTTGAATAGGAATCCCCCTAGTGATCATGAGGTTTAACGGCTAGATTTGAATACGATCATGAGCCGGACCAAGAGGGTTAAGCTAGATTCGAATAGTATCAGCTCCCAAATGGTCGTTTGAAACGATGACGATGAAAACATATGATCATTGAGGATGAAAAGGACAGAGGTCATGCGTTATTACTTATCATAATATATACATCGTCAAAATATGTACATCATGAGAGCGGGTGGCTCAAGTGTAGTAAGGCCGAAGATGAGAGATATTCCACGGTCGGCGGGTCTCTTCCTCCGACTTACGTGAGTCTTTATGCTCTCAAACATCGATAAGGTAGTATGACCCGTCGTTCAAGTTCTTGCTGACCACAAAGGGCCCTTCCCAAGGTGGGGATAACTTTTGTGCATCAGGTTGATCCTGGATGAGCCGGAGCACCAAATCACCTTCTTGAAAGGTTCTGCACTTAACTCGGCGGCTGTGATAACGGCGCAGGTCCTGTTGGTAAATCGCCAAGCAGCCTGCTGCCAAGTCACGCTTTTCATCTAACAGGTCAAGTGTGTCCTGACGGGCATGTTCGTTATCAGCTTCAACGTAAGCCGCCACACGGGGCGAGTCATGACGGATGTCACTAGGTAGAACCGCTGTCGGAGTAATGGGCCACGGGTAGGCCAACCTGAGTCCCAGGACCTTTCAAGACATCGGGGCAGGCAGCGCCCCTCAGGCCGAGTCCCAGGAGCGACTCCAAAATATGCCGAGTCCCAGACGACGACTCCAAGACAAGCCGAGTCCCAGACGGCGACTCCGAGATAAGCCGACTCCAAGAAGGCGACCTCCAGAGGGGCCGACTATGGAGAGTCGGCCCATGACTCCTCCCTCATCTCGAAGTACGATGCGGGGTACGGTCACGGCGTGGCCGTTCCCCCCTTGCTTACGAAGGGCCGGCATGGCTACAGTGAGCCGTATCGCTGGAAGATCTCCGGCGAGGCGCGACACTGTTGCCATGTCTGCCCTGACCTCAGCCATAGTGCACAGTGCACAATGCATTGTGCCCACGACGCCGGCCTGTACGACCCGAAGGCGGCGGGGCCACCTGTCAGTGGGTGGGCCGAAGGCGGCCTGAGCGCCCCGAAGACGGACCTGTGGGAGTCGGCCTCCCTGGAGTCGGCCGACTCCTCCCCAGGGCCCCACGAGCCATTAACCAGATAGGATGGGGAATGGCGACAGTTATCGCCCGATAGACGGCGGCACTGTTGCCACGACCCAATGACCAAGCCTGCGTCATCAGCAGTGCCGCTACAGTATCAAGCCTATCCGCGGGACCCGCGAGACGGCGGGCCCCAGAAGCCGGCGGGGAGGACGGCGGCTTGAGAGATAGGCGGCTGGGACCCGCGCCCAGCCGGATTACTATTGTACCCCCGGGGGGTAGGCCTATATAAACCCCCCGGGGCACCCATGCAAAGGGTTCGTACCTAGAGAGAGATAGACCAGATAGCACAGGGAGGAGAGAGCTAGCCTTGCCCTCACCTGCCTCCCGAAACAGCTCTAGGAGCATCATTGTAGTCACTTTGCCTTAGTGATCATGCGGAGACCCCGCAGAGCAGCAGTAGGGGTGTTATCTCCTAGGAGAGCCGTGAAGCTGGGTAAGTTCCGCCGGCGTGCATGTCTTTGCCTCATCCCGCTTCCAGGCACCGGCAACGTTCTACTCGCTCCCACCATGATAAGCCATCCTTTGGCATATGTCGTACCCAACCCCCGACATTTGGCGCCCACCTTGGGGCGAGGTGCACCGTCGTCCGGAGATCTGCTCTGGATGGGAACCCTGTTCCTCCCCGGCGAGCACAGCTAGCCCGGCACGCCGGATGGCGTCTGTGCCGACGCGCTGCACGGCGCTAAGATCGCCTGAGCGGCCAGCTGCCTCGCCGATCATGTCGGCGAGGTTCGCCTCTACGATGAGCCTGCGTCCGATGCAGGCACGAGTGGCCTCGAGAGCCTCCTCGCGGGCCTCCTCGACCAACTCCACGTCGCCGGCGAGCCTGCCGTGGACCTGGAGTCCATAGGATCCACCGACCCGATGCTGGTCGACTCCGACACCGCGTCGCTCGACGCGTTCCCCACCAACGTGGTGGTCTACGACGAGCCGCTCTCTTACGCGGGGAGCGGCGGAAGCACCGTCACTGAGGTCCTTGTCCTCGAGCACGGCGAGCGCTCCGGCGAAGGAGCGCACGACCCACTTGACGCGGCCCTGCGAGACCTTGCAGCGCCGATTCCGGAAGACGCCGACGCCGAGACACTAGAGGCGCTCCGCCTTTAGCTCATCGAAGGCGCGAAGAAGCTGGCAAGCATGAGGCGCTTGTCAGAAGCCTACCAACGCGAGATGGATCGCGCCGTAGGCGGCTCGCCGGCTCCAACCGGGCCTAGTCGCCTAGGCGCAGTCCGACAGCGTGGCGCGGCAATCGCCAACCTCTTCGGGGCTGATCGCCTTGTGTATGCAACGCCCATAGAGAATATCCGTGCCGCCTAGGCGGTGGCAGACGAGCTCGACAACTTCGAAGGCGAAGAGCACCGCATAATGACGGAGCGAGTTCAGCAGCTCCTCGACACGGCTGCCGCGCAGAATGGTGTCGGCTGTCGCACCGAGGCGCCGCAGCGCCAAAACGACGACCCACCGCCTCGCCGAGACCAGGGTGCGACGTCTCGGACGCCGACTGGCGGGGCCCGTGGGAAGAAGGACAAGGAGCCGGCTCCCAGCCACAGTCGGACTCACATCACCATCGAGCGCGACCAAGACGGCCGCCCCAAAGAGGTGGAACGGCTGGACGACTACCTGCCTCCCCCTCCTCGCAGAGAAAGGCGAGTCTCCCCGCCGCCCGTGGAACATCCGACTCTCGGCGACCGCCTTGGCCACCGAGAGGGAGTCGGAGAGAACGACGCCCGCCACCGGATCGACCGACTCCACTGATCCCTGGCGCTGGAAGAAGAAGACGAGTTGGGTCCCCCATGCTTTGGACCCCGCATCCGAGATGAGCCCTTCCCCAAAGGGTTCACGCTCCCCCGAGACACGCCCAAATATACCGGCACCGTGAAGCTGGAAGATTGGCTGATCGACTACTCCACAGCCGTCAACATAGCGAACGGCAACAAGCGTGTTGCCGTAAGATACGTCCCGCTCATGCTCCAGGGCTCGGCCCGGACGTGGTTAAACAGTCTGAAGCCTCGCAACATCAACAGCTGGGTCGACTTCACCGAGGCTTTCGTCCGCAACTTTATTGTTATCTGTATGATAAGAATTATGCCTTCGAGTACATTACTTTCATTACAAGCCGCTTGGCACTGGGCCAGACTAGTCGGCCCAGGGACTCGCCGCCTTGCGCTATGAGGAGCTTCCCGCAGTCAGACAAGTAGTGCACGGTGCCCAATCCGCCTCCTGGCAAAGCCGCAGCTTGCAGAGCGACTGTGAGGCGGGTAGGAGTGAGGAAGAACGGGCGCCCACACGAAAAATGGCTAAGGACCTAAAGCATGAACATAGCGTAAGACGGCCTCTAGCATTTCTGAAGTAGAAAGCCGACTCATGAGTAGTCGGCTCGCCGTCTTTATTAACCTCTATCAAGGACGGCCGACTATTGGGTAGTCGGCCTGTCGCTTTCTATCCGACTTGCTAAAGAAACTCTAAACGGCCAAGTACTTGCCTTCCCGAAGTATCCAAGCACTTGACCCAGCGACAGTCCGCAGAGCGGCTATCTGACTGGCAAGGCAGCGAGTAAAGGAAGGCGGCAAAGGGAAAATCCTAAAGAGCAGTAAGCAAGGAAAGACGGAAATCGGATAAATATTTACATAGACCCTTGGCCGAACCTTCGAATAGAAGTTCAAGATACACCCCGCGGGTGGAATTGTTCGAATCTAACAAAGTTTTCAAAAGATTACTAAGACAGAAAAGCAGAGGCGGAAAAAGCAGCCTAGGAGGCGGCATCTGGGATCAGAGGATTGGAGGAGACGGCGGTGTCAGGCGCCGGGGCAGTCGGCTGGGCGGTCTCGGTTTGATCGCCTCCGGCGGCAGTCGCCTTCTCTCGACGCGGCTCGTTGCTGGAGGCGCGGTCGAGCTGAGGCTGGCCGCCTGCTCCATCTTCTGGCACCTCCGCCTCGCCTTCGGCCTCCGCCTCGTCGTCCTCCTCGGTGCTGGAGTCGATCACCTCCGCCGAGTCCTCGCCATACTCCGGGTTCATCCCGAACCACTCTGGCGGCACTTCCTCGCAGCCTTCAGCCCGCTCGGGCACGAAGACACTGGTGCCCGTGTACTCGGCGATGGCCGCTGCACGCTCGATAAGGGCGCCCTCCACAGCCTCCAGCTCGGCCTGGGCTTCTGACCGGAATGCGGCCAGACGGTCTAGGTCCAGCCCTGGATACCACGCCTTGACGAACTCCAAGGCCCGGCGCGCTCCGGCCCGGGCCGAGGAGCCCTTCCAAGCTTCAAGACGGCTGGCGGTGACTTCTAGCCAGTCGGCGGTCCGACTGGCGGTGCACAGAGCCGGCATGTCCGACCACAAAGGGGAAACCGCCTGGGCGCCGACACGCTGAAGCCGGCGCATCCGCCGGTGGGCCGGACGAAGACGGGCTTCAATGCTCAGGAGCTGCTCATCGATGGTTCGGGGGGCATTAGCGGCGATAACCTCACCGTCTGCCCTTTGCGCCTCACGAGCAGCCTCGATGGCCAGAGGGACTGCCTGCGAGTGACCAGGGAAGAAGTCTGCCAAGACAAAAAAGAAGCAAGTCGAAAAATCAGAAGTCGTCCTGACACATAGTCGGAAGCCCGAAGAAACGAAAACAACTTACCATCAACGATATCCTCGATCTCGTGGAAGCCGGAGGTCAGCATCGCCTCCCTGTCAGTCCAGGAGGAGTGCTCGCTCTCGAACTCGGCCAGGAGAGCGGCCTCCTTCTTCTCGGCCTCGTCCCGCGCCTTCTTGAGCAGCTCCTTCTGCTCGGCCAGCTGTGCCGCCAGCAGGTCGCGCTCCGCGGCAAGCTTGCTACACTCCTCCTCCTTGGCACGCCGGGCGGTATTGGCCTCGCCCAACTGCTCCCGAAGAGCGGCGTTGGCTTCTGAAGAACGAAAGAAGAGACAAATAAGTCGTTAGCAAAGAAGATCGCCGGGAAGATCCGGCCCGACTGCTTAGCAGTCGGCCCGAATCTCGGGGACTACAGCCCGCGGGTGCGCCAGCGCGCCCCCGCAAAGAAGAAGAAGAACTTACTCCGGCTTTCCGACAAGTCGGCAGCCCGCTTGCTCAACTCCTCAACATTGCGGTTGAAGGCAGTGGCGCGGAGGTTGTGATACTCCTGCAATAAGTCATTGAAGACAAAGTCAGTATTTGGAACTCGCCAGAGGAAGTTCTGAACCGCCTGCTCAGCAGCCGGCCCGGAACTCGGGGACTACACCCAGTGGGTGCGCTGGCGCGCCCCCACAGAGAAAAACAAGAATCAAAAAGAAGAAGGAAACGTACTAGGACGGCCATCCGCGCTGCCAGATGCGCCCTGGTGCAAGTTTGAAGGGCGTCGCCTTCAGCGCGCAGCTTCGCCTGAACGTCCAGAAGCGCTTGATTCGGCGGCCCGGTGCCGCCTCCGCGCAACCACCCGGTGGGCGCGGCGCTTGTGGCCTCGGCGTCTAAGGTTGCCGAGCTGGCGGCGCTGGTCTCCCGAGGTCGCGGCGCCGAGGTCGCCCTCCCAAGACGGCGGCGCACCGGCGAGGCGACTTGGAGAAGCAGCCGCGCCTCGGCCTCGTCCGTGACCGGAGGCTCCGACGGACCCACCGGCTGTTTGCCGTGCGGTCTCCCAGAAGGCGGTGGAGGCGGCGGTGGCGGCACAAGAGTGTCCGACATGGAAGCCTCGCCGCTCTCCTTCTCCCGACGGGGTTCTCGGTGCCGGCCTCTCCGGTCTGCCCCGTGAACTCTAGAGGCGGCGGTGCAGACGATAGTGGGGGGACGAGCATCGCCGATCGGCGACGCGCGGCCTCCTCGGCACGCCGTCTCGCCGCGAGGGCGGCTTTGGCATCCTCCAGCTTCTTCTGGGCGGAGGCGGCCGCCCTGTCGGCCTCCGCCTTTTCCAGACGTTCGGCCTCCTCCTCCTCGCGCTTCTCCCGCGCATTTCGCTCCGTCGCCTACCGGAGGTCGGCGGCGGTGTCGGCCCGCCGAGTATTGGCGGACGTCTCTGCCGACCCCATGACGGGGGGGACGGCGACTCTCTCAAGGGAAAGAGGGGCCCTGAAGAAGAATGGAGGGAGTATAAAAGAAGACTCGGACCAGATTCAACGAAGGAAAATAAAAAAGTGTAAAGACTTACGCAGAGACTAGCGGCGGCCTTCTCACTTCCCTACAGAAGCTGTTGGCCTTCGCTGCCGCCTCCTCCCGTTTGGTCGCGGCGGCCACCCCCTTGAACTTCTTCAATTTGCCGCCGGACGCACTCAGCCCGGCGTGACGCCTCTTCGCGCCGCCTTTGCCAGCCAGGCCGGCGAAGGAGCCGGCGCCCGACGAGCCGACCCTCGGCTGGTGGCGCGGGGCGATTTCCCCTTCGGCGTCGTCGTCAGGCCAGTCGGCGAAGGTGGCCGAGGGCCTGAAGTCGCCTTCTGCTCCTCCTCCCCCGCCTTCGGTGTCGTCTTCCATCGCCGCCGCCCCCAAGTCGGGGTCGTCGACGTCGCTGTCCGCACGATCGGGAACATACTCGCGGGGCTGTCTCGTGGCGCCGGCTGCAGGCTGCATGAGGGGGTTCTAGCTCAGAAGAAACCGACAAGAGTCAGAAGCCGGAGTCGGCCGTAAAGAAGACAGAACAATAGGGGACGCGACTTACCACTCGTGGGGGGTTGTCGCGCGAGTACGGCTCCTTGCCGAACCGCCAGTCCTCCTCGAACTCGCAGTGCGCAATATGGTTCACCAAGTTCGCCACCTCCTGGCGGGGCATCTCCTTGGTGCTCATCCGACTTGGGTCTCGGAGGCCGCTCATCTGACAGATCAGGTGAGGCCGGCCTTGGAGCGGGAGAACTCGGCGCGCCACGAAGGCGGCCAGCAGGTCGGCCCCGACGAGACCCTCCGACTGTGTCAAGACTCGGAGTCGCGCTACGGCGGCGGCTCCGGCGGGAGTCACTGTCTTGACTCGGTGAGACCAGCTGGGGAGCCTCCCAGTTAGGGGGCGGCATTGTAAGGCGGCAGGTTGACCCAGTCGCCGTCGGAGGAGAGGTTCTTCACGTAGAAGTATGAGCGCTGCCACATCTTCACCGACTTGATCAACATGATGGGAGGAAAGGGGTTGTCGGCCGTCGAGCGCCGCACAGCGATGAAGGCCCCGCACTGAGCTGGTACGCCGGCGATGTGCGTGCCGAGCTTAGAAGAGAAGAATTCTCCCCACAGCTCGATGATGGGGAGAACTCCGAGGAAGCCTTCACACAGAGTGGCGAAGGCGGAGAGCAAAACCACCATATTCGGAGTGAGGTGGTGTGGTTGAAGGCTATGGAACTCCAAGAACGAGCGGAAGAAGTCGCTCGCCGGCAGCCCCAGGCCACGCATGAGGTGCGAGCGGAAGATGACCCGCTCGCCCTCCTCTGGCGCCGGCCGGATCTCCCCCTCCGGCGCGGCGCGGGCGCGCACGAGGTCCGCGCTGGGGAGACGGTGTGTCCGGCGGAGGAACTCGATGTGTTCCTCTTCTACCTCCGAGCCGTCCCACATGCCGGAGCGCACGGCGGGGGCCGCAGCGGAGGAAGAGCTCATCGCCATGGTATGGAGTGCTCTCGCTCAACGGCGGAGACAGGAAGGAGAGAATGCGAGATGAGGCGGGGGAGCGGGGAAGAAGGGCGCGCGTGCTGTGCTGCTCCGCTCCCCCACCTACTTATAGCCCTGTGGGCTGAGAAGCCGAGGGGACGGGCGTGGGATTAACTGCGCATGATGCCCCACGCCGCCCCATGATTTAACCCACGAAGTTACTGCGTGCAGTAACAACGTGGGAAAACCAACCGTCCACGGCCGCAACGGATCCGTTCATATGCCGAGGCACGGGAGTGGCGGGCCCCGCCTAATGGCCCGTCCCGTCGCGCGCGTGGGCAGGCAGACTGTCCTCTCCATGTGGCGCCACGCGATAGGACCGCCCTGATGGCTGCGGGGAAGCGTATCAGGCATGCCGCCTGGTTTCCCACTGCGACTTTCGAGCTGCGGCTCTTCGCTAAAAAACATCCGACTCCCGACAGTCGGCCCAAGGGAAGACGGCAGCCGAGTTCCAGAGTCCGCTCCGGGAAGGTTGAAACTATTGAAGCCCCACAATGCAGCGTCAGCAGGGCTTCACTAGCTTCGGGGACTACTGTGAGAGTAATGGGCCACGGGTAGGCCAACCCGAGTCCCAGGACCTTTCAAGACATCGGGGCAGGCCGCGCCCCTCAGGCCGAGTCCCAGGAGCGACTCCAAAATATGCCGAGTCCCAGACGACGACTCCAAGACAAGCCGAGTCCCAGACGGCGACTCCGAGATAAGCCGACTCCAAGATGGCGACCTCCAGAGGGGCCGACTATGGAGAGTTGGCCCATGACTCCTCCCTCATCTCGAAGTACAATGCGGGGTACGGTCACGGTGTGGCCATTCCCCCCTTGCTTACGAAGGGCCGGCATGGCTACAGTGAGCCGTATCGCTGGAAGATCTCCGGTGAGGCGCGGCACTGTTGCCATGTCTGCGCTGACCTCAGCCACAGTGCGCAATGCACTGTGCCCACAACGCCGGCTTGTACGACCCGAAGGCGG
This sequence comes from Triticum dicoccoides, assembly GCF_002162155.2. Taxonomy (NCBI): domain Eukaryota; kingdom Viridiplantae; phylum Streptophyta; class Magnoliopsida; order Poales; family Poaceae; genus Triticum; species Triticum dicoccoides. Next base: position 79,196,971 of record NC_041385.1, read on the forward strand.
CGGGGCCACCTGTCAGTGGGTGGGCCGAAGGCGGCCTGAGCGCCCTGAAGACGGACCTGTGGGAGTCGGCCTCCCTGGAGTCGGCCGACTCCTCCCCAGGGCCCCACGAGCCATTAACCAGATAGGATGGGGAATGGCGATAGTGATCGCCCGATAGACGGCGGCACTGTTGCCACGACCCAATGACCAAGCCTGCGTCATCAGGAGTGCCGCTACAGTATCAAGCCTGTCCACGGGACCCGCCAGACGGTGGGCCCCAGAAGCCGGCGGGGAGGACGGCGGCTTGAGAGACAGACGGCTGGGACCCACACCCAGCCGGATTACTATTGTACCCCCGGGGGGTAGGCCTATATAAACCCCCCGGGGCACCCATGCAAAGGGTTCGGACCTAGAGAGAGATAGACCAGATAGCGCAGGGAGGAGAGAGCTAGCCTTGCCCTCACCTGCCTCCCGAAACAGCTCTAGGAGCACCATTCTAGTCACTTTGCCTTAGTGATCATGCGGAGACCCCACAGAGTAGCAGTAGGGGTGTTATCTCCTAGGAGAGCCCTGAAGCTAGGTAAGTTCCGCCGGCGTGCATGTCTTCGCCTCATCCCGCTTCCAGGCACCGGCGACATTCTACTCGCTCCCATCATTATAAGCCATCCTTTGGCATATGTCGTACCCAACCCCCGACAACCGCCTCTGCTCCGTAAACCATGAAGAAAGGCATGTAACCCGTAGACCTATTGGGAGTAGTATTGATGCTCCATATCATAGAGGGTAACTCCTCCACCCAACAACCCGGCATTTGCTGCAAAGGAACCATAAGCCGGGGCTTGATGCCTTTTAAGATTTCCTGATTGGCTCTTTCAGCTTGACCATTGGATTGAGGGTGAGCTACTGATGAAACATCAAGCTAGATATGCTCACATTGACAGAACTCCTCCATGGCACCCTTGGATAGATTAGTACCATTGTCAGTTATAATGCTGTGAGGAAAACCAAAGCGAAAGATCACCTTTTTCATGAATTGAACCACCGTGGCTGCGTCACACTTACTAACTAGCTCTGCCTCAACCCACTTTGTAAATTTGTGAACCGCCACCAAGAGGTGGGTCTTTTTACCTTTGAACCTTTTGAAAGGCCCAACCATGTCAAGACCCCAGAATGCAAATGGCCAAGTAATTGGATTCATCCTCAATTCTTGAGCCGGCACATGAGCTCGTCTTGAGAATTTTTTACAACCGTCGCATTTACTGACCAAATCCTCCGCATCAGCGTGCGCCGTCAGCCAATAAAATCCATGATGAAAAGCCTTGGCCACAAGGGACTTTGAACCGGCATGATGGCCACAATCTCCTTCATGAATCTCACAAAGAATTTCTTGACCTTCCTCAGGAGAGACACAACGCTGAAACGCCTCAGTGACACTGCAATGATGCAACTCACCATTGGCAATTGTCATTGACTTAGACCGCCGGGTTATCTGCCTGGCCAAGGTTTCATCCTCAGGTAACTCGCCCCAGGTCATGTAAGCCAAATATGGCACTGTCCAATCTAGGATGACATGAAGAGCCGCCACCAATTGTGCTTCCGGGTCAGGAACAACCAAGTCTTCCTCTGTAGGTAACATGACAGAAGTGTTATGCACAATATCTAAGAAAGTGTTGGGTGGCACCGGCTTACGCTGAAACCCCAGCCAACTTAAAGCATCGTCCGCCTCGTTCTTTCTGCGATCAATGTGCTCCACTTGGTAACCCTTGAAGTGTCCAGCAATGGCATCAACTTCACGGTGATAAGCCGCCATGAGAGGATCCTTGGAATCCCACTTGCCTGATACTTGTTGATCCACCAAATCTGAGTCGCCAAAGCACCTTACATGGCTTAAGCTCATCTCCTTAACCATCCGAAGACCATGGAGCAAGGCCTCATACTTAGCTGCATTGTTAGTACATGGAAACATAAACTTAGCACATAACAAAAATTGTCACCTCGAGGGGAAGCTAAAACAACTCCAGCCCCCGAGCCCTCCAATTGCTTGGACCCGTCAAAGTGAATAGTCCAATATGTGTTGTCCGGCTTCTCTTTAGGCATCTGCAGCTTTGTCCAATCGTTAATGAAGTCCACCAGTGCTTGAGACTTGATAGCAATGTGTGGCACATACTTTAAGCCATGAGGCCCAAGTTCAATGGCCCACTTGGCGACTCGTCCTGTGGCCTCTCTGTTTTGAATGATATCTCCTAAAGGAGCAGAATTGACCACAATGATCGGATGACCGAGGAAATATTTCTTAAGCTTCCGGCTTGCCATGAACACCCCATAAACGAGCTTCTGCCAATGTGGATATCTTTTCTTGGACTCAATAAGCACCTCACTGATGTAGTAAACCGGCCGTTGAACCAGATGTTCCTTGCCAGCCTCCTTGCGCTCCACCACAATGGCCACACTGACAGCACGTGTGTTAGCAGCCACATATAACAATAGGGGCTCCTTATCAATAGGAGCAGCAAGGACCGGCGGCTCAGCTAGCTGTCTCTTCAAATCTTCAAAGGCAGCGTTAGCAGCATCACTCCAGACAAAGTCATCCGTCTTCTTCTTCATCTGATATAGCGGTATGGCCTTCTCACATAACCGGCTTATGAACCGGCTTAAAGCAGCAATACGACCCGCCAAACACTGAACGTCATTGATACACGCCGTCTTAGCTAAGGAGGTGATGGCCTTGATCTTCTCTGGGTTAGCTTCAATATCTCTGTTAGAGACCAGAAAACCCAAAAGCTTGCCTACTGGCACTCCAAAAACACACTTGGCCGGGTTAAGCATCATCCCGTAAACCCAGAGATTATCAAAGGTTTCCTTTAGATCATATATCAAGGTCTCCTTCTCTCTATACTTCACCACAATGTCGTCCACATAGGCATGAACGTTGCGCCCAATCTGATTGTGAAGACAGTTCTGCACACATCGCTGATAAGTCGCCTGGGCACTCTTGAGCCCAAAAGGCATGGATACATAGCAGAAGGCTCCAAAAGGAGTGCTAAAAGTCGTCTTCTCCTGGTCCTTAACTGCCATCTTGACCTGATGATAACCAGAATAAGCACCCAAAAAGCTCAAACGCTCACAACCCACCGTAGCATCAATGATTTGATCAATACGAGGGAGAGCGAAAGGATCAGCCAGACAAGCCTTGTTTAAGTCCATGTAATCCACACACATACACCAGGTGCCATTCTTTTTAAGCACGAGCACCGGGTTAGCCAACCACTCTAGATGAAAAACTTCAACAATAAACCCATCCACTAAGAGCCGGGCCACTTCCTCACCAATGGCCTTACACCTCTCCTCATTAAACCGCCGAAGAAACTATTTGACCGTCTTAAATTTTGGATCAATATTGAGAGTGTGCTCTGCGAGTTCTCTTGGTACACCCGGCATGTCAGAAGGTTTCCATGCAAAGATGTCCCAGTTCTCACGGATGAACTCGATGAGCATGCTTTCCTATTTGGGATCTAGGTTAGCACTGATACTGAACTGCTTAGATGAGTCGGTCGGAACAAAATCAACAAGCTTGGATTCGTCGGCCGATTTAAACTTCATCATGGCCCATGCTTTGTGGTTGGTTTCTTCAAAGACGTCATGTCTGCCGGGTCAACATTGTCCTTGTAAAACTTCAACTCTTTTGTTGCACAAACAGACTCAGCGTAAGCAGCATCGCCTTCCTCAATTCCAGGGCTATCTTTCGACTCCCATGCACTGTGATGGTACCCTTATGACCCGGCATCTTGAGTTGTAGATAAACATAACATGGCCGTGCCATGAACTTTGCATAAGCCAGCCGCCTAAACAAAGCGTGATATGGGCTTTTGATTTTGACCACCTCAAAAGTTAACTTCTCAGCCCTAGAATCATGCTCATCTCCAAAGGCCACTTCCAGCTCAATCTTACCCACTGGGTATGCCGACTTACCAGGTACTACTCCATGGAAAACAGTGTTGGACGTCTTAAGATTTTTATCAGTCAACCCCATGCGACGGAAAGTCTCATAATAGAGGATGTTGATGCTACTGCCTCCATCCATGAGCACCTTAGTGAATTTATATCCACCAACCTGAGGTGCCACCACCAAGGCCAAGTGACCCGGATTGTCCACCTAGGGAGGGTGATCTTCGCTATTCCATAGAATAGGCTGCTCAGACCAGCTCAAATAACGAGGAACTGTCGGCTCAATAGCGTTCACAGCCCTCTTATGAAGCTTCTGGTCCTGCTTGCACAAGCTGGTGCTAATCACGTGATATTGTCCTCTATTCAGCTGTTTTGGATTACTCTGATATCCAGATTGCTGCTGCTAACCACCGTGGCAAAATTGCTGATTATAACCACCTTGATTACCTTGAGGACATTGAAAATTGGAATTTGAACCGCCACCCGAGCCATGAAAACCGTCGCCACCTGAGCCGCCTCCCGGCCCATGATTGCCATCAAACATGTTAGATTTCTTGAAAGCCTTCATGATCGTACAGTCCTTCCACAAGTGAGTGGCCGGTTTCTACTGAGTACCGTGCCTTGGACATGGCTCATTTAGCAACTGATCAAGAGTGGGACCAGACCCGCCGGACCGAGGAGGTGGTCTCCCCTTACGTCGTTGATTGTTGCCCTGCGCATTGGTGTTAGCCACAAACTCCGAGCTACCATCAGCCTTACGTTTATTATTGCCTCCTTGATTTGCCGGGTTATGCTGAGAACCCTTGGCGTTACCGTTCTTCTTTCCCTTCCCTGTCTTGTCATCGTCAGACTCGGGATCCTTGGTACTATCAGAGTCGGCATACTTGACTAGAGCCGCCATCAGCTGGCCCATGTCATTACAATCACGCTTGAGCTGCCCCAACTTCTGCTTCAGAGGCATGAAACGACAATTTTTCTCCAACATTAAGACTGCAGAACCGGCATCCATCTTATCAGATGAATGTATTACGGCTTTGACCCGGCGCATCCAATGGGTCGTGGACTCACCCTCCTCTTGCTTGCAATTAGTCAAATCCACAATTGACATGGGATGCTTGCATGTATCTTTGAAGTTCTGAATAAACCGGGCCTTTAACTCTGCCTATGAACCGATGGAATTAGATGGCAGCCCCTTCAACCAAGTGCGGGCTGTTCCATCCAACATCATGGTGAAGTACTTGGCTATTGCAGCGTCACTGACTTCTAGTAGCTCCATGGCCATCTCATAGCTTTCAATCCATGCCCCAGGCTGTAAGTCGGCCGTGTAATTAGGCACCTTTCAAGGCCCCTTGAAATCCTTGGGCAAACGCTCATTACATAGAGCCGGCACCAGACAAGGTACTTCTCCAGTCCTCGTGGTCATGCCTGCCTCAATAGAAGTCGTCAGATAAAGAGGAAAAGACTGGTAAGCCGCCCACTGATCCGCTTGCTCAGCCGCCTACTGAGCCGCTCGCTTAGCCTCTTGACGTATTATGTGTTGATCAACCAAGTTAGGAGCTCCATCACGAGACGGGTCATGCCTGCCTGGCTGGTCACGGCATCGGGTGTTGCTTGAAACAGACGCTGAATCCATGTGCCTGCTATAACTCGGGATCCGACTTGGGCGAGGGGTCGAATGAATCATGTCTCGTCTATAAGAGTACGCCTCCTGCTATGCCAAAGCCGTCTGAAGAAGCTCTCTGTCACTTCGTGTTTCAACCGCCGTCGAGAGTCGCCATACACCGGGAGAGACTTCAATCATGCCACCGCGGGATCATGTTTTATAAAGGGTTAGAATAATGACCCGGTGGTGTTGGTACATAGTGAGGTGGAGTAGTATTCAGATGGGGAGGTTCCATCACCCATAGCTGAACCGGCGTCCCAGCCCCGGGCATTGCAACCCGGTTTACCTCCGGCGGGTTACTGGGCCCTGCACCGGGTGTATGGAAGAGGTTTCGAGCATCATAAACCGGACGCAGACGGGATTGAGTCTTCTGGTACCTTCTCCTCATGACCTCATTTGATGCTTCTGATCCATCATGAGCTGGAAAGCCTGTGACTGAATCCGTTGAGCTTGAGCGTCCAGAACCGCTTGGTCTGCCGTCATCCTGATATCTTCCGCCACCAGGTCATCCTTAGCTTGCACTATATCCTGCTTTAACTGCGCCACTTCCGCAGCATGTTGAGCTTGATCCGCCGGGTTGACCGCGGCGGTTAATAGAGCTGTCATCTTATCCATAAAATCCATCAGAACCTGAGCCGGCGGGCGCACATGGCCTCCTGCCCTGGCTGCCGCTGACCCGGAGGTTCTCGCTGCTAAAGCCATAGAGTTTTGAACGGGTTGCATGCCAGCCATGAAGATCCCAACTCTGCTCGTCGGCTCAAAGGGGTCCGAAATACTGCTGCCATCAGAACAGCCCCCAAGCCCGTCGTCTTGCAGTTGATACAACAAACCTGTCTCACCCGTGGACGACTCACCATTAGAGTAGATGGTTGTCTCACCGCTAGACACAGATCCTTTAGAGAGCTCCCCTCCATGGATGCATCCCATGAAGGCACGCTTCACGGTAGGCTGAGCCCGGGCGGGTCTTGCACGCTGAGCCGTCTCGACAATGTCGGTGCAGATGTCCGGCTCAGGGCCCGGCTCGCCGATCTTGCCGATGAAGACATGGATTCTGCGGAAGGGGACCCGGTACCCGTACTCAATTGAGTCGGTGTTGGGGCCCCAGCCTGCGTTGTCGATGTAGATCTTGCCGCGACGACTCTTAGTCATCCGGCCCACAGCGTATCCCTTGAGCCATTTGAAGCTGCCCTTCAAGAACTCAAATCCACTGTGCGCTGGCCCCACGGTGGGCGCCAACTGTCATGGAATTGTCACGATAGATGTCCTAGTGAAAGGACTTAGTCGTGGAGCCATCGCAACTAGGAAGCTTAAAGGGGTTTAAACGGGAAAAAGGACACGAGAGTTTATACTGGTTTGGCCCCTTGCGGTGAAGGTAATGGCTTAATCCAGTTTGAGGTGGGATTGCTTATGTCTCGATTACCAGGTAGTGAATCATCTTGACCTAGTTCTCGATCTGATGTTACTTGCCCTGAACCGCCATCGGGTCGTCCCTTTATATACAGAGGTTGACGTCCAGCGGCTCACAGATGTCGGATATCGGGTTCCGGCAAAACCCTTAAGGTTCGAACTCTAGGGTGCGCACGAAGATCTTCTCTCTACCGAATCATGCCCAGAACCTCGCCGTGATTCTAAGCTAGCACGATGAACAACACAAGAGACACGAGGTTTATACTAGTTCGGGCCACCGTCGTGGTGTAATACCCTAATCCAGTGTGTGGTGTGGTGGATTGCCTCTTGGGCTAATGATGAACAGTGCAAAGGAAGAACAGCCTCGCGAGGAGAGGTGTTCTTGTGGTGGTGTGCTTGGAGAGCAGTCAATCCGTCTCTGTTGGCTCTAGATGAGATTCTCCATCCCTTCCTATTGTGGTGACTAGCCCTATTTATAGAGGACCTGGTCCTCTTCCCAAATATTGAGCGGGAAGGGAGCCAACAACGGCCATTTTGAAAGGGGACAGCTAGTACAAGCTATCCTAGCTAAAGGTTGTCTTCGACTGCCAAAGGCACTGGTGATGACGCCGTCCTGCTAGTCTTGGTCTCGTTGCGTTGATATGGAAACCTTTGCTTGATGCCTCGGTACTTCGCACCTGCGCTTGCCCCCTTTGCACCAAAGAGGAAACAAGGACACTACGCAGGCTGGCGCCCGCCTAGTGCCCGCCTAGTCTTGATCGTCATGGCTTGTGTCATGAGCAGCCTCGCGAGGTACCCCTTGCCTTGATCTCTCCGCTTCCTCACGAGCCTGCCTGGCAAGGCCTTCCCTGAGGAGGCCTTGTGTCGTCCGCCCCGCGAGGCTTAGCCCCTCGCGAGGGTCTTGAACTTGGGTTGATGAAGACGGGTCGTACTGGGCCGCTGGTGAGCCACGCTGCAGGCCGCAGGCAGGCAAGTCTGGGGACCCCCGTTCCCAGGACGCCGACAGTAGCCCCTGGGCCCAAGGCGTGCTCGGACTTGGCTTAACAGCAAATCCAAAGGGCAAGTGTGGAGCGCCGCGGGCCCCAACAGCTTGCGGCCTTGGTCACCATGTGGCGGTTGATTGGACGTGGGCATCTCTACTTCCCCATGCTGCCTCGGTAACTGCCCGATTTGACGAGTCCCTGTTGCATGCAAAAAGAGTCATCATTACCTATGATCATGGAGGCCGACGATTGGCCTCCCTATGGCTATAAATGGGGAGGGGCGAAAGCCCCCGTTGTCCATCTCTTCTTGCTCCGCCTGCTTCTTCTTCCTCCCCGCTCCGGTTACTTGCAGCGTCCCATGGCGCCCGTGAAGAGGTTATCAGCCGCGGAGAAGGGGAAGGCTCGCCAGGAAGGGCCTAGCTCTCCTCCGCCCAAGTGTGGTCGCAGCCGTCCCCGCAAGCATTCCACGACTCTTGTTGCGACTTCTCGCGGTTGCGATGGTGGCCACCCGTATCGAGGCAGCCCAGTCGGTGGAGGAAGGCGTGCCATAGCTGCACGGCCTCCCCGGCCGCGCTTCCATTCGGCGGAGGTGCTGCCGGAGTTTGTTGTGTGGTCGGACAACCCGGTCGTCATCTGGCTCCAGCTCCCTCGCTTCTTCGTCAGTGAACTGTTGGCTGCTGGCCCCGGCGGGCTCTGGCTGCAAGCAGACGGCTGCTGCAGCAGGGCCTCCTGGGTCGCGGTGGAGATCTCCGTCGTCGGGAACATGGCCCTGGCCCGGGGCTGGCAGACGTTTGCCCGTGCGTGTGGATTGGGCCGGTGGTGCACCCTCCACTTCAAGTACGACAGCGACGCGACCCTCTACGTGAGGGTGTTCGGAGAAGATGGCCGCCGTGTTGGGTGCTGCCCTGAAGACGATGGCGGCGACGGGGTGCTCGACCTTGGCGATGGCCGTGACGAGGGCGAAGGCGAACCCGCTCCCAGCGGCGACCGCGGCTCACCGAGCTTCAGCGGTTCCTCCTCCGGTGTCAGCTCCTCTAGTGGTGGCCGTGACCAGCCACCATGCTGCTGCGCCTGCTTAGAGGGTTGGGAGCGGGTCATCTCGTCGCCGCACCCCGGTGAAGCGCGAGGCGGAGTCTGATTGAGCTCAGGAGGATGACGTAGATCCCTCCTCACGAGCTGTGCACCGTCTTTATTTTGTTTTTCTCCTTTTCCTGCATTGAGAGAGAGAAGTATGGAGCCCCATGGGGGCGTGCAACAGACTATGATCCCCTAATTATCATGCTACACTCATTGTCCTTGTACTGTGTGATGGCGTCGTGGTTATGTGCGTGCGCATAGGAACAACTTAGCTCAGGATGTTTGCGGTAGTTTCCGCCTTGCGAGGTGCTTGCTTGAGGCCTCGCCGGGCGCCTTAAGAGCTGCAAACATTAGTTGGGAGAATCATTTTCGAATCTTAGTGGCAAAGGTTGTCGGCTATGGCCCGGTGCTCTGTGTCACGGTGCCCGAGGGGCATGGACCGGGAGGGGTTCTCCCGCTATGAACTTGAACGAGGGAGCCTCGCGAAAACCAGGCGGGAAAGGGCTCACGAGGGCGCCCGCACAGCCCCCCCGTGAGGTTTGCGAGAGAGAGAGCGAGCCAGACAAAAGCTAAAAATAGAGAACAGGGGCAGAAGACGGCAAACAACACTAGAAGCAACTTTAATAAAGGTTCAAACAAGGGAGAACAAGCCAACTGCGGAAAGCAAATGAAAAGCCGCGTCCGGCACCTAGTCTAGTCTTCGACGTCTTCTCACTAGCGCGGAGCTAAGTGCTGCCACTGGGCATGGGCGGGAGCCCCCGAGGCCCAAGGGCGGCACTCCGGGGACTCCGGGGGCGTGTACAGCCCTAGCTCATTATTACGTGAGAGTGTCATGGGCGGCGAGCTTCACAGGCACTGGGCCTTCTTCATAGGCACCGAGCCTTTCTTGGGGCGGCGAGCTTCACAGGCACCGTGCCTTACTCATAGGCATTGGGCCTTTCTTGGGGCGGTGAGCGTCACAGGCACTGGGCCTTCCTCACAGGCACTGGGCCTTTCTTCAAGGGTAGAACTTCTGGAGGTGCTGAATGTTCCAAGCGTTCGGGATGGGCACCCCTTCCTAAGTCTCCAGGCGCGCGGCGCTGCGCCTGGAAACATGGACAGCCTTGAACTGGCCCTCCCACATGGGCGAGAGCTTATGCAGCCCTTCCCTGGAGAGCACCCGCCTGAGTACGAGGTCACCTACCTCGAGAGTCCTGGGGCGGATGTTGCTGCAATGATATCGCCGTAGCGCCTGCTGGTATCTTGCTGCTCATAGTGCGGCTTCTTGTCACATCCCTAGTTCTGGCCTGACCTAGGCTTGCTTCCATCTGTGCATCATGTTTAAATTTTGAAACTTGAACTGAGGAAAATTGGAAGCCTCAAAATCCTAAATAAAAGAAGGGCAAAAACCCTAAAAATCTCATTCATTGTTCCAAAATGCTCTTCTTAAATGTTTGATAATTTTTGGCAAGGGTTCTGGTCCCAACCAAAATATTGAACATTTTTAAGGATTTATTTTTGGGACTTTGAATTTAATTCATTAGCTATTTGAATTTGAATTATATTCATATAATTAGAATATAATTTCAAATATCCCTGAAATATTTTATGAGCTTTTGGAAAAGTCCATCTAGCAAAATAAAAATATTCAGAGGAGTTTTTGGCATCGTTTGAATTATTTTAAATTCAAAACAGTGGCAAAATAAATTAATAAAACAAACAGAACAGGAATATAAAAAAACAGGAGAGAGAGGAAGCCTACCTGGGCCACTTACCCGCAGCCCACCTAGCACCCCACCTGGCCCAGCGATGCGGCTGAGGCCCAGCCCACCTCCTCCTCTCTGTCGTCTTCCTCCCCCTCGCCCCGAAGCTGCTCGGTGGCGAGCGCCGACGCCGCCCCGGCCACCTCCTGCTTCCCCTGGCCACCTCCTACTTCCTCCCCGAGCCCTCTAGCGACGCCACGGAGTCGTCCTCGACCCCTATCCCTTCTCTCTACTCGCTCTGGCTCTCTCCCTCTCTCGATTTGGAGCACCACCGAGAGCCACTGGAGGGCGCCGCCGTCGCATCCATAGCCACCGGCCACCCCTCGCCCTTCCGATGAGCTCAGGAGCTCCGTCCCGACCCCATGGAGCTGCACACCGACGCACGCGACCAGAGGAGGCCCCAGTCGACCGGAGCGTCGTCGTCTTCATCCCCGGTGCCCGGAGATCGCCGCCGTAAATTCGCCGTCGCAGAAGCTTCCCCGAGCTCGCCGACCCCTGCGTCCAGTCCACTGTGAGCCCCTCTTCCTCTTCCCCCTTCTCTCAAGCTCGTGCTCATCCCCTAGCCTCTTTCTCCACCGCGGCTGAGAGTTTCTCGCTGCCGGCCATGGCATGGCCGTGGCCACAGCCACCGCAGCTCGTTTCCGAGCCCACTATCGTGCTCACCGCGATCTCAGGAGTCCGTAGCACGCCCCAGCTCCTCCTGCCGTGCTCCCTAACACCGACCCCGAGCTTGCCCGAGCTCCGGCCGCCGCCGAGGTCGACGCCGTGCTCAACTCCGGCCACCTCCGCTCCAGCCGCCTCCACCACTGGAAGCGCCACTCCGCCAGCTCCCCGTAGATGCTCCCCGCGCCCCAAACCATGGCCTGTAGCGCAATCCCGATGCGGACGCCGCCGCGATCTGAGGTCGCCGGCGGTTAAACGCCGGCAGCTGACGTGGCGATGTCATTAAACGCTAATGACGCACTAACCAACCCCCTAGGCCACTGACTGTGGGCCCCACCCCTGGTCAAACCCCAGTCAGCGCTGGGTTTGACCGGGATTAGGTCCTGTGTCACTGACGTGTGGACCCCGCACGTCAGGTTTGACCTGGACCTGGCCGTTGACTCGCTGACGTCATGCTGGCGTCAGGCTGACGCAGCTAAATCATTTTCTGGAATTATTTTAATTCTAAATATTCAGGAAATTTCAGAAAATGATTAAAACTTCAATAAATCATAGAAATTCAACCGTAACTCCAAATTAAACAAATTATATACGAAAAATTATCAGAAAAATTCAAGGAATCCATCTGTATCATTTTCATGCATGTTAGAACAACTTATAGCTGCTGTTTAGCACAAATCAATTAAATGGCATTTGATTAATCACATATGGAGTTTGAATTTGAATCTTGTATTCAAACCAACTTCATTTAATCTGTTGCTAGTTGCATTAGCTCAAAACACATTCATATTGCCATGTCATGAGCATGCATCATATTGTGCATTGCATTGATTGTATTTCTTCCTTGTTGCCGGTATCTGTTCCCTCCCGGTAGACGATGTTCCGACGTTGTGATCGTTGACACTGATGAAGACTCAATGTTATCTTCAGAAGTGCCAGGCAAGCAAAACCCCCTTGTTCATTCCGATAAAATCACACTCTCTCGCTCCTGCTCTCTTTTACTTCATTAGGACAACAACGATTCATCTGTTACTTGCTGCGGTAGCTGAACCCCTTTATCCTTTGCATGACCTGTCATTCCACAGTAAATAGATGAAACCCACTAGTATGAGTAGGAGTTGTTTGAGCCCTGTTGTGCCTACTCATTCATGTTTGTTTGTCATGCCTGCTACGGCTTAGAGTTGAGTCAGGTCTGATTCATCGGGGATGAATCAGAGGTGTGTGAACATGTCCTACTATGTGTGAGCTAAGTGTGTGAACACGATTTGGTAAAAGGTATCGGTGAGAGGCCATGTAGGAGTACATGGTGGGTTGTCTCATTGAAGCCGTCCTCAGGAACTGAGTTCTGTGTTTGTGATCCATGATTCAGCTACTACTATACATTGGGCCCTGAAATATGACCCCGCTCGACTTCTTATTCACCCTTGTCCTCTGTCCAGGAGTTGCAAGTAGTTTCTGGTGTTTGTAGTATGCTGGAGGCCGTGGACAGCGCTGACCGTAGGGGTGGGCTGTGATGCGGTAGGCATGTGGCCGGGTATACCGGGCGCCCGTTTGGTGTCACGGAACCCTGTTCACATCGTTTGGGGCTATGAGCGAAACTCCGGCCGGATCTCCTCATGGATGGAACCCGAATAGGCAATAAACCTGGACTAGAGACTTGAGTGTTTAGGTAGGTCGTGGTCTACACCCACGTCGGCTTTCGCTTGAAGTCTGCCGAGCACATGTCGTGTGCAGACGCTAAGTGGTGGAAACATGTATGAAGAAGTACACCCCTGCAGGGTTAACATCATCTATTCGAATAGCCGTGTCCGCGGAAAAGGACTTCTGGGTTGCTTATATCAGTTCATAGACAAGTGAAAGTGGATACTCTAAAATACGCAAGATAAGCGTGAGTGCTATGGATGGCGTTCTCGTAGGGAGACGAGAGCGGATCCATAGTGGTGTATTGATATGGTGAATATGTGGACTCGTGTGCGCCACCTCAAAAGAGTTACTTGCAGTCGTAGTTCAGGATAGCCACCGAGTCAAAGCTGGCTTGCTGCAGTTAAACCCCACCATCCCTTTGCTGATAATGATGCATATGTAGATAGATCTGATGTAAGTCTTGCTGGGTACATTTGTACTCACGTTTGCCTATTTTATGTTTTTGTAGAGAGACTTCGGTCTCGCTAGTAGTTCCACGTGGACTTCGATGTTTAGCTTGTTACCTCAGCTACGATCTTGAGCCCTCGACAGGATCTGGTAGATAGTCAGGCTTCTCAGCCTTTTTCATTTCTAGATGTCTGTACTCAGACATGATAGCTTCCGCTTGTGCTTTGACTTGTATGCTCTGAATGTTGGGTCGTGAGACCCCTGTTTGTAATATCTCACTCCTCGGAGCCTATTGATAAATACCTGAGTTGTAGAGTCGTGTTGTGATGCCATGTTGTATTTGCACATATCGAGCATATTGTGTGTATGTTATTGAAATGCTTGGTATGTGTGGGATCTGACTATCTAGTTGTTTATCTTTAGTAGCCTCTCTTACCGGGAAATGTCTCCTAGTGTTTCCACCGAGCCATGGTAGCGTGCTACTGCTCCGGAACACTTAGGCTGGCCGGCATGTGTCCTTCTTCGTTCCTGTGTCTGTCCCTTCGGGGAAATGTCACGCATTGAGTACCGGAGTCCTGTTAGCCCGCTACAGCCCGGTTTACCGGAGTCCTGCTAGCCCAGTGCTTCAGCCCGGACCCACTTGCTGATGACCGACACGTTCGTTGCTGGGTCATGGATGCCTGTCCCTGTAAGTTTGTGCCACTTTGGGTTTACGACTAGCCATGTCAGCCCGGGCTCCTTATCATATGGATGCTAGCGACACTGTCATATACGTGTGCCAAAAGGCGCAAACGATCTCGGGCAAAGGTAAGGCGACACCCGTGGGAATACCGTGCGTGAGGCCGCAAAGTGATATGAGGTGTTACATGCTAGATCGATGTGGCATTGAGTCGGGGTCCTGACAGCGTTGGTATCAGAGCTAGACTGCCTGTAGGATTACCAAGCCAAACTGGTCGAAGTTGAGTCTAGAAATTCTTTAGTTATATAAGGGAATTGATTGTGGGATGGAACGTAAGGCTCTTTTTACTCCTTATACTTTATGCCCTTCTGATCTGAGTCATCTTATCTTTCCCACGGGGATTAAGAACTAGGCTATCTCTTCTTTCTATCAGGATCACGTGTTACTAATCCGTAGACTTATAAGATTGTTGGATTTAAGCTTGAGTTCAGTTCCTACTACTTCTGTATGTTAACTGTTGATCTCCAAACCTTGATATTGTGCCTCTGAGTGGCTATGCCACCATTTTTGTAGCATGTTTCAAATCTTTTTGAGCATTTACAGCCGTTATGCTGTCCGAGTCATCCCAGGTTTCTAAATAGTCTGAAGCAATTTGCAAATCCCTTCTTCCCGTTCCCGATGTCCTTTTGGTCAGATTAATCACACAAATTAGTGAGTTGAGGTACCTTATTACCTTGACATATATGTTGGAGATATTATTATGACCCTAGGTGTCTTAGGGGATCATCCAGTAATTTAGCCATGATTTGTGTTCCCAGTGTGATGATTCTGGCCATCATTCTCGAAAGCATCCTGTGATGCTACTTAGTAATAGGTATTCTGTTCCTGGGTTCTTGAACCCGAGATTCACTCTACCTACTTCATGTTGATAGTAATTGCTAGTGCCTTTAGGATATTAGTAACTTTGCGATAGTCCTCGAAGTTCGTGGTATTTCCTTCTTCCAAATACTATGAACCCCTTTAGGGCAGATATTATTGGACCAAAAGATGACAACAAGAGTGCTCTCGATGAGTTCTCCATGCTATATTGTGACTCTGCCAGCTCAACCTTTCTGCATGGGTTATCCGGAAGAATTATGTTGAACCTGGTTCGACATACTAATCTATGCATCCACAACTCAGAAAGTTATATGTTCCTTTGAGTTGTCCCTCTTTAGTTGTCTACTGACCTTCGTCTATCAATTGATAGTCAAGAGTATGCATGCATTCGTTTATCGATGCCTATTACTCTTGTGGTCCGTCAAGCCATTCTATCGCGGAATGACTAGGAGAAACAAACTCCAGTACCTCTTCCATATCCAGGATTGGGTCAAAGAAGTTGTGCTCCGCAGAACAAATTGCTAATCCAGCTTTTGCTCTGTTCTACCTTGGAGTATTACCATCTTTTATATCGGGATTGTTATAGGAATTGCACACCATCCTATGAACTCTTGGTACAGTGATACTTCTCGCCATCATTACTCATTCCTCGGTTCCGTATGGTTATAACCGGAATGTCGACAAGTGAATCGTGATGTGTGAATCAATACTCCTAGCAACCTCGTTGCTTGGTAGTTAAAGGACAATAATTTCATTCTTAGCGTGTTGGTTTTTGAATCATCCTTCTAAGACTGATCGTGCTACCTAGTCCTTATTTCGGTGCACCCTTCGATTGATGAGTTAGGATCTTTTCAAGTCCTCACTCATTTGATCATATCGTCTTGCCCTCAAAAGCAAGATTGTTCTCGAGCTTAGTAACATATCGGTGGTTCGTGATTTTCCGAATATCTTCTCGGAAGTATTACCAGGTTGTCCCTTGACT
>NC_041385.1:79215737-79234551 GCF_002162155.2 Triticum dicoccoides
TTGTTCCAAAATGCTCTTCTTAAATGTTTGATAATTTTTGGCAAGGGTTCTGGTCCCAACCAAAATATTGAACATTTTTAAGGATTTATTTTTGGGACTTTGAATTTAATTCATTAGCTATTTGAATTTGAATTATATTCATATAATTAGAATATAATTTCAAATATCCCTGAAATATTTTATGAGCTTTTGGAAAAGTCCATCTAGCAAAATAAAAATATTCAGAGGAGTTTTTGGCATCGTTTGAATTATTTTAAATTCAAAACAGTGGCAAAATAAATTAATAAAACAAACAGAACAGGAATATAAAAAAACAGGAGAGAGAGGAAGCCTACCTGGGCCACTTACCCGCAGCCCACCTAGCACCCCACCTGGCCCAGCGATGCGGCTGAGGCCCAGCCCACCTCCTCCTCTCTGTCGTCTTCCTCCCCCTCGCCCCGAAGCTGCTCGGTGGCGAGCGCCGACGCCGCCCCGGCCACCTCCTGCTTCCCCTGGCCACCTCCTGCTTCCTCCCCGAGCCCTCTAGCGACGCCAGGAGTCGTCCTCGACCCCTATCCCTTCTCTCTACTCGCTCTGGCTCTCTCCCTCTCTCGATTTGGAGCACCACCGAGAGCCACTGGAGGGCGCCGCCGTCGCATCCATAGCCACCGGCCACCCCTCGCCCTTCCGATGAGCTCAGGAGCTCCGTCCCGACCCCATGGAGCTGCACACCGACGCACGCGACCAGAGGAGGCCCCAGTCGACCGGAGCATCGTCATCTTCATCCCCGGTGCCCGGAGATCGCCGCCGTAAATTCGCCGTCGCAGAAGCTTCCCCGAGCTCGCCGACCCCTCCGTCCAGTCCACTGTGAGCCCCTCTTCCTCTTCCCCCTTCTCTCAAGCTCGCGCTCATCCCCTAGCCTCTTTCTCCACCGCGGCCGAGAGTTTCTCGCCGCCGGCCATGGCATGGCCGTGGCCACAGCCACCGCAGCTCATTTCCGAGCCCACTGTCGTGCTCACCGCGATCTCAGGAGTCCGTAGCACGCCCCAGCTCCTCCTGCCGTGCTCCCTAACACCGACCCCGAGCTCGCCCGAGCTCCGGCCGCCGCCGAGGTCGACGCCGTGCTCAACTCCGGCCACCTCCGCTCCAGCCGCCTCCACCACTGGAAGCGCCACTCCGCCAGCTCCCCGTAGATGCTCCCCGCGCCCCAAACCATGGCCTGTAGCGCAATCCCGATGCGGACGCCACCGCGATCTGAGGTCGCCGGTGGTTAAACGCCGGCAGTTGACGTGGCGATGTCATTAAACGCTAATGACGCACTAACCAACCCCCTAGGCCACTGACTGTGGGCCCCACCCCTGGTCAAACCCCAGTCAGCGCTGGGTTTGACCGGGATTAGGTCCTGTGTCACTGACGTGTGGACCCCGCACGTCAGGTTTGACCTGGACCTGGCCGTTGACTCGCTGACGTCATGCTGGCGTCAGGCTGACGCAGCTAAATCATTTTCTGGAATTATTTTAATTCTAAATATTCAGGAAATTTCAGAAAATGATTAAAACTCCAATAAATCATAGAAATTCAACCGTAACTCCAAATTAAACAAATTATATATGAAAAATTATCAGAAAAATTCAAGGAATCCATCTGTACCATTTTCATGCATGTTAGAACAACTTATAGCTGCTGTTTAGCACAAATCAATTAAATGGCATTTGATTAATCACATATGGAGTTTGAATTTGAATCTTGTATTCAAACCAACTTCATTTAATCTGTTGCTAGTTGCATTAGCTCAAAACACATTCATATTGCCATGTCATGAGCATGCATCATATTGTGCATTGCATTGATTGTATTTCTTCCTTGTTGCCTGTATCTGTTCCCTCCCGGTAGACGATGTTCCGACGTTGTGATCGTTGACACTGATGAAGACTCAATGTTATCTTTAGAAGTGCCAGGCAAGCAAAACCCCCTTGTTCATTCCGATAAAATCACACTCTCTCGCTCCTGCTCTCTTTTACTTCATTAGGACAACAACGATTCATCTGTTACTTGCTGCGGTAGCTGAACCCCTTTATCCTTTGCATGACCTGTCATTCCACAGTAAATAGATGAAACCCACTAGTATGAGTAGGAGTTGTTTGAGCCCTGTTGTGCCTACTCATTCATGTTTGTTTGTCATGCCTGCTACTACTTAGAGTTGAGTCAGGTCTGATTCATCGGGGATGAATCAGAGGTGTGTGAACATGTCCTACTATGTGTGAGCTAAGTGTGTGAACACAATTTGGTAAAAGGTATCGGTGAGAGGCCATGTAGGAGTACATGGTGGGTTGTCTCATTGAAGCCGTCCTCAGGAACTGAGTTCTGTGTTTGTGATCCATGATTCAGCTACTACTATACATTGGGCCCTGAAATATAACCCCGCTCGACTTCTTATTCACCCTTGTCCTCTATCCAGGAGTTGCAAGTAGTTTCTGGTGTTTGTAGTATGCTGGAGGCCGTGGACAGCGCTGACCGTAGGGGTGGGCTGTGATGCGGTAGGCACGTGGCCGGGTATACCGGGCGCCCGTTTGGTGTCACGGAACCCTGTTCACATCGTTTGGGGCTATGAGCGAAACTCCGGCCGGATCTCCTCATGGATGGAACCCGAATAGGCAATAAACCTGGACTAGAGACTTGAGTGTTTAGGTAGGTCGTGGTCTACACCCACGTCGGCTTTCGCTTGAAGTCTGCCGAGCACATATCGTGTGCAGACGCTAAGTGGTGGAAACATGTATGAAGAAGTACACCCCTGCAGGGTTAACATCATCTATTCGAATAGTCGTGTCCGCGGAAAAGGACTTCTGGGTTGCTTATATCAGTTCATAGACAAGTGAAAGTGGATACTCTAAAATACGCAAGATAAGCGTGAGTGCTATGGATGGCGTTCTCGTAGGGAGACGAGAGCGGATCCATAGTGGTGTATTGATATGGTGAATATGTGGACTCGTGTGCGCCACCTCAAAAGAGTTACTTGCAGTCGTAGTTCAGGATAGCCACCGAGTCAAAGCTGGCTTGCTGCAGTTAAACCCCACCATCCCTTTGCTGATAATGATGCATATGTAGGTAGATCTGATGTAAGTCTTGCTGGGTACATTTGTACTCACGTTTGCCTATTTTATGTTTTTGTAGAGAGACTTCGGTCTCGCTAGTAGTTCCACGTGGACTTCGACGTTTAGCTTGTTACCTCAGCTACGATCTTGAGCCCTCGGCAGGATCTGGTAGATAGTCAGGCTTCTCAGCCTTTTTCATTTCTAGATGTCTATACTCAGACATGATAGCTTCCGCTTGTGCTTTGACTTGTATGCTCTGAATGTTGGGTCGTGAGACCCCTGTTTGTAATATCTCACTCCTCGGAGCCTATTGATAAATACCTGAGTTGTAGAGTCGTGTTGTGATGCCATGTTGTATTTGCACATATCGAGCATATTGTGTGTATGTTATTGAAATGCTTGGTATGTGTGGGATCTGACTATCTAGTTGTTTATCTTTAGTAGCCTCTCTTACCGGGAAATGTCTCCTAGTGTTTCCACCGAGCCATGGTAGCTTGCTACTGCTCCGGAACACTTAGGCTGGCCGGCATGTGTCCTTCTTCGTTCCTGTGTCTGTCCCTTCGGGGAAATGTCACGCATTGAGTACCGGAGTCCTGTTAGCCCGCTACAGCCCGGTTTACCGGAGTCCGGCTAGCCCAGTGCTTCAGCCCGGACCCACTTGCTGATGACCGACACGTTCGTTGCTGGGTCATGGATGCCTGTCCCTGTAAGTTTGTGCCACTTTGGGTTTACGACTAGCCATGTCAGCCCGGGCTCCTTATCATATGGATGCTAGCGACACTGTCATATACGTGTGCCAAAAGGCGCAAACGGACTCGGGCAAAGGTAAGGCGACACCCGTGGGAATACCGTGCGTGAGGCCGCAAAGTGATATGAGGTGTTACATGCTAGATCGATGTGGCATTGAGTCGGGGTCCTGACAGCGTTGGTATCAGAGCTAGACTGCCTGTAGGATTACCAAGCCAAACTGGTCGAAGTTGAGTCTAGAAATTCTTTAGTTATATAAGGGAATTGATTGTGGGATGGAACGTAAGGCTCTTTTTACTCCTTATACTTTATGCCCTTCTGATCTGAGTCATCTTATCTTTCCCACGGGGATTAAGAACTAGGCTATCTCTTCTTTCTATCAGGATCACGTGTTACTAATCCGTAGACTTATAAGATTGTTGGATTTAAGCTTGAGTTCAGTTCCTACTACTTCTGTATGTTAACTGTTGATCTCCAAACCTTGATATTGTGCCTCTGAGTGGCTATGCCACCATTTTTGTAGCATGTTTCAAATCTTTTTGAGCATTTACAGCCGTTATGCTGTCCGAGTCATCCCAGGTTTCTAAATAGTATGAAGCAATTTGCAAATCCCTTCTTCCCGTTCCCGATGTCCTTTTGGTCAGATTAATCACACAAATTAGTGAGTTGAGGTACCTTATTACCTTGACATATATGTTGGAGATATTATTATGACCCTAGGTGTCTTAGGGGATCATCCAGTAATTTAGCCATGATTTGTGTTCCCAGTGTGATGATTCTGGCCATCATTCTCGAAAGCATCCTGTGATGCTACTTAGTAATAGGTATTCTGTTCCTGGGTTCTTGAACCCGAGATTCACTCTACCTACTTCATGTTGATAGTAATTGCTAGTGCCTTTAGGATATTAGTAACTTTGCGATAGTCCTCGAAGTTCGTGGTATTTCCTTCTTCCAAATACTATGAACCCCTTTAGGGCAGATATTATTGGACCAAAAGATGACAACAAGAGTGCTCTCGATGAGTTCTCCATGCTATATTGTGACTCTGCCAGCTCAACCTTTCTGCATGGGTTATCCGGAAGAATTATGTTGAACCTGGTTCGACATACTAATCTATGCATCCACAACTCAGAAAGTTATATGTTCCTTTGAGTTGTCCCTCTTTAGTTGTCTACTGACCTTCGTCTATCAATTGATAGTCAAGAGTATGCATGCATTCGTTTATCGATGCCTATTACTCTTGTGGTCCGTCAAGCCATTCTATCGCGGAATGACTAGGAGAAACAAACTCCAGTACCTCTTCCATATCCAGGATTGGGTCAAAGAAGTTGTGCTCCGCAGAACAAATTGCTAATCCAGCTTTTGCTCTGTTCTACCTTGGAGTATTACCATCTTTTATATCGGGATTGTTATAGGAATTGCACACCATCCTATGAACTCTTGGTACAGTGATACTTCTCGCCATCATTACTCATTCCTCGGTTCCGTATGGTTATAACCGGAATGTCGACAAGTGAATCGTGATGTGTGAATCAATACTCCTAGCAACCTCGTTGCTTGGTAGTTAAAGGACAATAATTTCATTCTTAGCGTGTTGGTTTTTGAATCATCCTTCTAAGACTGATCGTGCTACCTAGTCCTTATTTCGGTGCACCCTTCGATTGATGAGTTAGGATCTTTTCAAGTCCTCACTCATTTGATCATATCGTCTTGCCCTCAAAAGCAAGATTGTTCTCGAGCTTAGTAACATATCGGTGGTTCGTGATTTTCCGAATATCTTCTCGGAAGTATTACCAGGTTGTCCCTTGACTGTTATGTTGAGCTCGTGATCAAGTTGGCTTCTTGTGAACCACCTTCTCTCCAAGAATTGGTGCTAGATATCCCTGAGGTAGTTGGTTAAGCTAGACAACAACTTGGAGAGTTGGAAGATAAAAGCTTGCCTAACTTAGTTCGTTCCAAAGGGATATTCTTGTGTAGAGTGTGTTGAAGAAAGATGATATCTTCATCGATTGGTCCCTGTGATCAGTTGCTGGACCTATTGTCTTATCAATCCTTTGATTTGGGTGTGGGCTATCGTCAAATCAAATCAGTACCAACGATGCTCGTAATGTTGTCTTACTCGTGGTTGATCCCTCGAGCATACACCATTATATCTTTTGGGTCTGACCAATGCTATCACTTGTTCACTTAACTATGGAATTCCTTTTGAAAGGAAACCCAGATGAATTGTTGTTGAGCCCATTGACAACATCCTTGTCTTCTCCATAATTTTGCTGAGCATTAAGCTAGTGTTGGAAACTTTTGAAAGCATTTTCTTCATGCTAGCTCATGAAGTACTTGTTTGATGAAAGGAGTGACTTCCTCTTATACACGTGCATTTGGTGAAAGTTGCCGCCGTGAATTTGAGAAAGTTAGTTTTGCTTCCTCTGGAATCGTCCCAAATCAGTCATGCATACGTGCGAAAGTATTCTGTGGTTCGGAGACTTGCAACCTCCATTCTATATGTGTTCCGTAGCACCCCAAGCCACTGACTGATTTGTTCAAGAAAAGGAGTTAAGTGTTAATCAATGGTAATGCACAAGACTCTGATATCCCCGACGATGGTTCCCTACCAGAACTCGGTAGTGTTTTATTGTAAGACTACCATGTGATCATGTTTGTCTGGGACAGCGTGTTCACATGTTGGTAGCAGAACCAGCTCATGTTTTGCAGCTTACTATCGTAGTTCATTCCCCAAGAATCTTGCAACGTCATCTCGTCGATTTGTGTTGCAAACTTTCGTTTTTTTTTCCTAGACTCGATGAGTCTGGAATATCCTGACACCAACCAGATCTGAATCTCAGGCAGATATGATGGTTTGGAACATTTCCCAAGAACTATAATATTGGTTCCTCGATAACTGGTAAAGTGGATGTCGTGGCCAGCACCACCCAGCCGAAAGACCTATTATTGTAGTATCTTGATTGAAGAAGTTGGCCACCTCCCCATAAGGATTTCGTAGGATTTACCTCCGTAACTGTTCCTTATGGATTCTATTGCTCCCAAAGTCCGACCTTTTACTTGATGTTCTAGTTATCAAACCATATCTATGAATGGGATACACTAGCACATCAAGGAGAACATTAGAAGCAGAGTGCTAAATGTCTCTCGGTCGATCATCCAGATTTTCTTTCCTTGGCATTGCTAGGGTGAAATCTGAGAAAGTGTTATCTTCCTTTGCATCTGCATCATCCATCATCATTCATCATGGTAGCAAGTTGTGTTGCCAGGATCCTTGACACGGATGTTGGTAAAACCTTGATGATTATGGAAATGCTCAAGTTCTTGAGAGCACGCACAAGCGCTACGTGTTATCATCGGCTCTAACTGGGATTCCTCTCAGTTTCCTCGGCAATGCTATGACCTTTTCAAACAGTGAATCCACTCTCTATTGTTGGGTTCTTCCCTAGTTACCAGAATCATTCCCAGCATTTGCATTTTGTTCCCAGCTTGCACCGCCAATGTGCCATTCTACCATGGGTCTCTTCCATTTCCGGTGGTAAGCAAATTCATCCATTACGTTGTCTTCAACAAGGTAATCCACTTCATCCAAGTCCGAGTATGCCATTCCACCGACCCCCTCCAAATGATCGCTCGAAAATTGCCTTAGGATGGTTTAAAGAGTTTCAATGATTTCTGAATCAAAGGTAATTCTTTTTGCCACTTAAGGGGATATATCTACGAGTCACCATCCCTAAGGTGCCTCGTTGTGATATCATGGCAACTCAACTCCTCGCTACGTTGACAACCGTTCACCACCCTCTTAGGTGAGGAATTGTTGTCTACCTAGTAAACCTCCGTCATCCGTTCCACTCCATCCCTCTAGAGGTGTGCTTCGTCTCTCAGCTCGAGAGATGTTGCTATGTCTCATTCCGAGAGTTAATCCTGAGTTGTTCGACCTTCGAGAAGATTGATCCTTCTAGAGTTTTCCTTTCCTCTTCTTGTCATGATTAGCTGGAGTTCTCAGAGCAAGACAACAAGACAAAGATGGTGTTCAAATCAACGTTCATTTGAAGTGCACCCTGGATCATGAAGATTATACTAGTTTGCGTTTTCCCTTCGTCTTACCCTACCCTTGAATCTCGGGTCGAGATTCTTGTTTAGTGGGGGTGAGTTGTCACATCCCTAGTTCTGGCCTGACATAGGCTTGCTTCCATCTGTGCATCATGTTTAAATTTTGAAACTTGAACTGAGGAAAATTGGAAGCCTCAAAATCCTAAATAAAAGAAGGGCAAAAACCCTAAAAATCTCATTCATTGTTCCAAAATGCTCTTCTTAAATGTTTGATAATTTTTGGCAAGGGTTCTGGTCCCAACCAAAATATTGAACATTTTTAAGGATTTATTTTTGGGACTTTGAATTTAATTCATTAGCTATTTGAATTTGAATTATATTCATATAATTAGAATATAATTTCAAATATCCCTGAAATATTTTATGAGCTTTTGGAAAAGTCCATCTAGCAAAATAAAAATATTCAGAGGAGTTTTTGGCATCGTTTGAATTATTTTAAATTCAAAACAGTGGCAAAATAAATTAATAAAACAAACAGAACAGGAATATAAAAAAACAGGAGAGAGAGGAAGCCTACCTGGGCCACTTACCCGCAGCCCACCTAGCACCCCACCTGGCCCAGCGATGCGGCTGAGGCCCAGCCCACCTCCTCCTCTCTGTCATCTTCCTCCCCCTCGCCCCGAAGCTGCTCGGTGGCGAGCGCCGACGCCGCCCCGGCCACCTCCTGCTTCCCCTGGCCACCTCCTGCTTCCTCCCCGAGCCCTCTAGCGACGCCACGGAGTCGTCCTCGACCCCTATCCCTTCTCTCTACTCGCTCTGGCTCTCTCCCTCTCTCGATTTGGAGCACCACCGAGAGCCACCGGAGTGCGCCGCCGTCGCATCCATAGCCACCGGCCATCCCTCGCCCTTCCGATGAGCTCAGGAGCTCCGTCCCGACCCCATGGAGCTGCACACCGACGCACGCGACCAGAGGAGGCCCCAGTCGACCGGAGCGTCGTCGTCTTCATCCCCGGTGCCCGGAGATCGCCGCCGTAAATTCGCCGTCGCAGAAGCTTCCCCGAGCTCGCCGACCCCTCCGTCCAGTCCACTGTGAGCCCCTCTTCCTCTTCCCCCTTCTCTCAAGCTCGCGCTCATCCCCTAGCCTCTTTCTCCAACGCGGCCGAGAGTTTCTCGCCGCCAGCCATGGCATGGCCGTGGCCACAGCCACCGCAACTCATTTCCGAGCCCACTGTCGTGCTCACCGCGATCTCAGGAGTCCGTAGCACGCCCCAGCTCCTCCTGCCGTGCTCCCTAACACCGACCCCGAGCTCGCCCGAGCTCCGGCCGCCGCCGAGGTCGACGCCGTGCTCAACTCCGGCCACCTCCGCTCCAGCCGCCTCCACCACTGGAAGCGCCACTCCGCCAGCTCCCCGTAGATGCTCCCCGCGCCCCAAACCATGGCCTGTAGCGCAATCCCGATGCGGACGCCACCGTGATCTGAGGTCGCCGGTGGTTAAACGCCGGCAGCTGACGTGGCGATGTCATTAAACGCTAATGACGCACTAACCAACCCCCTAGGCCACTGACTGTGGGCCCCACCCCTGGTCAAACCCCAGTCAGCGCTGGGTTTGACCGGGATTAGGTCCTGTGTCACTGACGTGTGGACCCCGCACGTCAGGTTTGACCTGGACCTGGCCGTTGACTCGCTGACGTCATGCTGGCGTCAGGCTGACGCAGCTAAATCATTTTCTGGAATTATTTTAATTCTAAATATTCAGGAAATTTCAGAAAATGATTAAAACTCCAATAAATCATAGAAATTCAACCGTAACTCCAAATTAAACAAATTATATATGAAAAATTATCAGAAAAATTCAAGGAATCCATCTGTACCATTTTCATGCATGTTAGAACAACTTATAGCTGCTGTTTAGCACAAATCAATTAAATGGCATTTGATTAATCACATATGGAGTTTGAATTTGAATCTTGTATTCAAACCAACTTCATTTAATCTGTTGCTAGTTGCATTAGCTCAAAACACATTCATATTGCCATGTCATGAGCATGCATCATATTGTGCATTGCATTGATTGTATTTCTTCCTTGTTGCCTGTATCTGTTCCCTCCCGGTAGACGATGTTCTGACGTTGTGATCGTTGACACTGATGAAGACTCAATGTTATCTTCAGAAGTGCCAGGCAAGCAAAACCCCCTTGTTCATTCCGATAAAATCACACTCTCTCGCTCCTGCTCTCTTTTACTTCATTAGGACAACAACGATTCATCTGTTACTTGCTGCGGTAGCTGAACCCCTTTATCCTTTGCATGACCTGTCATTCCACAGTAAATAGATGAAACCCACTAGTATGAGTAGGAGTTGTTTGAGCCCTGTTGTGCCTACTCATTCATGTTTGTTTGTCATGCCTGCTACTGCTTAGAGTTGAGTCAGGTCTGATTCATCGGGGATGAATCAGAGGTGTGTGAACATGTCCTACTATGTGTGAGCTAAGTGTGTGAACACAATTTGGTAAAAGGTATCGGTGAGAGGCCATGTAGGAGTACATGGTGGGTTGTCTCATTGAAGCCGTCCTCAGGAACTGAGTTCTGTGTTTGTGATCCATGATTCAGCTACTACTATACATTGGGCCCTGAAATATAACCCCGCTCGACTTCTTATTCACCCTTGTCCTCTGTCCAGGAGTTGCAAGTAGTTTCTGGTGTTTGTAGTATGCTGGAGGCCGTGGACAGCGCTGACCGTAGGGGTGGGCTGTGATGCGGTAGGCACGTGGCCGGGTATACCGGGCGCCCGTTTGGTGTCACGGAACCCTGTTCACATTGTTTGGGGCTATGAGCGAAACTCCGGAAGGATCTCCTCATGGATGGAACCCGAATAGGCAATAAACCTGGACTAGAGACTTGAGTGTTTAGGTAGGTCGTGGTCTACACCCACGTCGGCTTTCGCTTGAAGTCTGCCGAGCACATGTCGTGTGCGGACGCTAAGTGGTGGAAACATGTATGAAGAAGTACACCCCTGCAGGGTTAACATCATCTATTCGAATAGCCGTGTCCGCGGAAAAGGACTTCTGGGTTGCTTATATCAGTTCATAGACAAGTGAAAGTGGATACTCTAAAATACGCAAGATAAGCGTGAGTGCTATGGATGGCGTTCTCGTAGGGAGACGAGAGCGGATCCATAGTGGTGTATTGATATGGTGAATATGTGGACTCGTGTGCGCCACCTCAAAAAAGTTACTTGCAGTCGTAGTTCAGGATAGCCACCGAGTCAAAGCTGGCTTGCTGCAGTTAAACCCCACCATCCCTTTGCTGATAATGATGCATATGTAGATAGATCTGATGTAAGTCTTGCTGGGTACATTTGTACTCACGTTTGCCTATTTTATGTTTTTGTAGAGAGACTTCGGTCTCGCTAGTAGTTCCACGTGGACTTCGACGTTTAGCTTGTTACCTCAGCTACGATCTTGAGCCCTCGGCAGGATCTGGTAGATAGTCAGGCTTCTCAGCCTTTTTCATTTCTAGATGTCTGTACTCAGACATGATAGCTTCCGCTTGTGCTTTGACTTGTATGCTCTGAATGTTGGGTCGTGAGACCCCTGTTTGTAATATCTCACTCCTCGGAGCCTATTGATAAATACCTGAGTTGTAGAGTCGTGTTGTGATGCATGTTGTATTTGCACATATCGAGCATATTGTGTATATGTTATTGAAATGCTTGGTATGTGTGGGATCTGACTATCTAGTTGTTTATCTTTAGTAGCCTCTCTTACCGGGAAATGTCTCCTAGTGTTTCCACCGAGCCATGGTAGCTTGCTACTGCTCCGGAACACTTAGGTTGGCCGGCATGTGTCCTTCTTTGTTCCTGTGTCTGTCCCTTCTGGGAAATGTCACGCATTGAGTACCGGAGTCCTGTTAGCCCGCTACAGCCCGGTTTACCGGAGTCCTGCTAGCCCAGTGCTTCAGCCCGGACCCACTTGCTGATGACCGACACGTTCGTTGCTGGGTCATGGATGCCTGTCCCTGTAAGTTTGTGCCACTTTGGGTTTACGACTAGCCATGTCAGCCCGGGCTCCTTATCATATGGATGCTAGCGACACTGTCATATACGTGTGCCAAAAGGCGCAAACGGTCTCGGGCAAAGGTAAGGCGACACCCGTGGGAATACCGTGCGTGAGGCCGCAAAGTGATATGAGGTGTTACATGCTAGATCGATGTGGCATTGAGTCGGGGTCCTGACACTTCTCGACGGTGCTCCTCCCCCAGCACGAGGTCCATCCCCCGCATGGCGTCCTGTCGCGCTTCATCAAACGCTAGGACCCGCACGGAGCAACGCTTGGCCTCGTGAGGGAGGACTACCTCTGTTTCATAGACGAGGAAGAACGGGGTCTCACCAGTCGACTTGGTGGCGGTAGTGCGGATGGACCACAACACGGACTAGAGCTCGTCCTACCAGCCCCTGCCATAGGCCTCCAACTTATTTTTGAAGGTCCTGGTTTTGAGGCCCTTCAGGACCTCTTCGTTGGCGCGTTCGGCCTGGCCGTTACTCCAGGGGTGTGCCACCGAAGTGTAGCATATCTGCGTTCCAAGGTTAGCACAATATGTTTTGAAGAGATTGCTGGTGAACTGCTAACTGTTGTCGGTGATGATGCGATTAGGGACCACGAATTGGCTCACGAGGCCCTTGATGAACTTGACTGCAGAACCAGCTAGGATGGTGCGAACGGCTTCCACCTCCGCCCACTTGGTGAACTTGTCGATGGCGACGTAGAGGTAGCGGTAGCCCCCAGGCGCTCGAGGAAACAGGCCCAAGATATCTAGCCCCCAGACAGCGAACGACCACGAGAGTGGGATGGTCTACAGCCCCTGAGCTGGCTGATGGATCTGCTTGGCATGGAATTGGTAGGCTTCGTAGACCTTCACCAGCTCGATTGCGTCGTTGAGTGCCGTAGGCTAGTAGAACCCACTGCGAAATGCCTTGCCGATGAGGGTCTGTGACGATGAGTGGTGTCCGCAATCTCCACCGTGTATGTCAGCCAACAACTCCTTCCCCTGTTCCCTGGAGATGCAACGCAGGGAAACGTCATTTGGCCGCTTCCGGTAGAGCTCTCCGTCTTGGATGCAGTAGGTCGTGGCATGCCGGGCCACATGTTCTGCATCCTCCTCTTTATCTGGCAGCGTCCCTTGCATCAGGTAGTCCTTGAATTCTGTGGTCCAGCATCCCTCCTGAGGCTCCAGCGCTAGGAGTAAGCGTGCTCCCGAGGTTGGGCCACAGGCCGGGGCTCCCGTGGCAGGTGGCTGAGGGAGTTCCTCCCGAGGTTGAGCCGTGCTCGATAGTGACGGCGCTGCCGATGGCTTGAAGAGCCGTTCCTCGAAAACGCCAGGCTCCTGAGGCAGCCGCTTGGATGCCCTCCTGGCGATGTCATCAGCCTCTTGGTTGGTGCCACGGGGCACATGCTGCAACTCCAGCCCCCAAAATTGTTTTTCCATCCTGCGCACCTTCGCAAGATACGCTTCCATGTGCTCATCCTTCGGCTCATACACCTTGTTGGAGTAGTTGACGAGGAGTTGTGAATCACCCTTGATGATGAGGCGCTTCACCCCCAGAGCTACTGCAGCCTTCAAGCCTGCTATGAGGCCCTCGTATTTTGCTATGTTGTTGGAGACCTTCTTGCCATGCTGGAAACAGAGTTGCACGTCGTAATAGAGCTTGTCCAGAGTGGGGGATATAAGCACCGCACCAGCCCCCGTGCCGTGCCGCAAGAATGCTCCATCAAAGTACATGACCCAGCCATCCGGTGCCTCACTTCCTGGGGAAAGTGATCGATCTTCGCGTGCTTCGAGCCCTGGCGCCTCTGTCCATTCTGCCACAAAATCTGCAAGTGCGGCTCCCTTGACGACCCTGGTTGTGCTGAATTCCAACTGAAATGCTTGCAACTCAATGTTCCACTCGGCGACCCTTCCAGTGGAGTTGGGACTCCTGAGTACCCTTTCCAATGGGTAGGCCGAGATGACCTTGATGGGGTGACCTTGAAAGTAGTGTCGCAGCTTACGCGAGGCCACCTGCAGCGCAAGCAAGAGCTTCTGAGGCATGGGGTATCGTGCCCTTGCATCCCGCAGCATCGTGCTGACAAAATACACCGGATGCTCGACGAGGGTCGGTGTGCTGACGAGGTTCGTGCCCTCCGGAGGGTTAGGTGCCTCCTGAGACGACGGACCCCCCAGCACATGGCTGCCTGGCGCGGCCTCTTCAGCCCTAGGGGCGTCTTCCTGTTGAGGCTGGTCTCCATCTGTCGAGGCCGTGGTCTTCGTGAGGCCTTCTTGGTCTTGTGCTGCCGCGGCCAGGGCCGTGGCCGGTCGTGACGTAGCCTTGACCTGGCGCTCTTCCCGAACCGCCACTAGAGCTGCACTGGCGGAGTAGGGTGTGGCGGTGAGGTAGAGCACTAGGGGCTCGAGAGGGCGTGGTGCCACCATCACAAGAGGGCTGGTCAGGTACTTCTTGAGGTCTTGAAACGCTAGGTCGGCCTCCTATGTCCATTCGAACGGGCCCTTCTTCTTCATCAGCTTGAAGAAAGGCAAGGCGCGCTCCCCCAGCTTGGAGATGAAGCGTCCTAACGTAGTTACGCGTCTGGCGAGCTTCTGCATTTCTCTGAGGTTTTGCGGTGGACTCATGTCTTCGACCGCCTTGACCTTTTCCGAGTTGGCCTCGATCCCTCTATGGGACACGAGGAAGCCCAGAAGCTTACCGGAAGGAACGCCAAACATGCACTTCTCTGGGTTGAGTCGCATGTCCACTTCGCGGAGGCTCGCGAAGGTCTCTTCCAGGTTATTATTCAATTCTCGTTTAAGATTTTTTGCAGGAAAACTTCTCTCTAAATGGGAAGATCCCTACGTTATCGAGGAGGTCTATTGTTCTGGTGCCATAAAAATCAACAACTTTGAAGGCACAAGTCCGAGGGTGGTAAACGGTCAAAGAATTAAACATTATATTTCAGGTAATCCTATTAATGTTGAAACTAATATTATTGAAACTGTAACCCCGGAGGAATACATAAGGGACACTTTCCAGAATGTTCCAGACCCCGAAAAGGAATAGGTATGTGGTACGGTAAGTAAACCGACTCCAAAACAACTCCAATGGCAATTTTTATCAGTTTTTGGAATATTTAAGAATTTTAGGAAGAAAGAAGTAGTCCGAAAGGGACACGAGGCCCCCACGAGAGTGGACGGCGTGCCCACCCCTACTGGGCGCGCCCCCTGTCTCATGGACACCTCGTGTGCCTCCCGGACTCCATTTTCTTACACGTTACGTATTTTGGTCGGTAAAAATTCATTATATATACTCCCGAAGGTTTTGACCACCATATCACGCAAATATCCTCTGTTTTCGTTTTGAGCTGTTCATGTTGCAGATTTAAAGCAAGATGTCTTCCTAGGAGTCAGTTGGGGAGAGTCGGGTGTCTCACCCTACACCAGGTCCATGGGCAAACAGCGATGCTTATCACTTTGGACCATCAATGGAGGATGAGATGGAGGCTGATTTGAAAAGGATAGATGCCATGGAGGAAGATCGAGAAGTTACCTCTCGTCTCCAAGCAGAATTCATGATGGGGGAACTACCTAGCTTGGCTATCCCAACTTCGGTCATCCCTTCCAACTTTAGATTTCTTTCTTATGAAAATATGAAAAAGAGCTTCACTTGTTCTCCAGAATCTATGCAGCATCCTTGGGTAAAGGGAGCTTTGGCCGTCACGGGCAAGCTTCGTAAACAAATTATGGATCTCAAACAACAAGTCAATAAGCTCGAGGAGGAGAACCGTATCCTGAAGGGCATCATCGCCAAGAAGATCATAACACCAACCGTGAAGAAGGAGACATAATCACATGGGTATGGGCACTCCCCTTGGCAACTGCCAAGCTTGGGGGAGGTGCCCCGGTATCATATCACCATCACACTCCTATCTTTACCGTTTTACTTAGTTTGATCCTTTTCGTAGTATCTTGATCTAGTAGATTGAAGTTTTGATATCAAGTAGTATGAGTTTTGCCTTGTGATCTCTTTTTCTAATCGAGTCCATGAGCTATCTATAATAAAGATTAGTGTTGAGTCAAGGGCTTTGCTATATTGCTATGATCTTGAGAAAGTAGAAAGAATTAAAGAGTTCATATTGATCTTATGGTTAGTGATGACTTCACATATAGAAAGTACGAGGCATAAAAATTGTTGAGAGTTGATAAACATAGTTTTGGTCATCGTTGCAATTAATAGGAAGTGATAAGGAAAGAGAGGTTCACATATAAATATATTATCTTGAACATCTTTTATAATTGGGAGCACTCATTAACTATGACATGCTAAAAGAATTGACGTTGGACAAGGAAGATAACATAATGGTTTATGTTTTCTCACATCTCAGTTAAAGTATATTGTTATTGACCTTCCAAACATGTTGAGCTTGCCTTTCCCCCTCATGCTAGCCAAATTCCTTGCACCAAGTAGAGATACTACTTGTGCTTCCAAATATCCTTAAACCCAGTTTTTTTCATGAGAGTCCACCATACCTACCTATGGATTGAGTAAGATCCTTCAAGTAAGTTGTCATCGGTGCAAGCAATAAAAATTGCTCTCTAAATATGTATGACTTGTTAGTGCAGAGAAAATAAGCTTTGTACGATCTTGTTGTGGAAGCAATAAAAGCGACGGACTGCATAATAAAGGTCCACATACAAGGAGCAATATAAAGTGACGTTCTTTTGCATTAAGATTTTGTGCATCCAACCCTAAATACGCATGACAACCTCTGCTTCCCTCTGCGAAGGGACTATCTTTTACTTTATGTTTTTACTTTATGCTTGAGTCAAGGTGATCCTCACCTTTCTTTTCTCATATTATCCTTTGGCAAGCTCTTCGTGTTTGAAAGATCATGATATATATATCCAATTGGATGTAAGTTAGCATGGGCTATTATTGTTGACATCACCTAAAGGTGAATACGTTGGGAGGTAACACAATAAGCCCCTATCTGTCTCAGTGTCCGGCTGAAACTCCATAACCACAAGTATTGCGTGAGTGTTAGCAATTATAGAAGACTACAAGATAGTTGAGTATGTGAACTTGCTAAAAAGCTCTATTGTTGACTCTTTCTGATGTTATGATAAATTTCGATTGCTTCAATGACTGAGATTATAGTTTGTTAGTTCTCAATGAAGTTTTTGAACCATACTTGACATTGTGAATTGATTGTTACTAGAGTATAATAAATCATATGATAGAATCTATATATGGTGCTGTTATAAGAATGATCATGATGCCCTCATGTCCGTATTTTATTTTTATCGACACTTCTATCTCTAAACATGTGGACATATTTTTCGATATCGACTTCTGCTTGAGGACAAGCGAGGTCTACGCTTGGGGGAGTTGATACGTCCATTTTGCATCATGCTTTTATATCAATATTTATTGCATTATGGGCTGTTATTACACATTATATCTCAATACTTATGGCTATTCCCTCTTATTTTACAAGGTTTATCATGAAGAGGGGGAATGCCGGCAGCTGGAATTCTGGCTGGAAAAGGAGCAAACATTGGAAACATATTCTGCACTGATCCAAAAGTCCTGAAACTCCACGAAACATATTTTTGGATTTATTAAGAATTATTGAACGGAAGAAGTACACCAGGGGGCCACACCCTGTCCAGGAGGGTGGGGGCGCGCCTGTTGGAAATATGCCCTAGAGGCAATAAAAAAGGATTATTATTATATTTCCTTGTTCATGATAATGTGTTTTATTCATGCTATAATTGTATTATCCGGAAATCGTAATACACGTGTGAATACATAGACCATAATATGTCCCTAGTAAGCCTCTAGTTGACTAGCTCGTTGATCAACAGATAGTCATGGTTTCCTGACTATGGACATTAGATGTCGTTGATAACGGGATCACATCATTAGGAGAATGATGTGATGGACAAGACCCAATCCTAAGCATAGCACAAGATCGTGTAGTTCGTTTTGCTAGAGCTTTTCCAATGTCAAGTATCTTTTCCTTAGACCATGAGATCGTGTAACTCCCGGATACCGTAGGAGTGCTTTGGGTGTACCAAACGTCACAACGTAACTGGGTGACTATAAAGGTGCACTACAGGTATCTCAAAAAGTGTCTGTTGGGTTGACACGGATCGAGACTGGGATTTGTCACTCCGTATGACGGAGAGGTATCTCTGGGCCCACTCGGTAATGCATCATCATAATGAGCTCAAAGTGACCAAGTGTTTGGTCAC
Organism: Triticum dicoccoides; assembly: GCF_002162155.2. Lineage (NCBI taxonomy): Eukaryota > Viridiplantae > Streptophyta > Magnoliopsida > Poales > Poaceae > Triticum > Triticum dicoccoides. The sequence goes on from NC_041385.1 coordinate 79,233,893, forward strand.
GGGATCATGCATTACGGTACGAGTAAAGTGACTTGCCGGTAACGAGACTGAACAAGGTATTGGGATACCGACGATCGAGTCTCGGACAAGTAATGTACCGATTGACAAAGGGAATTGTATACAGGGTTGATTGAATCCTCGACGTCGTGGTTCATCCGATGAGATCATCGAGGAGCATGTGGGAGCCAACATGGGTATCCAGATCCCGCTGTTGGTTATTGACCGGAGAGCCGTCTCGGTCATGTCTGCATGTCTCCCGAACCCGTAGGGTCTACACACTTAAGGTTCGGTGACGCTAGGGTTGTATGAATATGAGTATGCAGAAAACCGAATGTCGTTTGGAGTCCCGGATGAGATCCCGGACGTCACAAGGAGTTCCAGAATGGTCCGGAGGTAAGGAATTATATATAGGAAGTGCTGTTTCGGCCATCGGGAAAGTTTCAGGGTCACCCGGTATTGTACCGGGACCACCGGAAGGGTCCCGGGGGTCCACCGGGTGGGGCCACCTATCCCGGAGGGCCTCGTGGGCTGAAGTGGGAGGGGAACCAGCCCCTAGTGTGCTGGTGCGCCCCCCCCTTGGGCCCCCCCTGCACCTAGGGTTGGAAACCCTAGGGTGGGGGTGCCTCCACTTGGCTTGGGGGGCACTCCACCCCCCTGCC
>NC_041385.1:79235081-79334014 GCF_002162155.2 Triticum dicoccoides
GATCTCCAAGGCCGGATCCCCCCACTGGGGGCCTATATAAAGGAGGGGGAGGGAGGGCAGCCGCACCCTGAGTCTTGGCGCCTCCCTCCCCCTGCTACACCTCTTCCTCCTCCCACAGTTGCTTGGCGAAGCCCTGCCGGAGTCCTGCTGCATCCACCACCACGCCGTCGTGCTGCTGGATCTTCATCAATCTCTCCTCCCCCCTTGCTGCATCAAGATGGAGGAGACATCACACTGACCGTACGTGTGTTGAACGCGGAGGTGCCATCCGTTCGGCGCTAGGATCTCCGGTGATAGGATCACGACGAGAACGACTACCTCAACCCCGTTCTTTTGAACGCTTCCGCTCGCGATCTACAAAGTGGTATGTAGATGCATCTCTCCTTTCACTCGTTTCTTAGATGAACTCATAGATGGATCTTGGTGAAACCGTAGGAATTTTTTTATTTTCTGCAATGTTCCCCAACAGTGGCATCATGAGCTAGATCTATGTGTAGTTCTCTATTGCACGAGTAGAACACAAATTTGTTGTGGGCGTAGATCTTGTCAACTTGCTTGCCGCTACTAGTCTTTTCTTGCTTCAGCGGTATTGTAGGATGAAGCGGCCCAGACCGACCTTACACGTACGCTTACGTGAGACAAGTTCCACCGACTGACATGCACTAGTTGCATAAGGTGGCTAGCGGGTGTCTGTCTCTCCTACTTTAGTGGGAGCGGATTCGATGAAAAGGGTCCTTATGAAGGGTAAATAGAAGTTGACAAAATCACATTGTGGTTATTCATAGGTAAGAAAACGTTCTTGCTAGAACCCAATTGCAGCCACGTAAAAGATGCAACAACAATTAGAGGACGTCTAACTTGTTTTTGCAGCAATTGTCATGTGATGTGATATGTCCAGAAGTTGTGATGAATGATGAATGATATATTGTGATGTATGAGATCATATTCTTGTAATAGGAATCACGACTTGCATGTCGATGAGTATGACAACCGGCAGGAGCCATAGTAGTTGTCTTTATTTTTTGTATGACCTGCGTGTCATTGAAGAACGCCATGTAAATTACTTCACTTTATTGCTAAACGCGTTAGCCATAGAAGTAGAAGTAGTTGTTGGCGTGACAACTTCATGAAGACACAATGATGGAGATCATGATGATGGAGATCATGGTGTCATGCCGGTGACGAAGATGATCATGGAGCCCCAAAGATGGAAATCAAAGGATCTATATGATATTGGCCATATCATGTCACTACTATATACAATTGCATGTGATGTTTATTACGTTTATGCATCTTGTTTACTTAGAACGGCGGTAGTAAATAAGATGATCCCTTATAACAATTTCAAGAAAGTGTTCCCCCTAACTGTGCACCGTTGCTAAAGTTCGTCGTTTCGAAGCACCATGTGATGATCGGGTGTGATAGATCCTTACGTTCACATACAACGGGTGTAAGACAGTTTTACACATGGAAAAAACACTTAGGGTTAACTTGACGAGCCTAGCATATACAGACATGGCCTCGGAACACAAGAGATTGAAAGGTCGAACATGAGTCGTATGGAAGATACGATCAACATGGAAATGTTCACCAATGATGACTAGTCCGTCTCACGTGATGATCGGACACGGCCTAGTCGACTCGGATCGTGTAACACTTAGATGACTAGAGGGATGTCTAATCTAAGTGGGAGTTCATTAAATAATTTGATTAGATGAACTTAATTATCATGAACTTAGTCTAAAACTTTTGCAAAATATGTCTTGTAGATCAAATGGCCAACGCTCATGTCAACATGAACTTCAACGCGTTCCTAGAGAAAACCAAGCTGAAAGATGATGGCAGCAACTATACGGACTGGGTCCGGAACCTGAGGATCATCCTCATAGCTGCCAAGAAAGCATATGTCCTAGAAGGACTGCTAGGTGAAGCACCCATCCCAGAGAACCAAGACATTATGAACGATTGGCAGTCACGTGCTGATGATTACTCCCTCGTTCAGTGCGGCATGCTTTACAGCTTAGAACCAGGGCTCCAAAAGCATTTTGAGCAACACGGAGCATATGAGATGTTCGAGGAGCTGAAAATGGTTTTTCAAGCTCATGCCCGGGTCGAGAGATATGAAGTCTCCGACAAGTTCTATAGTTGTAAGATGGAGGAAAATAGTTCTGTAAGTGAGCACATACTCAAAATGTCTGGGTTTCAGAACCGCCTGTCCCAGTTGGAGATCAACCTCCCGGACGAGGTGGTCATTGATAGAATCCTTCAGTCGCTCCCACCGAGCTACAAGAGCTTTGTGATGAACTACAATATGCAGGGGATGGTGAAGCCCGCTCCCGAAGTATTTTCAATGCTGAAGTCAGCAGAGGCAGAAATCAAGAAAGAACATCAAGTGCTGATGGTCAATAAAACCACCAAGTTCAAGAAGGGCAAGGGTGAGAAGAACTTCAAGAAGGACGGCAAAGATGTTGCCGCCCGATAAGCCAGTTGCCGGGAAGAAGTCAAAGAATGGACCCAAGCCTGAGACTGAGTGCTTTTATTGCAAAGGGAAGGGTCACTGGAAGTGGAACTGTTCCAAATACTTAGCAGACAAGAAGGCCGGCAACACTAAAGGTATATGTGATATACATGTAATTGATGTGTACCTTACCAGTACTCATAGTAACTCCTGGGTATTTGATACCGGTGCCGTTGCTCATATTTGTAACTCACAGCAGGAGCTGCGGAATAAGCGGAGACTGGCGAAGGACGAGGTGACGATGCGCGTCGGGAATGGTTCCAAGGTCGATGTGATCGCCGTCGGCACTCTACCTCTACATTTACCCACGAGATTAGTTATGAACCTCAACAATTGTTATTTAGTGCCAAGTTTGAGCATGAACATTGTATCTGGATCTCGTTTAATACGAGATGGCTACTCATTTAAATCCGAGAATAATGGTTGTTCTATTTATATGAGAGATATGTTTTATGGTCATGCCCCGATGGTCAATGGTTTATTCTTAATGAATCTCGAACGTAATGTTACACACATTCATAGTGTGAATACCAAAATATGTAAAGTTGATAACGATAGTCCCACATACTTGTGGCACTGCCGCCTTGGTCACATTGGTGTCAAGCGCATGAAGAAGCTCCATGGTGATGGACTTTTAGAGTCTCTCGATTATGAATCATTTGACACGTGCGAACCATGCCTCATGGGCAAAATGATCAAGACTCTGTTCTCTAGAACAATGGAGCGAGCAACCAACTTATTGGAAATCATACATACCGATGTGTGCGGTCCAATGAGCGTTGAGGCTCGCGGAGGATATCGTTATGTTCTCACTCTCACTGATGACTTGAGTAGATATGGGTATGTCTACTTGATGAAACACAAGTCTGAGACCTTTGAAAAGTTCAAGGAATTTCAAAATGAGGTAGAGAATCAACGTGACCGAAAGATAAAGTTCCTACGATCAGATCGTGGAGGAGAATACTTAAGTCATGAATTTGGTACACACTTAAGGAAATGTGGAATCGTTTCACAACTCACGCCGCCTGGAACACCTCAGCGTAACGGTGTGTCCGAACGTCGTAATCGCACTCTATTAGATATGGTGCGATCTATGATGTCTCTTACCGATTTACCGCTATCATTTTGGGGATACGCTCTAGAGACAGCTACATTCACTTTAAATAGGGCACCGTCTAAATCCGTTGAGACGACACCGTATGAATTATGGTTTGGGAAGAAACCTAAGCTGTCGTTTCTAAAAGTTTGGGGATGCGATGCTTATGTCAAGAAACTTCAACCTGAAAAGCTCGAACCCAAGTCGGAAAAATGCGTCTTCATAGGATACCCCAAGGAAACCATTGGGTATACCTTCTACTTAAGATCCGAGGGCAAGATCTTTGTTGCCAAGAACGGATCCTTTCTAGAAAAAAAGTTTCTCTCGAAAGAAGTAAGTGGGAGGAAAGTAGAACTCGATGAAGTACTACCTCTTGAGCGGGAAAGTAGTGCAGCTCAGGAAAATGTTCCCGTGGTGCCTACACCAACTGGATAGGAAATTAATGATGATGATCAAGGTACATCGGATCAAGTTGCTACTGAACTCCGTAGGTCCACAAGGACACGTTCCACACCATAGTGGTATGGCAACCCTGTCCTGGAAATCATGTTGTTAGACAATGGTGAACCTTCGAACTATGAAGAAGCGATGGCAGGCCTAGATTCCAACAAATGGCTTGAAGCCATGCAATCCGAGATAGAATCCATGTATGAAAACAAAGTATGGACTTTGACAGACTTGCCCGATGATCAGCGAGCGATAGAAAAAAATGGATCTTTAAGAAGAAGACGGACGCGGATGGTAATATTACCATCTATAAAGCTCGACTTGTTGCTAAGGGTTATAGGCAAGTTCAAGGGGTTGACTATGATGAGACATTCTCTCCCGTAGCGAAGCTGAAGTCCGTCCGAATCATGTTAGCAATTGCCGCATACTATGATTATGAGATATGGCAGATGGACGTCAGAACGGCATTCCTTAACGGGCATCTTAAGGAAGAACTGTATATGATGCAGCCGGAGGGTTTTGTCGATCCTAAGAATGCTAACAAGGTATGCAAGCTCCAGCGATCCATTTATGGGCTGGTGCAAGCATCTCGGAGTTGGAACATTCGCTTTGATGAGATGATCAAAGCGTTTGGGTTTATGCAGACTTATGGAGAAGCCTGCATTTACAAGAAAGTGAATGGGAGCTCTGTAGCATTTCTCATATTATATGTAGATGACATACTTTTGATGGGAAATGATATACAACTTTTGGACATCATTAAGGCCTACTTGAATAAGTGTTTTTCAATGAAGGACCTTGGAGAAGCTGCTTACATATTAGGCATCAAGATCTATAGGGATAGATCGAGACGCCTCATAGGTCTTTCACAAAGCACATACCTTGATAAGATTTTGAAGAAGTTACAAATGGATCAGTCCAAGAAAGGGTTCTTGCCTGTATTGCAAGGAGTGAGATTGAGCTCGGCTCAATGCCCGACTGCGGCAAAAGATAAAGAAGAGATGAGGGTCATCCCCTATGCTTCAGCCATAGGATCTATTATGTATGCCATGCTGTGTACCAAACCTGATGTAAACCTTGCCGTAAGTTTGGTAGGAAGGTACCAAAGTAATCCCGGCAAGGAACATTGGACAGCGGTCAAGAATATCCTAAAGTACCTGAAAAGGACAAAGGACATATTTCTCGTTTATGGAGCTGACGAAGAGCTCGCCGTAAAGGGTTACGTCAACGCTAGCTTCGACATAGATCTGGATGACTCTAAGTCACAAACCGGATACGTGTATATGTTGAATGGTGGAGCAGTAAGCTGCTGCAGCTACAAGCAGAGCGTCATGGCGGGATCTACATGTGAAGCGGAGTACATGGCAGCCTCGGAGGCAGCGCATGAAGCAATTTGGGTGAAGGAGTTCATCACCGACCTAGGAGTCATACCCAATGCGTCGGGGCCGATCAAACTCTTCTGTGACAACACTGGAGCTATTGCCCTTGCCAAGGAGCCCAGGTTTCACAAGAAGACCAGGCACATCAAGCGTCGTTTCAACTCCATCCGTGAAAATGTTCAAGATGGAGACATAGATATTTGCAAAGTACATACGGATCTGAATGTCGCAGATCCGTTGACTAAACCTCTTTCGCGAGCAAAACATGATCAACACAATGTGTCTATGGGTGTTCGATTCATCACAATGTAACTAGATTATTGACTCTAGTGAAAGTGGGAGACTGTTGGAAATATGCCCTAGAGGCAATAATAAAACGATTATTATTATATTTCCTTGTTCATGATAATTGTGTTTCATTCATGCTATAATTGTATTATCCGGAAATCGTAATACACGTGTGAATACATAGACCATAATATGTCCCTAGTAAGCCTCTAGTTGACTAGCTCGTTGATCAACAAATAGTCATGGTTTCCTGACTATGGACATTAGATGTCGTTGATAACGGGATCACATCATTAGGAGAATGATGTGATGGACAAGACCCAATCCTAAGCATAGCACAAGATCGTGTAGTTCGTTTTGCTAGAGCTTTTCCCATGTCAAGTATCTTTTCCTTAGACCATGAGATCGTGTAACTCCCGGATACGGTAGGAGTGCTTTGGGTGTACCAAATGTCACAACGTAACTGGGTGACTATAAAGGTGCACTACAGGTATCTCCGGAAGTGTCTGTTGGGTTGACACGGATCGAGACTGGGATTTGTCACTCCGTATGACGGAGAGGTATCTCTGGGCCCACTCAGTAATGCATCATCATAATGAGCTCAAAGTGACCAAGTGTTTGGTCACGGGATCATGCATTACGGTACGAGTAAAGTGACTTGCCGGTAATGAGACTGACCAAGGTATTGGGATACCAACGATCGAGTCTCGGGCAAGTAACGTACCGATTGACAAAGGGAATTGTATACAGGGTTGATTGAATCCTCGACATCGTGGTTCATCCGATGAGATCATCGAGGAGCATGTGGGAGCCAACATGGGTATCCAGATCCCGCTGTTGGTTATTGACCAGAGAGCCGTCTCGGTCATGTCTGCATGTCTCCCGAACCCATAGGGTCTACACACTTAAGGTTCGGTGATGCTAGGGTTGTATGAATATGAGTATGCAGCAAACCGATTGTCGTTTGGAGTCTCGGATGAGATCCCGGACGTCACGAGGAGTTCCGGAATGGTCCGGAGGTAAAGAATTATATATAGGGAGTGCTGTTTCGGCCATCGGGAAAGTTTCGGGGTCACCCGGTATTGTACCGAGACCACCGGAAGGGTCCCAAGGGTCCACCGGGTGGGGCCACCTATCCCGGAGGGCCCCGTGGGCTGAAGTGGGAGGGAAACCAGGCCCTAGTGGTCTGGTGCGCCCCCCCTTGGCCCCCCCTGCGCCTAGGGTTGGAAACCCTAGGGTGGGGGGCGCCTCCACTTTGCTTGGGGGGCACTCCACCCCCTGGCCGCCGCCCCCCTGGGAGATTTGATCTCCAGGGCCGGCGCCCCCCCCTAGGGGCCTATATAAAGGAGGGGGGAGGGCAGCCGCACCCTGAGTCTTGGCGCCTCCCTCCCCCTGCTACACCTCTTCCTCCTCCCACAGTTGCTTGGCGAAGCCCTGCCGGAGTCCTGCTGCATCCACCACCACGCCGTCGTGCTGCTGGATCTTCATCAACCTCTCCTTCCCCCTTGCTGGATCAAGACGGAGGAGACGTCACGCTGACCGTACGTGTGTTGAACGCGGAGGTGCCGTCCGTTCGGCGCTAGGATCTCCGGTGATAGGATCACGACGAGAACGACTACCTTAACCCCGTTATTGTGAACGCTTCCGCTCGCGATCTACAAAGTGGTATGTAGATGCATCTCTCCTTTCACTCGTTGCTTAGATGAACTCATAGATGGATCTTGGTGAAACCGTAGGAAAATTTTTATTTTCTGCAACGTTCCCCAACAGCGCCCCCCTACTGGGCGCGCCCCTGTCTCCTGGGCCCCCTGGTGGCCCTCCGGTGTCCATCTTCTACTATATGAGAGCTTTTACCCTAGAAAAAATCGTGGGCAAGCTTACAGGACAAAACTCCGCCGCCACGAGATGGAACCTTGGCGGAATCAATCTAGGGCTCTGGCGGAGCTGTTCTCCCGGGGACACTTCCCTCCGGGAGGGGGATATCATCACCAACATCATCACCAACGATCCTCTCATCGGGAGGGGGTCAATCTCCATCAACATCTCCACCAGCACCATCTCCTCTCAAACCCTAGTTCATCTCTTGTATCCAATCTTGTATCAAAACCACAAATTGGTACCCGTGCGTTGCTAGTAGTGTTGATTACTCCTTGTAGTTGATGCTAGTTGGTTTACTTGGTGTAAGATCATATGTTGAGATCCTTTATGCATATTATTAACCCTCTGATTATGAACATGAATATGCTTTGTGAGTAGTTACGTTTGTTCCTGAGGACATGGGTGAAGTCTTGCTATTAGTAGTCATGTGAATTTGGTATTCATTCGATATTTTGATGAGATGTATGTTGTCTTTTCCTCTAGTGGTTTTGTGTGAACGTCGACTACATGACACTTCACCATTATTTGGGCCTAGAGGAAGGCATAGGGAAGCAATAAGTAGATGATGGGTTGCTAGAGTGACAGAAGCTTAAACCCTAGTTTATGCGTTGCTTCGTTAGGGGCTGATTTGGATCCATATGTTTAATGTTGCGGTTAGGTTTACCTTAATACTTCTTTTGTAGTTGTGGACGCTTGCAATAGGGGTTAATCATAAGTGGGATGCTTGTCCAAGTAAGGGCAGTACCCAAGCACCGGTCCACCCACATATCAAATTATCAAAGTACCGAACGCGAATCATATGAGCGTGATGAAAACTAGCTTGACAATAATTCCCATGTGTCCTCGGGAGCTCCTTTCTCATCATTAGAAATTGTCCAGGCTTATCCTTTGCTACATAAAGGATTGGGTCACCTTGCTGCACTTTATTTACTTTGTTTATTTGTTACTCGTTATTATTTATCTTATCACAAAACTATCTATCACCTACAATTTCAGTGCTTGCAGAGAAAACCTTACTGAAAACCGCTTATCATTTCCTTGTGCTCCTCGTTGGGTTCGACACTCTTACTTATCAAAAGGACTATGATAGATCCCCTACACTTGTGGGTCATCAAGGTATTCTTGTGGTGGTGTGCTTGGAGAGGAGTCGATCCGTCTCTGTTGGCTCTAGATGTGATTCTCCATCCCTTCCTATTGTGGTGGCTAGCCCTATTTATAGAGGCCCTGGTCCTCTTCACAAATATTGAGCGGGAAGGGAGCCAACAACGACCATTTTGAAAGGGGACAACTAGTACAAGCTATCCTAACTAAAGGTGGTCTTCGACTGCCAAAGGCACTGGTGATGACACCGTCTTGGGTTCCACGGTGACCTCCGTCCTGCCGTCCTGCTAGTCTTGGTCTCGTTGCACTGATATCGAAACCTTTGGTTGATGCCTCGGTACTCTGTGCCTGCGCTTGCCCCCTTTGCACCAAAGAGGAAACGAGGACACTACGTAGGCTGGCGCTCGCCTAGCGCCCGCCTGGTCTTGATCGTCATGGCATGCGTCATGAGCAGCCTCGTGAGGTACCCTTCGTCTTGATCTCTCCGCCTCCTCGTGAGCCTGCCTGGCGAGGCCGCCCCTGAGGAGGCCTTGTGTCGTCCGCCCCGCGAGGCTTAGCCCCTCACGAGGGTCTTGAACTTGGGTTGATGAAGACGGGCCGTACTGGGCCGCTGGTGAGGCACGCTGCAGGCCGCAGGCAGGCAAGTCTGGGGACCCCCGTTCCCAGGACATCGACAACAGAGTCTCGGCCGGCGCATAAACAGTGTCTGGTTCAGTCTCTCTCTCTCTCTCTGTTCTTCCCTTACAATACAAGTTACATACATATGGCGGTTTATCTCTATGGGCCTTGAGTCGCCTTTGGGCTTTGGGGCCTTAACTGAACCGCCATCTTCGAGTGTCGTCTTGGGCTTCATGAATCGTCATAGGTATAACCCGGCCCCTCCTGGGCGGGTCATACCCAATAGTTATATCCCCAACAATGAGACCTGCCCCGGATCTAAGGCCGAGGTGGGTGTTGACCCTTGGATGGGATCTAACAGGGGATCCGAAGAGTCTTCTTGGATGGGACACAGAGTGGAAGACGAGGACGCAAACCCATCAAAGACTAGGTCTCCTTGGATGTGAGCAACATAAGCCAGGTTTCCAAACCTGATTTGGTGGTCGGGGGCGTAATTGTCGACCTGCTCAAGGCGGCCGACCGAGTTGTCTCGAAGCACAAAGCCACCGAACACAAAAACCTGTCTAGGGAGAAAGGTTTCCCTAGACACAGCGTCACCGTTAACAAAAAGGTGAGCCATCGATCCTTTTGTCGACGATACAGCCGAGCTCTCAATGAAAGCACCAATGTCGGTGTCAAAATCGGCAGATCTCGGGTAGGGGGGCCCAAGTTGTGCATCTGAAGATCAATGGTAATAATGGAGAAGGGACACAGTATTTACCCAGGTTCGGGCCCTCTTAATGGACGTAAAACCCTACTCCTGCTTCATTATATTGGAGAGTATAGGGGTTACAAGAGTTGATCTACCTCGAGACCGGTTCGGCTAACCCTAGATAGCTAGCCTAGCAATGTTGTCATCCTGCCTCCGATCTAACCCTCTAGTTTACATAGACATCGGATGGGCTTAGGGTTATACAAAGTCGATTTTATAGAAAGGAATAAAATATCTGGACACCTATACTTTCCATCCACACATGTGAGAGTCCCCACCAGACATGAGAGATAATCTTCTATCTTGTATCTTGACGGCCCATCAGTCTGGCCCACATCAATAGATCGGACTCCCGAGGACCCCCTAATCCAGGACCCCCATAGGAGCCACGAAACAACTTTTCCACCGCCGCAACCTTCTGTACCCGTGAGATCCCATCTTGGGGCCTTTTCCAGCGATCTGCCGGAGGGGGATTCAATCACGGAGGGCTTCTACATCAAAACCATTAGCTCTCCGATGAAGCGTGAGTAGTTTACCACAGACCTTCGGGTCCATAGTTATTAGCTAGATGGCTTCTTCTGCCTCTTTGATTCTCAATATCAAGTTATCCTTGATATTCTTGGAGATCTATTCGATGTAATGGTGTGTTTGCCGATATCCGATGAATTGTGGATTTATGAACAAGATTATCTATGAATATTATTTGGTACTTCTCTGAATTCTTATATGCATGATTTGATATCTTTGCAAGTCTCTTTGAATTATCAGTTTAGTTTGGCCTACTAGATTGATCTTTCTTGCAATGGGAGAAGTGCTTAGCTTTGGGTTTAATCTTGCGGTGTCCTTTCCTAGTGATAGTAGGGGCAGCAAGGCACATATTGTATTGTTGCCATCAAGGATAACAAGATGGGGTTTTCAGCATATGGCTTGAGTTAATTCCTCTACGTCATGTCATCTTGCTTAATGCGTTACTCCATTCTTTATGAACTTAATACTCTAGATGCATGCTAGATAGCGGTCGATGTGTGGAGTAATAGTAGTAGATGCAGGCAGGAGTCGGTCTACTTGACAGGGACGTGATGCCTATGTTCATGATCATTGCCTTAGATGTCTTCATAATTATGCACTTTTCTATCAATTGCTCGGTAGTAATTTGTTCATCCACCGTAATATATGCTATCTCGAGAGAAGCCACTAGTGAAACCTATGACCCCCGGGTCTCTTGTCCATTTTATTGAATCTTGTTTACATCTTGCTAGTATTCGATCTATTATTCTGCAATATTTACTTTCCAATCTATAAACCAAAAATACCAAAAATATTTACTTTACCGTTTATCTATCTCTATAAGATCTCCCTTTTGCGAGTGAACGTGAAGGGATTGACAACCCCTTTATCGCGTTGGTTGCTAGTTATTGATTTTTTGTGCAGGTATTCGGTGGCTTGTGCGTCGTCTCCTACTGGATTGATACCTTGGTTCTCAAAACTGAGGGAAATACTTATGCTACTTTGATGCATCACCCTTTCCTGTTCAAGCGAAAACCAACGCAAGCTCAAGAGGTAGCAAGAAAGATTTCTGGCGCCGTTGCTGGGGAGATCTACGTTAAGTCAAGCCATACCAAGTAACCATCATAAACTCTTCTCCCTTGCATTACATTATTCACCATTCGCCTCTCATTTTCCTCCCCCCCACTTCTAAAACGGTTTTCGAAAACCTTTGCCTCTTCTTCGCCACTCTTCCGTTCGTATCTTTTCGCTTGCTTCTTGTGTGTTCGTGTGTTAGATCACTTGATTCGCCTTCATGGCTAGTCCTCCTATTGTTGTCAGTACTCTTGATAATGAAGTTCTCAATTTTAAACAAAGGGAGGGAGAAAATCTAAAAGATGCTTGGTATAGAATTTGCAATACTCAAAATAGATCTACTAGAAAGCAATCTACCTCCATTCTTCTCCGCAATTTTTATGTAGGCATTACTCCTTGGAATAGATATGTTCTTGACACCATTACTAGAGGGAATTTCTCGGGAAGCCATTCTTTTGATTCTTACAATGCCACGATAGTTTTATTAGGCCCACCACCTCTTTTGGTCAATGGAGCTATTTTAACCTTGGAACATGTGATGCAAAGACTTGATATTATTGAGAATAAAATTGCTACAATTGAGTTAATCAAAAATTTGGATAAAAAGATTCATAATCAAATTACCCAATACATATCTAAGGTGGGAGTTACTCTAAAGAATCTTAGAGAAAAGGAACCAATAGTTAATGAAAAGATAGATCAAGATTCTACTAGGATTGATAAGCTTAAAGATATTATTACCAACTTGGGTTCCGCTTTTTCTGTTGTTAAGAATACCTCTAATCCTCCTCCTACCAAATTTTCCAAGTTTATTTACGTTCCTAAGAATAAGGGTGAATCTTCCAGTAAGGAAAATGAAGATCTCAAATCAATAAGTGTTCACCCCAATCTTTTTGATATTATTAAGGAACCTTTTACCACAAATGAATTTCTCGATTTCTTGCCTAGGAGTATTATCATTGATAAAACCAAAGAATCTCCTAAAGATTATACGTGTTCAATTTAAGAATTGCAAACCAAAGATGGCAATACCTAGATCTATTCGCGTTTTTATGCCTAGCTAGGGGCGTTAAACGATAACGCTTGTTGGGAGGCAACCCAATTTTATTTTTGTTCTTTACTTTTTGCTCCTATTTAGTAATAAATAATTCATCTAGCCTCTGGTTAGATGTGGTTTTATGTTTTAATTAGTGTTTGTGCCAAGTAGAACCTTTGGGAAGACTTGGGTGAAAGTTAATGCAATCTTGCTGTAAAAAACAGAAACATTGCACTCACGAGATTAGCTTTCATTTTTTTATAGCAGAGTGATTTTAAGTTGATTGTTTTTTAAGAAGATTAACAGACAAATTCCTCACGTAAATCAATTTATTTCATAATTTTTGGAGTTACATAAGTATTCTAAAGTTACAGATTACTACAGACTGTTCTGTTTTTGACAGATTCAGTTTTTGCGTGTTGTTTGCTTATTTTGATGAATCTATGAGTAGTATCAGGGGGTATGAACCATAGATAAGTTGGAATACAGTAGGTTTTACACCAATATAAATAAATAATGAGTTCACAACAGTACCTTAAAGTGGTGATTTATTTCCTTATACTAACGGAGCTCATGAGATTTTCTGTTGAAGTTTTGTGTTGTGAAGTTTTCAAGTTTTGGGTAAGGATTTGATGGACTTTGGAATAAGGAGTGGCAAGAGACTAATCTTGGGGATGCCCAAGGAACCCCAAGGTAAAATTCAAGGACAACCAAAAGCCTAAGCTTGGGGATGCCCCAGAAGGCATCCCCTCTTTCGTCGTCGTCTATCGGTAACTTTACTTGAGGCTATATTTTTATTCACCACATGATATGTGTTTTGCTTGGAGCGTCTTGTATGATTTGAGTCTTTGCTTTTTAGGTTACCACAATCATCCTTTCTGTACACACCTTATGGGAGAGACACGCATGAACGGTGATTTATTAGAATGCTCTATGTGCTTCACTTATATCTTTTGAGCTAGACAATATTGCTCTAGTGCTTCACTTATATCTTTTTAGAGCATGGCGGTGGTTTTATTTTATAGAAATTTTTAAACTCGCATGCTTCACATATATTATTTTGAGAGTCCTTTAGAACAGCCTGGTAATTTTCTTTGGTTATAAAATTAGTCCTAATATGATAGGCATCCAAGATGGGTATAATAAAAACTTTCATATGAAGTGCATTGAATACTATGAGAAGTTTGATTCTTTATGATTGTTTTGAGATATGAAGATGGTGATGTTAGAGTAATGCTAGTAGAGTAATTGTGAATTTGAGAGATACTTGTGTTAAAGTTTGTGATTCCCGTAGCATGCACGTATGGTGAACCGTTATGTGATGAAGTTGGAGCATGATTTATTTAGTTATTGTCTTCCTTATGAGTGGCGGTCGGGGACGAGCGATGGTCTTTTCCTACCAATCTATCCCCCTAGGAGCATACGCATAGTACTTTGTTTTGATAACTAATAAATTTTTGCAATAAGTATGTGAGTTCGTTATGACTAATGTTGAGTCCATGGATTAAACGCAGTCTCACGCTTCCACCATTGCTAGCCTCTCTTGTGTCATGCAACTTTCACCGATACTATACACCCACCATAAACCTTCCTCAAAACAGCCACCATAACTACCTATTATGGCATTTCCATTCCGAGATATATTGCCATGCAACTTTCCACCGCTCTGTTTATTATGACACGCTCCATCATTGTCATATTGCTTTGCATGATCATGTAGTTGACATCGTATTTGTGGCAAAGCCACCGTTCATAATTTTTCATACATGTCACTCTTGAATCATTGCACATCCCGATACACCGCCGGAAGCATTCACATAGAGTCATATTTTTTTCTAAGTATTGAGTTATAATTCTTGAGTTGTAAGTAAATAAAAGTGTGATGATCTTCATTATTACAGCATTATCCCATGTGAGGAAAGGATGATGGAGACTATGATTCCCCCACAAGTCGGGATGAGACTCCGGATGAAAAATAAATAAATAAAAAAAGAGGCCATAAAAACAGAAGGCCCAAATAAAAAAATGAGAGAAAAATAGAGAAGGGGCAATGTTACTATCCTTTTTCCACACTTGTGCTTCAAAGTAGCACCATGATCTTCATGATAGAGAATCTCCTATGTTGTCACTTTATATACTAGTGGGAATTTTTCATTATAGAACTTGGCTTGTATATTCCAATGATGGGCTTCCTCAAAAGTGCCCTAGGTCTTTGTGAGCAAGCAAGTTGGATGCACACCCACTTAGTTTCTTTTTGAGCTTTCATACACTTATAGCTCTAGTGCATCCGTTGCATGGCAATCCCTACTCACACACATTGATATCTATTGATGGGCATCTCCATAGCCCGTCGATATGCCTAGTTTATGTGAGACTATCTTCTCCTTTTTGTCTTCTCCACAACCACCATTCTATTCCACCTATAGTGCTATATCCATGGCTCATGCTCATGTATTGCGTGAAGATTGAGAAAGTTTGAGAACATCAAAAGTATGAAACAATTGCTTGGCTTGTGATCGGGTTGTGCATTATTTAAATATTTTGTGTGATGAAGATAGAGCATAGCCTTACTATATGATTTTGTAGGGATAGCTTTCTTTGGCCATGTTATTTTGAGAAGACACGATTGCTTTGTTAGTATGCTTGAAGTATTATTGTTTTTATGTCAATATTAAACTTTTGTCTTGAATCTTTCGGATCTGAACATTCATGCCACAATAAATAAAATTACATGGATAAATATGGTAGGTAGCATTCCACATTAGAAATTTTGTTTTTATCATTTACCTACTTGAGGACGAGCATGAATTAAGCTTGGGGATGCTTGATACGTCTCCAACGTATCTATAATTTTTGAGTGTTCCATGCTATTATATTATCTGTTTTGGATGTTTAACGGGCTTTAATATTCTATTTTATATTAGTTTTGGGAGTAACCAATTAATCGAGGGCCCAGTGCCAGTTTCTGTTTTTTTTCCTATTTTAGAGTTTTGCAGAAAAGGAATACCAAATGGAGTCCAAACGGAATGAAACCTTCTTGATGATCTTTCTTGGACCGAAAGCAAGCCAGAAGACTTGGAGTTGAAGTCGGAGACGCAACGAGGAAGCCACGTGGCAGGAGGGCACGCCCAGGGGGTAGGCTCGCCCCCACCCTCGTGGGCCCATCGTGCTCCCCTGACCTAGTTCCTTCGCCTATATATACTCTTATACCCTAAATGCATCAGGGGGAGCCACGAAACCACTTTTCCACCACCGCAACCTGTTGTACCCGTGATACCCCATCTTGGGGCCTTTTTCCGGTGATCTGCCGGAGGGGGATTCGATCACGGAGGGCTTCTACATCAACACCATTACCTCTCTAATGAAGCGTGAGTAGTTTACCAAAGACCTTCGGGTCCATAGTTATTAGTTAGATGGCTTCTTCTCTCTCTTTGATTCTCAATACCAAGTTCTCTTTGATGTTCTTCAAGATCTATTCGATGTAATACTCTTTCGCGGTGTGTTTGCCAAGACACGATGAATTGTGGATTTATTAACAAGATTATCTATGAATATTATTTGGTTCTTCTCTGAATTCTTATATGCATGATTTGATATCTTTGCAAGTCTCTTTGAATTATCGGTTTAGTTTGGCCTACTAGATTGATCTTTCTTGCAATGTGAGAAGTGCTTAGCTTTGGGTTCAATCTTGCAGTGTCCTTTCCCAGTGACAGTAGGGGCAGCAAGGCACGTATTGTATTGTTGCCATCGAGGATAACAAGATGGGGTTTTCATCATATTGCTTGAGTTAATTCCTCCACACCATGTCATCTTGCTTAACGCGTTACTCCATTCTTTATGAAATTAATACTCTAGATGCATGCTAGATAGCGGTTGATGTGTGGAGTAATAGTAGTAGATGCAGGCAGGAGTCGGTCTACTTGACACAAACGTGATGCCTATGTTCATGATCATTGCCTTAGATGTCATCATAATTATGCGCTTTTCTATCAATTGCTCGACAGTAATTTGTTCACCCACCGTAATAAATGCTATCTCAAGAGAAGCCACTAGTGAAACCTATGGCCCCCAGGTCTCCTTTCCATTATATTGAATCTTTTTTACATCTTGCTAGCTTCCGATCTATTATTTTTCAATCTTTACTTTCCAATCTATAAACCATAAATACCAAAAATATTACTTTACCGTTCATCTATCTCTATCAGATCTCACTTTTGCGAGTGACCGTGAAGGGACTGACAACCCCTTTATCGCGTTGGTTGCAAGTTCTTGATTGTTTGTGCAGGTATCCGGTGACTTGTGCGTCATCTCCTACTAGATTGATACCTTGGTGTAGGATCGAAAGTATGTCTAGAGGGGGGGTGATTAGACTACTTGACCAAGTAAAAACTTATCATTTTCCCAATTTTAGTTCTTGGCAGTTTTTAGCAACTTAGCACAAGTCAAGCAATCTTAATACAATTCAAGCAAGCATGCAAAGAGTATACAGGCAGCGGAAAGTAAAGCATGCAACTTGGAAGAAAGTAAATGGGAGGACTTTGGAGGGAGCAAACGCAATGTTGACACGGAGATTTTTGGTGTGGTTCCGATAGGTGGTGCTATCATACATCCACGGTGATGGAGACTTCAACCCACAGAGGGTAACAGCTGCGGGAGTCCATGGAGGGCTCCACCCACGAAGGGTCCACGAAGAAGCAACCTTGTCTATCCCATCATGGCCATCGCCCACGAAGGACTTGCCTCACTAGGGTAGATCTTCACGAAGTAGGCGATCTCCTTGCCCTTACAAACTCCTTGGTTCAACTCAACAATCTTGACGGAGGCTCCCAAGTGAAACCTAACCAATCTAGGAGACATCACTCTCCAAAAGGTAATAGATGGTGTGTTCTTGATGAACTCCTTGCTCTTGTGCTTCAAATGATAGTCTCCCCAACACTCAACTCTCTCAAACAGATTTGGCTATGGTGGAAAGATGATTTGAGTGGAAAGCAACTTTGGAAAGGCTAGAGATCAAGATTCATATGGTAGGATTGGAATATCTAGGCCTCAACACATGATTAGGTGGTTCTCCCTCAGCAAATGAGTAGTGGAAGTGTACGTACGTTCTAATGGCTCTCCCCACCAATGCGGAATGGGTGGAGGGGTATATATAGCCTCCACACAAAATCTAACCGTTACACACAGATTCCCAAACCCGGTGGGACCGAATAAGCAAACTCGGTCAGACCGATCTAGGTAAAAATATGAACGTTAGAGTTTTTGGTGGAACCGATATAGTCATCCTGGTGAGACCGATGTGCTAGGGTTTGGGCATAATGTAATCTCAGTGTGACCGATCGCATAAACTCGGTGGGACCGATTTCAGCAATAGGTACACAGAGGGTTGGTCAGGCAAACTCAGTGGGACTGATTTGCTCACTTCGGTGGGACCAAAGTGTTACAAAAAGGAAACAGGGAGTTTGCAATGCAGACTCGATGGGACCGATTTGCTCATTTTGCTGAGACCGAAATGTTACAAAAAGGAACCAGAGAGTTTGCAATCCCATCTCAGTGAGACCGAGATCCCTATCAATGAGACCGAAGTAACTAGGGTTTGTGGCAGTGGCTATGTCAAACGAAACTCGGTGGCGCCGGATAGATCAAATCGGTGGGGCCGAATTTGACTTTTAGGTTTAGGACATATGTGGAAATGAGAAAGTGGTTGAGGGCTTTCCTATGGACTCAATGTGATCTTGGATCACTAAAATGAAAATTGAGAGTCTTGAGCTTGTTGCCAATATATGTCCTTTGCATTTTGAGGGGTCCACATCTCTAGTCCATGCCATGACAACCATTGAACTTTCTGAAATGATCATCTTGAAAGAGCATTAGTTCAATGAACTATATGTTGTTAAGAATTACCAAAACCACCGAGGGATTAGTTGCACTTTAAATCTCCCCCTTTTTGGTAATTGATGACAACATATAGATCAAAGCTTCGACAAATGATAATAAGAAATGAAGTACATTGTTGCTTTGATAAGTATGTGATAAGCAAGAGCTCCCCCTAAATTTGTGCATTGTTTGAAATTTGCTTTGGACTGCAAATGAACAATTTGTTAGGATCATGGGTTACTCTTACATGTCACATACATCTTGGTGGAGCGCTCAAAATGATAATAAATAAGAACAAGCACTCATCACCAAGGCAAAGTGAATGATCATACAAGAGATAGATAATGTCATCATTCAAGCATAAGCATAAAGTATGATATGATCAAGCACATGTTCATACAAAGTATCTCACACATAGGCATAAGGTATCTCAATCAAGAAAATAAAACAAATGGGTAGCAAAAAGAAGCAAGCTCTCTCTCTCTCTCTCTCTCTCTCTCTCTCTCTCCGAAGCCTATGATCTATACACTTTCTCCCCCTTTGGCAACAAGTTACCAAAAAGCTCAAAAATGCATAGTACTATGTGACTCTCTAGGCTTGATCTTCGGAAGGAGATGTTGAGATGACTCCAAGGATGAATGCATCTGTAGATGATGTTGGAGCTGGAGGGGTTGCCACTAGAGGGGCAACATGAGCTGTGGGAGCTGTGGCTACAGGTACTGAAGCTGTTGCTCTTGTGTCTGGCACTGGCATTGTTGCAGACCTCTGTCCTCTAGGTACTCTATGGAACACCTGTGTAGTTGCTTTTCCCTTCCTCTCCTATGCTTCTACCTGGAGTTCTTCAACAACTGTCTGTATCTCAGTCACCTTCAAGTCCATATCATAGAACTTTGTCTCAATGATCCTCTCCAAGCTCTCCTAGTTCTAAGTCAGGGTGGCCAGTGCTTTCTCAATCCTCAAGGTTGCTTGAATCAGATGTCCAAGATGGTCTTGCTTTGACTTGAGAAAGACTTCTGAAGCTTCTGCAGAATTTGGCATCTTTGCTGCTTTTTCTTCTCTGGCTTTCTCCTTCTTCTCATGAGCTGCAACTGAAGTGGGATCTTTAGCATCCATGACAACTGTGTTGTCCTCAAAGTCAGGCAACAAAGGAAGATGTTCTTTGTCCAACAAATATACTGCTTGCTTCATCCTAGAATTGATTAACTCTTGGATGTGTGGAGCATACCCAGATGATCTCTTTTGGTCAACTGATGTCCTCTTAATTGTCTCTACAATCAAGCTCATAGCCTTGAACTTCTGTGGCACAACATCAAATAACTGTGTAAGTGCATCTAGTGCCACCCCTAGTTGGTTTTGGAGTATTGACGAAAAAGTTGGTTGAGGGACTAATGCGTTTGTGAGAATTGCAGGATAACGCAGGTAGTGTCCCTCATTGATTCGGTTTACCTACCGGAGATGACCCCTAAAAATGTATGAAGACATTGAAGACAATGGTGGTATGTGAAGATATTCACATTGAAGACTATGACGAGAGAAGACATTGAGCGAAGACTATGGAGCGCGAAGACTGTGTTGTTTCGTTGTTTCCTTTTCTTCTTTGTTGAGTCATAGGAACCACCGTACTGTTAAGTGGGGTCCAAGTGAACAAAGTCAGAGTGACTGAAGTGATGCTCAACCCAAATCCTATGTCTTCGAGCGAAGACACTGAGAGCAAATCTTATCCAGAGCTGGATAAGTCAGCTTTGCTTGTAGCCCAAGAAAAGTTGCCATGTGTGTTTGAAATCTGACCGTTGGAACACGTGTCAGTTCCTTAGTGACCCAGGGTCATTTCGGACATATCAGGTCGGGTTGCCTTGTGGCTATAAATAGCCCACCCCCTACACCATAAATTGGTGGCTGCTCAGAGTTAGTTTACGGCTTTTGTCATTTTGAGAGCAACCCACCTCAAAGCCTTTGAGAGAGAAATCCTTGCGAGGAAAAAGCCCAAACACCCAGAGCCAAAGAGTGTTAGGCATCACTGAAGTCTTTCTGTCTGTGTGACCTGAAGACTTATTACACTTGAGGACTGTGTATCCTCCAGCCGGTTAGGCGTCGCGTTCTGAGCATCCAAGATTCATTGTGGATCACCGGTGAACGAAGTCTGTGAAGGTTCGGAAGTCTACCTTGAAGACTTACCAGAGTGATTGGGCGAGGACTTTGTGTCCTTAGCTCAAGGGGAATAAGGTGAAGACGCGGTCTTCTGAGTTGAATCTCAGCCTCCCTAACCAGACATACAGTTGTCACAGCAACTAGAACTGGTCCAACAAATCCTGTGTCTTCAACAAATGACTAGTTCTATCCCTTCCCTCCTTTACTTTGAGTTTGTCTTCATGAAGTCATTGCTTATTTGTCTTATCTGTTTGACTTCATCGCTTGACTACTATCGTTGATTGGCTTCATACTATCTTCCATCCTGATCCTTACTACCTTGCTGCTATTAGTCTTTGTACGTTCACATTATTGCATACTTGACTATGGCTTGCTTGTTGTAGTTTAACTTCCGCTGCATATTAATTAGGTCATTTCTATTGTTTGTCTTTGTAACTTCCATGTTTTGAAGACTTTGATAAAAATCGCCTATTCACCCCCCCTCTAGTCGATAACTAGCACTTTCAATTGGTATCAAAGCAAGGTACTCCCTTGTTCTGTGTGATTCGGTTTAACCACCTGGAGTTTAGCTATGTCGACTGCAGGGATAATCAAAGTCTCCGCTGCTTGTCCCGTGTTCGATGGAACTGAATATCCCTACTGGAAGAATAAGATGCGCATGCATCTTGAAGCCATTGATGTCGACCTCTGGTATGTCGTCAAGAATGGCGTTCCCAAAACTGGTGAAGGTGTCACCCCTACTGATGTCAAGAAGTTCATTCAACTGGACTCCACTGCAAAGAACATCATCTGTGGTCATCTGACCAAAGGACAGTATGGCCGTGTAAGTGCTCTGGAAACGTCAAAGCTACTCTGGGACTGGCTATCCAAGGTCAACGAAGGCGTCTCTACACAGAGAGACCAGAGGATCAGTGTTCTTCGCAATCTCTTCAACCGCTTCAAGAGAAACGACAATGAAAATGTCCAGCTCATGTTTGATCGCCTCACCAACATCACAAATGAACTTCAGGATCTTGGCGCCACTAAGATCACCAAGCATGAAATCGTCAAGACACTACTGAGATCACTTGTCAGCTCTTTTGACACCCTTTCCCTCATGATACAAGAACGTCCTAACTTCAAGACACTCGATCCGTCTGATATACTTGAGAGGCTCAACACACATGAGTTCCAGCTTTCTGAGAAAAGAGATATCTATGGTCCCAATTATGGTCGAACTCGCGCCTTGAAGGCAAAAGTGGTTTCCTCATCTGAAGAAGAATCTGACTGCGGTTCTGATGATCCTGAAGACATTGGAAAGGAACTTGCCATGCTTGTGAAGAAGTTCCAGAGGTTCACCAAGAAGAAGGGCTTCAGAAAGTCTTCACGATCTAGCTCAAGAAATGATGAAGCTTCCACTCATGACAACAAGAAGAGAACATGTCACAAGTGCAAGAAACCTGGACACTATATCTCTGAGTGCCCTCAGTGGGACAATGAGAAGAAGAAGAAGAAGAAGAAGAAGAAGAAGAGCAAGGAATATGATTCTGATGACAAGAAGAAGAAGAAATCTTCAAAGTCTTCTTCTAAGTCCTCATCAAGGTCTTCATCACATAAGAAGAGCTCATCTGGCAAGGCTCGTGCTTTTGTTGGCAAGGAAATGGATTCAGAGGAGGAGTCTGCTTTTGAGGAGGTGGTGGTGGAGTCTGAAGAAGAGTCCGACCCTAGCGTTGGAAGTCTGGCTCTAGCCACAGCCTATGTTGCCAAGTCCATCTTCAACACTGAAGACGATGACTTCCACACCAACGTTGAAGCTGATGACATGGATGATCCTACTCCCACCTACTGCTTCATGGCACGTGGTGCCAAGGTAAAATCACATGATGCTTACTTTCAAACATCAAGTGAAGATGACTCTGATTGTGAATCCAAACCCAGCTACAAAACACTTGCTAAAATTGCTACTGAACAACAAAGGGCTATGGAACATACTCAAAAATTGTTAGACAAAAGCGATGACCTATCGGACGCGGAAATGACACGTTCACAGTCCTTAGTAGAAGACATAAAAAATCTTCATGCTAAGTACCAAGAACTTGAAAGTCTTCATGAGACGCTCTCAACCACATATGAAAGGCTCTCCTATGATTATCTTCAAAGGAAGCAAGAGCTTGAGAAATTAAAAGCGACTCATGAAGATCTTCAAAAAGAGAATGAGTCATTTCGCGCTCAATAGATCAGTTTCGCTCGGGATGGATTTGAACCACCATGTCTAAAATGCATTGAGCGTGATAACGCTACCTCTATTGCTGAATGTTCCAATACCGCTGCTGTTGCATTGTCTTCAACAACTGATGTGGAAACTAACCCCTCTGCAGAGGATACCACTGCTATTGCTGATGAAAATGCTAGGTTGAAGACATTGCTTGAAACTAGGATGTACAAAATTCTGAAAGGACATCAGACACTTTGTGATGTCCTCAAAAAGCAGATTCTGAACCGAAACCCTAGGAAAGAGGGTGTTGGGTTCGAGAGGAAAATGAATGCTGATGGTTCCTACTAGAAGCCTGAGCAGTATCCCAAAACCACATGGGTTGCTGCAAAGGAACCTTCAGTGGATCCATCCACTTTATCTGGCTTTACCTATGCTAATCCTATTATCATTGATGAATCCTTTGATGCAAACTATAAACTGTTCAAAAATCAGAATGGTGAAGTGTTTGCCAGGTATATTGGTACTAACTGCAGGAATGGACCACCTATGAAGAAGATCTGGGTTCCCAAAAGCTGTCTTGAGAATCTACCAGTGAATGTCATCATGATACCACCAGGGAAGAAGACAAACCCCAGACCAAAGGCATCATATGGTCCAACGGCTTCATATGAATACAGGACTCACTTGAGTCACCCTAACGCCAATGTTTTGCAGGGAAATTGTACTCAAACTTATGAATATGAACTTGTGTCCTCAAACCGCCATGTTCATAAGACTAAGAACTTTTCTGCTTATTCATATGAGTATCATTCATCTCCTGCAAGGCTATTTGCTAGAGCTTCAAAGCCGAAATTCTCAGATGCTGCACTTAGACTCATTGCTTCTAAGCCACCCCTGAAGATGTGGGTGGTGAAGAAGAATTAACTCTCTTTTGCTGAATATGGTCTCCAGCCAGCAATCAAAGGCGTCCGATATTATTGCTGGGGACCTAAAACACAAAGGGATGCATGATAAAATGACTTACTATGTATTCCACATATGAATCGCTTACCTGTCATACTGTGTGTTCTAATCTTGATCTAAGCCGTGATAATCCTAGTGTGCGTCAAATGCTTATGCTTCACAACATACCTTGTGAAGCCTATCCTCCTAACTGCACTGTAGGGTATGACACCTCATGCTTCAGAATGGATTATCGACAGCGGATGCACTAATCATATGACTAGTGATCGAAGTCTTCTCATGGACTCAACCTTACGTCCATCCGACAAGAGTCAAATCACATTTGCTGACACTGGTAAAAGCAAGGTATTGGGTCTAGGTAGAGTTGCAATCTCGAAGGATCAACACATGGATAAAGTGATGCTTGTTGAATCCCTTGGGTTCAACTTAATGTCTGTCTCAATGCTTTATGACTTGAACATGATTGTGCTATTTGGAAAATATCGTTGCCTTGTACTAATGGAATCTGACAAGTCTCTAGTCTTTGAAGGGTATAGGAAAGATGATCTATACATGGTAGATTTCTCAGCAGGTCCACAGCTTGCCGTATGTCTTCTTGCAAAAGCTTCAGAATGCTGGCTCTGGCATCGAAGACTGGGGCATGCTGGCATGAGGAACTTACACACACTCATCAAGAAGAAGCATGTCATTGGCATCGAAGGTGTCAAGTTCAAGAAAGATCATTTGTGTGGTGCCTGTGAAGCTGGGAAGATGACTAGGGCGAAGCACCCCTCGAAGACAATCATGACGACATCTCAACCCTTCGAGCTGTTGCACATGGACTTATTTGGCCCTACTCACTACTCTACCCTCACAACAACAGCGTGTATCTATGGCTTCGTCATTGTTGATGACTACTCAAGATACACATGGGTGCACATAATTCTCTACAAGACTGAAGTACAAGATGTCTTCAGACGATTTGCCAATCGAGCAATGAACAATTATGGCGTCAAGATCAAGCATATCAGAAGTGATAACGACACTGAATTCAAGAACACCGGGCTTGATCTCTATCTGGATACAATGGGAATCACTCATGAGTTTTCTGCTCCATACACACCTCAGCAAAATGGCATTGTAGAGCGCAAGAACAGAACCCTCATTGAGATGGCTCAAATAAAGCTCGATGAGTACAAGACACCAAGAAAGTTCTGGCCTGAAGCTATTGATACAGTATGTCACATCATCAACCGTGTCTACATCCACAAGCTACTGGCAAGAAGCTAAATGTCAGCTACTTCAGGGTCTTTGGTGCTAGGTGCTGGATCAAGGATCCCCGTCACAAGTCAAAATTTGAACCCAAAGCTCACGAAGGCTTCATGCTTGGTTATGGAAAGGATTCGCACTCTTACAGAGTCTTCAACCTCTTTCACTACAAAATCGTTGAAACTGTGGACGTGCGATTTGATGAAACAAATGGTTCACAATGAGAGCTCCTGCCAAGCACACTAGATGAAGCTCCTTCCAGCGAATCTATCAAGCTGATGGGAATTGGTGAAATCATGCCCTCTGAGGCACTGCCTGAAGAGGAACTTATCATTTCTGCACCAAACCAACCTGAAGACAATGCTCAGACCAAAGACAATCCTCCCAATGATGACAATGATCAGCATGAGCAAGGGCTTCGTCCAGTTCCACCTCGTGTTGCAAATGAAGTACAAATTGAGAAGATAATTGATAGCATCAATGCACCTGGTCCACTTACTCGCTCAAGAGCAACACAGTTAGCAAATTTCTGTGGGCATTTTTCATTTGTATCAATATCTAAACCCAAGAAAGTTGCTGAAGCCTTTATGGAACCTGAATGGATTCAAGCCATGTAAGAAGAACTTCAACAGTTCAAGCTGAATAATGTTTGGGAACTTGTCAAGCGCCCTGACCCTCGCAAACATAACATTATTGGCACTAAATGGATATATCGGAACAAGCAAGATGAGCATGGTCAAGTCGTCAGAAACAAAGCACGTCTTGTGGCTCAAGGATATACTCAAGTTGAAGGAATTTACTTTGATGAAACATTTGCTCTTGTAGCAAGGCTTGAAGCTATTCGCATACTGCTAGCCTATGCTAATCACCACAACATCTTGCTATATCAAATGGATGTGAAGAGTGCTTTCCTCAATGGCAAGATTGAAGAAGAAGTGTATGTTGCTCAACCACCTGGCTTTGAAGATCCAAAACATCCTGATATGGTGTACAAACTAAACAAAGCACTGTATGGCCTCAAACAAGCTCCTCGCGCTTGGTATGATACAATCAAAGACTTCCTGAAGAGCAAAGGCTTCAAACCAGGATCCCTCGATCCCACACTCTTCACGAAGACATATGATGGTGAACTGTTTGTGTGCCAAATATATGTGGATGCCATAATCTTCGGCTCCACCAACCAGAAGTATAGTGTTGAGTTTGGATACATGATGCAAGAGCAATATCAGATGTCCATGATGGGTGAGCTGAAGTTCTTCCTTGGTCTTCAAAATCGTCAACAAAGAAATGGCATCTTCATATCTCAAGAAAAATATCTCAAAGACTGGCTGAAGAAGTTCGGAATGCAAGATTGCAAAGGGTACACGACGCCAATGCCAGCCAAACATCATCTTGGTCCCGACGACAATGGTAAAGAGTTCGATCAATAGGTATACCGCTCCATGATTGGTTCTTTACTTTACCTATGTGCATCTAGGCCAGATATTATGCTTAGTGTTTGCATGTGTGCTCGATTCCAAGCGGCACCAAAGGAATCGCATCACTACTTACCAGTGAAGCGAATTCTTAGATATTTGGCTTACACCCCAACACTCGGATTATGGTATCCAAAGGGCTCAAAATTTGATCTGCTTGGATTCTCGGATGCTGATTATGCTGGTGACAAGGTGGATCGCAAGTCTACATCAGGAACATGTCACTTTCTGGGACGATCACTTGTCTGTTGGTCTTCAAAGAAGCAAAACTGTGTATCACTCTCAACTGCTGAATCTGAATACATTGCTGCTGGATCTTATTGTGCTCAGCTTCTGTGGATGAAGCAAACTCTCAAGGACTATGGCATCAATCTGAAGCAAGTCCCTCTCTTTTGTGACAACGAAAGCGCCATCAAGATTGCCAACAATCCAGTCCAGCACTCGAAGACAAAGCACATTGAAATTCGTCATCATTTTCTCAGAGATCATGTCATGAAGAAAGATATTGACATCATTCACGTCAACACTGAAGAGCAACTGGCAGATATCTTCACAAAGCCCCTGGATGAGAAAAGGTTTTGCGGTGTGAACTAAATATCTTGGAATCCTCAAATGTCCTGTGATCAGGCACACATCCTAACACTTATGCATGTTGATGACTTAGATGTGCAACACATGAAGTAAAGTATATCTTCAATCAATGAAGAATTACATTCTGAGTGTGAATACATTAACAAGGAATTTGACTTCGGAGCGCCACGATAATTGTGCGTCATGTCTGGGTCTAATACTTCCTATACGGTGGGTAACGCCACCACCAAATTTCTTGGTTTGAAGTGTTTCACTCATGGCGTTATTGTTGAATATACTCGCATTTGATTTGTCTTCAACTTTCAACTTATCTTCATGATTTACTTCACTCTGTTGAGTTGATTGCTTACATATATATATATATATATATATATATATATATATACACACTAGTATTCTGTCCTCTACAGCATTCACTTATAGCTATGTCTTCATTTGTGAATCTTTTGAACTAAGTGAATGTGATCGGACCCTAGTCTCTCTATGCTTTCTATCTCAAACTCTATCTGTCCAAATCATATGCATTCTATTGAAACTGTCAAATGTCTTCTCTGCATCCTTGTCAGCAGAAGACACCAAGACAAACATCAAGTCCTTTTAAATGATTCATCTTTATTGTTGAAATCCGGAGAAGCCGGAACAACCATCCGACAAACTTGGCGGGCGTGGGAACGTGGGACAACTCTGAGTATGTTGCATGCTTGCCACGTGTCCCACGGATGTGAACAGGCAGGGGCACCTGCGTAATTGCGCTATGCCACACACCTACTTATAAATACGTGTCCCCTGCAGTCAAGAAAACCTTCTTCCACCTCTCCACCTCGTCAAAACCCTAGCGCCACCGCTAGCTCTCGACGACGCCGGCGACAAAGCGCTTAGCTGCCGTGACTTCTCCGACGCCGTCCTCACGCCGGCCGCGGGCATCATCCTCTCCGTCGTCGCCGTAGGTGTCCTTCGTCGCCAAGTTAGGGCACGGTGGATTGAACTGCGCGGTCTCCAATTCATCCCATCTAGCAGTTCTTCGTGTGGTAAATATAACTCTATTTTTACCATCTTTTTGATCCGCAATGATTCATCCTATTTACAAAAGTGGTTTTTGTCTACACAAAGTTAGATCTATTCTGTCTGCATCTCATACTGCCTAGTATATTCACTTAAGCTTCATATCTAGTTAGATTCCTCACTTGTACTTATTCACGGATTCGTACAAATGTGGAACCAACTCTCAACATATAAGTGAATGTCTTTGCAACATGTGGTCAATGTCTTCAAACTAATTTATCTTCAAAATCTTCTGAGAATGCATATGGCCTCTTCCCCTTCCCTCGCATCTCTAATGTTGTCACAGGTACATGTCCGTGGGAGAATCCCTTGGTTCTCATAGTCTGCATTCGTTTGCTGAATTCTTACAGCAACACATTAACTCTCCTGAAGCTAGTTCCTGTTTGACCAGCAAGCGAAAGCCTTTGAAGCCTTTGAACATATTGAAGCCATTCAGTTTGAATTTCATGGCTACAGAGAAATCAGTAAGGAAGGGTGGCAGACAGCGTCGAGGAGGAACATCAAAAGATTTTCTTGATGACCTCGCAGAACTTTACAAGACAGATCCTGAAGAGAATTATCATCAGCGCAAGACACGGATCCAATGGATTCGAAGATATTGGGCTGAACAATGGTTCAAATACAAGTTCGTGACCCGGGAATATGCTGAGAAGAATGCTATCAAAAGTCCTTGGGGTGATATTCTCTATCGAGGCCTTCAACCCAAGAACAGAGCTGAAGCTATTGCACAGGGTTTCTATCCCTGCATGGTCTGTGGACCTCAGCCTGCAAATGTCGACCCAACATCATTGCTCTGGTGTCGTGACAACAATCTCTTCAAGCGCAACTTTCAGCACGCAAATGCATCGGCCAAAGTAAACAAGAAGTCATTGGGATTAGACTTCAATCCTGGTCCCTCTGCTCCCCGTGCTGACGGCTCACGTGATGCAGAACCCAATGTCATCGGCCCGTTCTCCAACCTTGATGGCCTCATCACTTACATCTTGGTCCAAGGTGCCAAAGTGGATCATTCTGATAATGATGCTGACACTGATGAAGCCCCAGCTCCTCCTCCAAAGCCGCAGAAGCTAAAGAAGCTTAAGGCTTCACAATCAGCTGCACCTCCAAAAGCTTCACGTGTGAAGCAACTGGCCACTGCACCTCCTGAAGACGGTGTGCAGTTTGAAGATCTATCACGTATCTCCAAGAAGACGGAGAAGAAAAAGAAAATCGTCAAGCAAACTGATCAGACATTGACTCCTGCTGCCATTCTGCGTGAAGAGCACATTGATCTGTCCAGCGATGAAGATCTTGCGGATGATGCCCTTGAGCAACTGATCAAGAGCAAGGAAGAAGCAGAGATCTTCAACAATTTGCCTCTCTTTGATGTGGCAATCATCCATAACTTCATTGATGAGTGGTTTGACACCCCAAATCTCAGCTTTGATGATCTACAACTTCCCATTGGCCTCAGCATCTCCTTCAATGGCGCCATTGCTTCTGAGCTAGCTCTTGCTCAGCGCATCATTGAACTGAAGCACAAAATCAACTATGAGAAGGCTCAGTTCAAGAAGCATGTGGCCAAGCTCAGCGTGCAAGATGTCAAAAACTTCAAGATCATGCTGCACGAACTCAAAGAAGCATTTCATAAGAAGCAAGAAGAAGCTCAAGGCTCTCATGAGGGTATGAAGAGTCTGGCTGACAAGTGTGTGCTAGCCTACAATGAGGCTGAGAAGCGCAAGTCTCTTGGTCGACCTGGCATCGACCCAAGGATGGCTGCAAAGAAGAAGAAGCTATCAACTGTCCAACCTGCACCTTCAAGGCAGGATGAACCTCGCATAGTCTTCCCAAGTAGCATGACTGGCTCGAAACCAAAGGCCATGTCAACCGCTTCAGAACTGAAGAAGATGAGGGCTGCAGAGGCTGAAGCCAGAAAAAGGAAAACCTCAGAAGCCTTTGATGCTGCTCCCTCCAAGAAGAAGCGCAGAACCAAAAAGAAACGGGCTGCTCCCACAGAGCCCCTTGTTGTTGAACCTATCTCAATGGTGTGTCCTGCATCTGAACACCACGAACAACAGTTGATAGTTCATGAGCCTGCTTCCACAGAGGCTTATGAAGCTGAAGACATTCCAGTAGTTGATCCCATCACTGCTGAAGACATTGGTCACCATGACAATGTTGAAGATGATGAAGTTCTTCCTCAGATCGAACACAACTTGGTATCATCGCCTGTTCTCACGAACAGCGAACTCATCAGCATTGGTCGTCCTCTGACGCCAATTGCTCAGGATGCATCATGGGCTGATCACCCACAACAAGAAGACTCCCCCAGTACTCCCCAACAACAACAAGCCACACCATCTGTGCAAGTTGAAGAGGATGAGGACCTGCCTACTCCATCTCCCAAGGCGTTGCCTTTCCTACAAAGGCTTCGCAAAGGACCAAGGCCTCAAGTCCCTCTTCCGAGCATTCCAGAAGGAGAAGTGCACCATCAACCTGTTGCACATCAAGTGTTTTCAGAAGCCACTCCTGCTGTGAATGTCTTCGTGTCTGAAGCACCAGTTGCTGAAGACAATCCGGCTGCATCAGCCGATGACGAACATCTTGAAGAACGTGTCCCTACTCCCCCTATTCCTGAAGAAGTTGTTCATGAAGTGAACGTGTCTGTGCCTGACCCTCCAGCTCATCAAGTGGAGGTTGAAAACCTTGAGGCTGCCACCACCAACACCAATGAAGCCTATGACATAGTCATGGTTGAAGCTAATGTGGAGCCTGTCCCAAGCACCGTACCATAAGTCAATGCTGAAAATGCTCCCGAAGCCAATGTTGCTGCCACTGCTCCTGTTCCGCCACCAAGGCCCTATACAATTGAGAAAGCATACAACCATGGCGAGCTAATCACAGTAAGATGGCCTGTTCTGGTCCCTCCGCCTAATGGCTCCGGTCCTTAGTTTGACTATCACATTGAGCATAGGCCTCAGGTCCAGAAACCAAAGCCAAGACTGCCAAGATTTCCGGGAACTGCCACATCTGTCGGGTCCTTCAATGCAAATGGCTTCAAAAGCCACAACACATTCTTTGACAGCTCAAAGAACCCCTACGCTAAGCCAAGAATATCATCTGATCATTTCTGGAGTCATCAGCAACGAAGCTATTACTCCTGCATTCTGTATGATCAAGGGCGCATTTTCCCTCATATGCGCCTCGACACTGAAGCCATTGCTGGACTGCCATGCTTAGAAGAAGCACTTGACTGCTTTCGTGATGCTGGTCTGCTCAGCTTTGTGACAGACAAAGAACATTGGAATGAAGAACTTTTACTTCAATTCTATGCTACGCTCCACATTCGCGGATATAACAGAGATACAAAGACATGGGTTCTCGAGTGGATGACAGGAAATGTTCATCATGAAGCCAAAGCTATATGAACCTGGTTGTCAAAACCACCGCAATGCACTGGAGAGCATCTTCCATAAGCCTGAACCCAACATGAGCCAGATGTTGAGCATGATGAAGCCATTGCCTCATGAAGCTGAATACCCAAAGGAGTTCTTTGTTGATGACCTTGAGTATCTACCGCGCACCATATATCACATCATCAGGCGGACTCTATGGCCTATCAAAGGACATTCATCAGCTGCAAAACTTGAAGGAGCCATGAAGACATTGGTCTTTTACATCCTCAATGGCATCAGCTTCAATGCACAAGATTTCTTCATCAGGCAACTGGCTGCATCTGGATCTGACCTTTTTGGCCTGAAATTCTATGCTCCATGGGTCATGCCCCTCATCAAGCAACACTCTGTTGTCAACTATCAGCCCTCTGCTCGCAATCATGTGATCTTTCTACCAGAGGTTGATATGTTAGTTGAAGCCATATACCCTGAGCCTGCGAAGAAGCCTCTTTGTCTTCAAAATGTTGAACATCAGAGCTTCACTCAGCCTATGGAAGGAGTCCAAGCTGTCACGCGTGTCTATCCGATGGCTAGAAATACTCGTCTGCCTCATCATGCACCAACTGAAGCTACTAAGAGCACAATTGCTCAAAGGCCAAAGAAGCGCTCTAGGGTCCTCAATGACCGAGAACTTCTTGTGGCTCTGCATCAGAAACATGATAAGCATCATTTCTGGCTCAAGCGTCAAACGCAAAGTCTCTTGGTGGATGTAAATCGCATTCACAATCTTGCCACCAAGAATGCATTTGTCACTCACGAAACTTGTCGGCGATCATGGAAGAGTTTGACCCTGCTCAGTGCTGAAGCAGATCTTCAAGAGGATGGCTTCACTGAACGATTCAAGTTTGACTCCACTCCTCCACGGAATGCTGTCCTACGACGAACTCCGTCCCTTGAAGACTCTGACTATTCTTCCTCCGCGGCAACCGTGAATGCCAATGTGATCGATGATGAAGACGATGCTACTTCACCGCCCCCTACTTCTGCACGCATTGACACTGCACCAAGTTCGTCTGCACCGCCAAACGACAACGACAACCCTGTTGCTTCAACTACTCCTCATGAGGACGAGTAGATGCTCTATGTCTTCAAACCTTCTTGGTCATTACTGACAAAAGGGGGAGAAGCGTATGAGTTTGATAGTCTTCAAGAGGGTTCATATGGGCGGTTACTTTATATTTTGCCTAGTGTTTACAACTCTTGCTTTTGATACACTTCGTTCTTTGAGTTGTAACACTTAAACTCGATGGTCGTCTGCTACTTATTTGCTTTTTCATGTGCGATGATAACTTCCGCACTTAGATCATTCTGCAGACGTCCATTTTCCATTATGCATGTCATTCTTTAAGTCATATCATTTCATGCATGATGAATTATCTTCATAAGTTGAAGAGGATCTCCACAAGTACAACCTGCCATGTGCATTTGCATTCCAAAAGCAAATCATTTATATGTACATCTTCAGGGGGAGCCCTTACCACTTATGAAGACAATACCCTATCCTTTACAATTTCACATACTTCTTTCCTGTTGAAAACTTCAACCAGTTTCTCATCAATCACCAAAAAGGGGGAGATTGTAAGTGCATCTAGTCCCACCCCTAGTTGGTTTTGGAGTATTGACGACAAAGTTGGTTGAGGGACTAATGTGTTTGTGAGAATTGCAGGATAACGCAAGTAGTGTCCCTCATTGATTCGATTTACCTACCGGAGATGACCCCTAAAAATGTATGAAGACATTGAAGACAATGGTGGTATGTGAAGATATTCACATTGAAGACTATGACGAGAGAAGACATTGAGCGAAGACTATGGAGCGCGAAGACTGTGTTGTTTCATAGTTTGCTTTTCTTCTTTGTTGAGTCATAGGAACCACCGTACTGTTAAGTGGGGTCCAAGTGAACAAAGTCAGAGTGACTGAAGTGATGCTCAACCCAAATCCTATGTCTTCGAGCGAAGACACTGAGAGCAAATCTTATCCAGAGCTGGATAAGTCAGCTTTGCTTGTAGCACAAGAAAAGTTGCCGCGTGTGTTTGAAATCTGACCGTTGGAACACGTGTCAGTTCCTTAGTGACCCAGGGTCATTTCGGACATATCAGGTCGGGTTGCCTTGTGGCTATAAATAGCCCACCCCCTACACCATAAATTGGTGGCTGCTCAGAGTTAGTTTACGGCTTTTGTCGTTTTGAGAGCAACCCACCTCGAAGCCTTTGAGAGAGAAATCCTTGCAAGGAAAAAGCCCAAACACCCAGAGCCAAAGAGTGTTAGGCATCACTGAAGTCTTTCTGTCTGTGTGACCTGAAGACTTATTACACTTGAGGACTGTGTATCCTCCAGCCGGTTAGGTGTCGCATTCTGAGCATCCAAGAGTCACTGTGGATCGCCGGTGAACGAAGTCTGTGAAGGTTTGGAAGTCTACCTTGAAGACTTACCAGAGTGATTGGGCGAGGACTGTGTGTCCTTAGCTCAAGGGGAATAAGGTGAAGACGCGGTCTTCTGAGTTGAATCTCAGCCTCCCTAACCAGACATACAGTTGTCATAGCAACTGGAACTGGTCCAACAAATCCTGTGTCTTCAACAAGTGACTGGTTCTATCCCTTCCCTCCTTTACTTTGAGTTTGTCTTCATGAAATCATTGCTTATTTGTCTTATCTGTTTGACTTCATCGCTTGACTACTATCGTTGATTGGCTTTATACTATCTTCCATCCTGATCCTTACTACCTTGCTGCTATTAGTCTTTGTACGTTCACATTATTGCATACTTGACTATGGCTTGCTTGTTGTAGTTTAACTTCTGTTGCATATTAATTAGGTCATTTCTATTGTTTGTCTTTGAAACTTCCATGTTTTGAAGACTTTGATAAAAATCGCCTATTCACCCCCCCCCCTCTAGTCGATAACTAGCACTTTCAAACTGTAACAAGTTGATGGAGTGGCCTCTAATCATCCTGTGATCTCCAGATTTGGGAAATAGAGTGTGCCTCATTATGGTGTTTATGGTGGCCAAACCAGAAAACAAGTAGTAGACTGACCCAAACTTATGTGTCTCCAAGGCCTTATCTCGAATTTCCTTATAGATATTGGCCATGGAGTTATGATCTTTCTTCTTCTCAGCATAAACATCTATGTAATTCTCTTCTTCTTCAGGTGCATTTATGAGCTTAGCCCATTCTTCAATTGTAGATTGGTGTCTTTGTCCTTCTGTCATCCACACAATCCTTCCATCTGGATAAAAGTGAGCTGTTGAGTAGAATTGCATAATGAGTTCATCATTCCACTTGGTTAGCTTCTGACCAACAAAGTCATCAACACCATTTGACTTGAAGCTTTCATGCACTCTTGGGAAATGATCAGCATTTGCATCAATGTATTTCTAGTCCACCCATCTCATATCACTAACTATGGGTTTCTTGTCCAGCAACACTGTCTCATAGAAATCTTATTGCTCTTTGGTGTGGAATCTGTAGTCCACTGTAGTCCTCCTCACAGCATATGGATCTGCTTGTCTCCATTTTCTGAGACCAGCATCCTTTCTTTCCTTCATGTTTTTAGCAACTCGGTGACTGTCATTATGGTCTGGAATCTTGGGTTTGAGCTTCCTAAGCACAGGGGCTTCAACATCTTCTGCAGCTTCAGGCACTAGGGCCTTGTTTTTCTCTGTTGCAGGTATGTTCTTGGTGCTTCTCTTTGGAGCTGTTGCTGGAGCTTTGGGGGTTGTCTTGGGCTTTGAAGGAGCTGCCCTAGACTTGATGGCATCCCCCATCAGCTTCTGTGACTTAGCAGGAGGTGCTTGAGCAGCAACCTCTTCCTCCTTACAAGCAGAATCCTTCCTCGTAGATGGATTTCCAGGCACTCTAGCTGTAGTTTTTTTGACCCTCTTCTTGCCTTCACCAGATCTTGGCTCAAGTGTGAAAACCATAGTTTCTTGAGTGGAGGCTTTGGCCTTTGACATAGGAACTCTCTTGGCGGGTGCCTTCTTGTGCATACCAGGTTTTGTTGCAACATTAGCTACATATTCCTTCTTCAACACTTTCTTCTTGGAGCTTACTTCCTCCTCAGCAGCCACATAATCCTCATCCTCTGAGTCTGAGTTTCTCTTCCTCCTTGTCCTTGTAGCTGCCTTGGGAAAATTGCTTGGAGTGCTCCTGCTGCCATCATCAGAGCTGCTAGAGGGACTAGTTCCCTCACTCATGTTCACTTGCTCTTCTGATTTGTTCTAGCTATTACTCTGGTCAGACATACTGGCAAAGCAAACTGACAGCAGACCCTTTGAATAGATATAGATGAGGTAGAGTAGATGAGGATCACAAAGTGTAGAGTTTTTGCAAAAAGAATGAGTCAAAAACTTAGTTTTAGTTTTCTACAGAAAGTATTTCGGAGCTACCAATTTGTTAAACTCGGTGACACCGAAGCAACTTTGGAGTCTAAACATGTGGAATCGGTCAGACCGAGACACAGTTTGGTGACTCCGAGTTTGCTAGGGTTTCACAAAGTCCTGGTATCGGTCACACTGATTTGCAACTTTCGGTCAGACCGAAAATCACTTGTGCATTTGCCTAAGCCAAATCGGTGGAGCCAATTCCTAAAATTCGGTCGGTCCCAGATGAGTCCGGCGGAAACCTAACCCTAAATTTTCAACTCAAATCTAATCTAAAGGATGTTTTCTCTAGATAGATTGATCTCATACGTGATAAAGAACATGGCATTGACCTTGTGCTCAGAATCAGAGGTAAAAAGAATTCACAAGGGGTCGAACTCATACCCTAGTTCAGCGGTGAGTTCGTTATGGCGGCAACAGCGGCACTGAAATCCGTTGACGGTGGCGGAGACCAACAGCAGGAGGTCGCTGGTGACAAGAAGACGATCCGGAGACCCAAGCGGCAGAGCAAGACACACGTGGGTGAACAGGTTTTGGAGATCCTAGCACTATCGGTGTGACCGAGTGGAACAACTTGGTGGCACCGAGACGCAGAATCGCAAGCGGTTACTGCAACTCGGTAAGACCGAAATGTTCTAATCGGTTGCACCGAGATTGAAAACTTGATCAACCGAGTGAACTTGGTGTGACCGAAATGGAGGAGTTGGTCAGACAGAAATACACAGAGAGGTTTTTGGAAGTTTTAAGTCTATGACAAAACGGGACTCCGAGTGCTCCTCACACAGAGGGTTTGAATTTGACTTAGATCTAACTTTGTGAGGAAGCATGAAAAGAATTTGAGAAGAGAAAAGCATAGATAGCTAGAGGGAGTTCTTAGGCATTCTTGTCCATCCATTTGGCAAAAAGAAGAATCTCTAAACAATCAAAGCAACAAATGGATGTCCTCGAATGAGAAAAGTATGCAACCAACATGCTCACACAATAACATAGCAATTGAAATATGTGGCAAAGCATGCACAATCACTCTAGCATCTATCAAGCAATTTGCGATGACTAGGTCATCTATATATGAGTATATTGACTTAGGAGTCAAATGAGAACATTTGATCATAGGTCATACGCACTCTTTAAGCACAAGTGGGGTTACCACTTTTACATAAAGCATTGTTGTGTTCACACCATTAGAGTTACTTTAGCTCAATTCTTAGAGTAAAGCTCCCCCTAGATGTGATATCCCCCCTAAGAGGGATGAACTAACCTTGGGTTTTGTCGATGATGACTTCATGTAGATATCAAAGATGTGGATGCTCATTGTTGATGTAGATCATTTGAACCAATCCATTGGAGTGAGTTGCACTTACAATACCTACATGGGTTAGTCCCTCAAGGAACAAACAAGGATATCCATAGACATAGAGTGAAGCACACACATGATGATGTCCATGATAGCATTTGGATACCTTGTCCCTTGTCTTACCAACAGGAGGGTTTGTGACTCCTTGAACTAGTGCAAGATGTGGAAGTTGTTTGTACTTGTCCTTGCCAAAATGAATATAAGTGAAGTGTGTTGGCGGAGTCACCCTCAAGAACTCTCTAGTTCTTCTTCTTCGGGATCCACATCATCTTGATGGGAATCCTTGGAGTTGTAGATGTACTTGATGAAGTAGAACTTGATGTAGTCTTGGGAACCCACTTGACCAAGGCCTTCGGAGCATCTTCAAATGCATCAATCTCCTCTTGAAGCTTGTCCTTGCCTTTTAGCTTGTGGTCTTGTGGTGGAAGATCATCTTGAGCTTCCTTTGAAGGAAGTAGGGTCACACTTCTCTTGTTGAGTAAAAAACTTCGTCTTGGGGTATTGATCTTCTTCCCACTCAACTCCATTGGCATTGAACTTTCGTTCAAAACCAACACCTTAATTCTTCCAGTGCCTTCCTTGCATGTGTACAATTTCCTCAAATTGCTTACTTCCGGCAAGGCTTTTGTAAACACCTTTCTCTATAATTCCCTTCAATAAGCTATTTTCCTAGTCAAGTGTAACTTGGCTAAGAGAATCATTAGTGGAATCAAGAGAACTACTAGAAGCAACAATATTGGATTTAACATGATTATTGTTACTACTAGAAGAAGAATCTTTCTTGTTCTTGTTGCTAGATTTTACCTGTGGCATGTAAGTAGACAAGAGTAAACGCTTGGCAATGTAAGAAGAACTTTTCTGAAGATCATCATTGATGGCCTTTAAGAACCCATGCTCTTGCTCAAGATTGATATTTTCGAAGTGTAACTTCTCATGAGCTTTTAAAAGTTCTTGATGATCTTCTAAAGTAGTTTCATGAGCTAACTTAAGAGTGTTTAGTTCTTTAGTTAGACGCTCAATCTCCTTCTTATCATTGTCATTCGTTTTATATTGATTATCATGATTAATTGACGTTTCATCATAGTATTCATCACTAGAGTTGTCAACAAGTAATCATCATCACCTAGCAAATCATCTTCATCACTATTGAAATCAACATACTCGGGGTGTGATGCCTTGGGGCCTTTAGCCATGAAGCATTGTCCAATTCCTTCATTAGGTGAGTCAAATATGTCATAGGAGTTGGTTGACACAAGTGCTAGACCGGCAACACCTTCATCTTGAGTATATTCGGAGTTGGAGTGATAACTTCTCTTGGAGTGGTGGTCGGAGTCGGAGCCGGATACCCATTCACCAACATGAGCTTGATGTCTTTGTTTTGTGTAGCTCCTTGATGTCTTATCCTTCCTTTCTGAATCCTTGCTTCTTCGAGAGGTTCTTCGTTCATAGCGATCATCTCTACTCCTCTCTCTTGGAGGTGATTCTTCCCTTTTGCTTCTTCTTTTAGGTGAGTCTTCTATTCTTTTATAGGGAGCCATACACTCATTGGAGTAGTGTCCTGGTCTTCCACAATTGTAGCAGTTTCGCTCACGACTAGAAGATCTTTTGTCATTGTAGGACCTTGACTTGGAACTTCTTTCCTTGCTTCTACTCTTGTAGAATTTGTTAAAGTTCTTCACCGTTAAGCTTAATTCTTCATTGAAGGCTTGTTTCTCATTTGATGATGTAGGAGCAACACATGAGGCTTTGTAAGCACCACTAGACTTGTTGTGAAGCTCTTCTTTGTCCTTGAGTGACATCTCATGAGCAACAATTCTTCCAATGACTTCGGTTGGCTTGAGATCTTTGTAATTTGGCATCATTTGGATCAATGTGCACACGGTATCATATATTCCATCCAAGGCTCTCAATATCTTCTTGATGATGAATTTGTCGGTCATCTCTTCACTTCCTAAGCCGGCAATCTCATTTGTGATGAGAGCAAGCCTAGAGTACATTTCAGCGACACCTTCACCATCCTTCATTTTGAACTTGTCAAGTTGACTTTGGAGCACATCCAACTTGGATTCCTTGAGGGAGTCGGTACCTTCGTGCATATCAATCAAAGTATCCCAAATTTCCTTTGCATTCTCAAGACGGCTGATTTTGTTGAATTCTTCGGGGCACAATCCATTGAGAGGATATCGCAAGCTTGAGCATTATATTGCAACATCTTAAATTCTTCCGCGGTAGCCTCACGGTTTGGTTCTCTCCAATCAAAGAATTCACCTTGCAAGCCAATACACACAACAGCCAAAACGGCGGGGTTATGTCGAAGAATATGCATTTTCATCTTATGTTTCCAACTAGCAAAATTAGTACCATCAAAGTAAGGACCTCTACGGTGGTAATTTCCCTTGCTAGACGCCATACTGTCCTAGGTTGTGAAACCAAGACTATGATCACCAAAGCTATGGAAATCAAGGCAAATGGAGACCAAAGCTCTGATACCACTTGTAGGATCAAAAGTATGTCTAGAGGGGGGTGATTAGACTACTTGACCAAATAAAAACTTATCTTTTTCCCAATTTTAGTTCTTGGCAGTTTTTAGCAACTTAGCACAAGTCAAGCAATCTTAATACAATTCAAGCAAGCATGCAAAGAGTATATAGGAAGCGGAAAGTAAAGCATGCAACTTGCAATTAAATGGGAGGAGTTTGGAGGGAGCAAACACAATGTTGACACGAAGATTTTTGGAGTGGTTCTGATAGGTGGTGCTATCGTACATCCACGTTGATGGAGACTTCAACCCACGAAGGGTAACGGTTGCACGAGTCCACGTAAGGCTCCACCCACGAAGGGTCCACGAAGAAGCAACCTTGTCTATCCCATCATAGCCATCGCCCATGAAGGACTTGCCTCACTAGGGTAGATCTTCATGAAGTAGGCGATCCCCTTGCCCTTACAAACTCCTTGGTTCAACTCCACAATCTTGACGGAGGCTCCCAAGTGACACATAACCAATCTAGGAGACACCACTCTCCAAAAGGTAATAGATGGTGTGTTGTTGATGAACTCCTTGCTCTTGTGCTTTAAATGATAGTCTCCCCAACACTCAACTCTCTCTCATAGATTTGGCTATGGTGGAAAGATGATTTGAGTGGAAAGCAACTTGGGAAAGGCTAGAGATCAAGATTTTCATATGGTAGGATTGGAATATCTTGGTCTCAACACATGAGTAGGTGGTTCTCCCTTAGAAAATGAGTAGTGGAAGTGTAGGTACGTTCTGATGGCTCTCCCCACCAACGAGGAATGAGGGGAGGGGTATATATAGCCTCCACACAGCATCTAACCGTTACACACAGATTCCCAAACTTGGTGGGACCGAATAAGCAAACTCGGTCAGACTGATCCAAGTAAAAATATGAATGTTAGAGTTTTCGGTGGGACCGATATAGTAATACCGGTGAGACCGATGTGCTAGGGTTTGGGCATAACGTAATATCGGTGTGACCAATCGCATAAACTCGGTGGGATTGATTTCAGCAATAGGTACACAGAGGGTTGGTCAGGCAAACTCGGTGGGACCGATTGGCTCACTTCGGTGGGACCGAAGTGTTACGAAAAGGAAACATGGAGTTTGCAATGCACACTCGGTGGGACATATTTTCTCATTTCGGTGAGACCGAAATGTTAAAAAAGGAAACAGAGAGTTTGGAATCCCATCTCGGTGAGACCGAGATCCCTATCAGTGAGACAGAAGTAACTAGGGCTTGTGGCAGTGGCCATGTCAAATGAAACTCGGTGGCGCCGGATAGATCAAATCGGTGGGGCCGAATTTGACTTTTAGGTTTAGGACATATGTGGAAATGAGAAAGTGGTTGAGGGTTTTGGAGCATATCACTAAGCATTTTGAGCAAGTAAGCCATTAAGCAACACCTCATCCCCTTTTAATAGTATTGTCTTTCCTATGGACTCAATGTGATCTTGGATCACTAAAATGAAAACGTAGAGTCTTGAGCTTGTTGCCAATATATGTTCTTTGCATTTTGAGGGGTCCATATCTCTAGTCCATGCCATGCCAATCATTGAACTTTCTGAAATGATCATCTTGAAAGAGCATTAGTTCAATGAACTATATGTTGTTAAGAATTACCAAAACCACCCAGGGATTAGTTGCACTTTCACTTGGTACTCAAAACTGAGGGAAATACTTACACTACTTTGTTGCATCACCCTTTCCTCTTCAAGGGAAAACCAACACAAGCTCAAGAGGTAGCAATGATTCAAAGCAATAGTCTAGCTTTGACATGAAGACTTTAATACTCAAGCATATCAAGAAGTAACCATGTCTTTCAAAATATCAACACTAAAGCAAGTTATCCCTAGCCCATTCTGCTGAATCATTGATCCATTCATGAAACACACTCGCATATTAGCTACACCCAATGCTCAAGTACGATCATAGTGCCCCTTCGTTGGTGCTCTATAAGAGAAGATGGAGACTCAAGTAAAATAAAAATTGCATAAAGTAAATAGAAAGGCCCTTCGCGGAGGGAAGTAGGGATTTGTAGAGGTGCGAGAGCTCAAAGCGAAAAAGATAGAGATAAAAACATTTGGGTGGCATGCTTTTCCTGTCAACGAAAACGACCGAGTAGTTCCCAATACTTTCCATGCTAGATATATCATAGGCGGTTCCCAAACAGAACATAAGGTTTATTCCTTTTTCCACCATACTTTCACTTTTCATGGCTAACCGTACCCACGGGTGCCTTCCATACCAACACTTTCCAAGGAATTTATTATTTGACAACATAAAGTAAATTCATTTTTCATTTCGGGATTGGGCATCCCTAATACCTTTCCCGTACTCTCGTGCAATGACAAGTGAATAAACATTCATCTTGAGAATAACACATCTAGGATGGAAATATATCAGCCACCTCCTACTATTTCATGAGCGGTACAAGCACACAAAAGTGAAAATTATTTTTAAAATTAGAGATGGAACATACAAATTTGCTTAGAACAACAAAAGAATACCACATATAGATAGGTATAGTGGACTCATGTGGCAAAAACTGGTTTAAAGGATTTTGGATGCACAAGTAGTGATCATACTTAGTGTAAATGAAGGCTAGCAAAACATTGGGAAGCATCCAACCAAGAAAGGAAAAATCTCATAAGCGAGCATTAAGCATAACTAACACCGAATAATGCACCACAAGTAGGATGTAATTTCATTGCATAACTATTGACTTTCGTGCTTGCATAGGGAATCACAAACCTTAACACCAATATTCTTACTAAAGCATAATTATTCATCAACATGGCTCACATATCACTATCATCATATCTCAAAACTATTACAAAGAATCAAGTTTATTCTGTCCACTGATCTTCATGAAAGTTTTTATTATATCTCTCTTAAATATCTATCACTTTGGGACTAATTTCATATGTTGCTTTTGATGGCTCAAACAAATTTAAGTGAAGAACATGAGCATAAAAATTTTCTTCTCTCAAAATAATTTTTGTGAAGCAAGAGAGAATTTCTTATTTTTTTACTAACTCTCAAATAAATCTAAGTGAGGCATGAGGAGCATTTCTTCAAAAATAGTAAAGCACACCATGCTCAAAAGATATAAGTGAAGCACTGGAGCAATTCCATAGCTCATAAAGATTTAAGTGAAGCATAGAGAGCAATTCTAACAAGTCATAGAATAATTTTGGATCCATAAACTAGGTGTGTCCAGCAAGGATAGTTGACTTAAAACACAAAGCAAAATAAGCAAAGACTCATATCATACAAGACGCTCCAAGCAAAACTCATGATATGTGACGAATAAAAACATAGCTCCAAGTAAAATACCAATGGTTGTTAGAAGAAAGAGGGGATGCCACTCGGGGGCATCCCCAAGCTTAGTTGCTTGATACTTCTTGAGTATTATCTTGGGGTGCCTCAGGCATGCCCAAGCTTATCCTTTTGCTAATCCTTATTCCTTCATCCATCGTGATCTCACCCAAAACTTGAAAACTTCAATCACACAAAACTCAACAAAACCTTCGTGAGATCCGTTAGTATAAGAAAGCAAATCACTACTTTAAGTATTGTTGCAAATCCATTCATATTTTGTTATTTTATTATATCTACTGTATATAATTTTTCCATGGCAAAAAATCTTCAAAGGAAACCATAGAATCATCAAAACAAGCACATAACATAACCAAAACAGAATCTGTCAAAAATAGAACAGTCTGTAGTAATCAGGAAACTTCGTATACTTATGTAACTCCAAAAATCCTGAAAAATTAGGACAACATGGGCAATTTGTATATCAATCTTGTGTAAAAAATTCAGAGCAAAAGCACGTTTATGTGTTTTATGAAAATTATTTTTCTGAGTGCAAAAGTTTCTGTTTTTCAACAAGATCAAATCAACTATCACCCAAATTATCCAAAAGGCTTTGCTTGGCACAAACACTAATGTAAACCACAAAAACACATCTAAACAGAGGCATAATTGGGTATTTTATTGCAAACAGCAAGAAAACCAAAAAAAAGATACAAGTTGGGTTGCCTCTCAGTGAGCGCTATCGTTTTACGCCCCTAGCTAGGCATACTGCAAAGGATCTAAGTGT
Source organism: Triticum dicoccoides (assembly GCF_002162155.2). Classification (NCBI taxonomy): domain Eukaryota; kingdom Viridiplantae; phylum Streptophyta; class Magnoliopsida; order Poales; family Poaceae; genus Triticum; species Triticum dicoccoides. The sequence continues at coordinate 79,279,118 of NC_041385.1, forward strand.
TGTCATCTTTGGTTCTATATACATAAGATGCCCTCATGATTGATTCATATGGTGGCATAATTCTAGTTCTAGGGAAGTGTTCCATACCCTTCCTTAGTAGGAATTGAAATTTAATATTGCCTTCTTTCATATCAATCACGGCACCAATAGTACGTAAAAACGGTCTACCAAGAATAATCGGACAAGAGGGATTGCAATCAATATGAAGAACAATAAAATCTATGGGCACATAATTTCTATCTATTTATTGTATTATTAAAACGATAGAAAATGAACGACTCAGATATAACAATACAAAAAGGTCAAAAGTACGGCTGTGATTTGCCGGAAGGAAGTACGTATACATTTCTCACGTTTTAGCAAAAGCGATCAGTTAAGAGTCCAATGATGCAAAGAAAAGAGTCCATGACTAATACGGCTATGCACCTGTTAAAAAACGCTAGAGTCCATGGCTAATACAGCTATGTACCTGTTCAAAGAAACCCTATGAAACCTTGACGTTCCCATTCCCAGCGAGCCTACAGAGGAGATATGTTTAGTTTGGAAGTACGACTGCTTTTAATAGAAGAAAGTACATATACATCTCTCACGTTTTAGCATAAGCCACGAGCTAAGAGTCCTTCGATGCAAAATAAATAAATCCATATGGCCTATATACCTTTATCCAAAAAAATATGGCCTCTATACAAAGGCTGAACTAAAATAGAATGAGCACATTGCGCATGTGTACAGCTCTGGACAATATACATAATGATTATGACAAGGAAAATAATGGACCATACAATTAAAAAATAAATGCTCCCAAGGAAAAACATTTAAAGAAAAATCTAATACAAAAGGAGATGTAAGGCAAAAAATTTACAGAGAGTCTACCTGTGCAAATAATATTGTATGTTAAAGTGATATTCTTATTCTCGATACTCCATCCTGCAAAACAATGTTATTGAGAGGAGAAAACTAAGTGTTTAATTATGATTTATGCACAATAGTCTATTCTGTATAACGAGGTTATGAAAAGAAAAGAAAATATGGACCACGTAATAAAAAAATGGTCTGATGGAAAAACATTTAAAGTAAAATCTTATGCGAAAAGAGATGTAAGGCAAAATGTATAAAGAGAGATTAGTCGTGCAAAACATATTGTATGTTCAATAGATATTCCTATTCTCGATACTCCATATCACTTAGGGTTATTTATCATATGTAGGAGACATATCTAAGTCAAAGTAATCCTCCTTTGAAACACTTTTTATTTCTCTTACATCGAATATAAAACAAGCAATCAATCAGAGCATAGAGAGCCATCTTATTATATTTTTCGAAAGAAAAACTACGACGGACTAACTTATATCTAATTCAGTTTATGAAAGAGTCGGATGGAAAGAAAGAACTGCAAGTTCTGTCTTTGAAACAATATCTACTATTCTATAGTACTTCATTTTGTATGTTTTATAGAGAAGGTATACATTTAAAATCCGTGTATCACTGATATGTCTTTTTTTACTATCAATATCAATTGTTTTCTTTAGTGCATTTCAAGTAATTTAAACCATGATAGATGGACACGCGTGCAGGACGGCAATACAAGGTGCACTACGAACAAATTTCTACACGAAAATATTTAATTTTTTTCTATATATGGCACGTTCGTGCTTGATTATGTAGAGCCAAAGACATCTTTGACATCTATTATACCCGACATATTTACATTCTAGGGATTTTTTATTTAGTTCTTCCTTTTAATTTTAAATTTCGTATGTATTGTTTTTGTATTTAAAACTTTTATGAACTTATGAAAAACTTCTACAAATCAACTACCCGCATAATCAACCGGGATAACAGTTAAAAGGATTTTCCAATATATTCAATCTCTAATCACTCTCATGCATACAAGCTCTAAAAGCCATGATCCAAACTTTAACACTTCAACCCCTAGTCTTCATCTCTTCTCTATGGCCTCTTCCCGTGGTTGTGGCTGACAAATTGTTATCTCTTATATCATCTCTCTCAAGCATGTTTGTTGCATGAACATTGTACATGTCTATTTCAAATTAGGCATAAAATTTTGTTATGTGGGCTGGAGAGGACATGGTTTTGCTTCTACGGGATAGTGTGAATAAGAGGTTGGATAGTATGATGGGATAGGAGAAGGATTCCATAAAAGCATACATGTGTATCCTCCTCTACCGAAGGTCAAGCCCACTGCATCGCACTCACACACCCTAATACTACCTCCGTGTCAAAATATAAGACATTTTTGTAGGCTAAACTAACTGTGCAAATGCTCATCTTAAAAGAAGTATGCAATTGAGCAATGCAACATCGCTAAGTCGCAGAGGGAGGCGATACAAATGAAAAAAATAAAACAAAATATTTGTTTGAATACGTTTAGGATACACACACCTTTTCAGAAACATCAAGTGCATAATCTAGCTGCGCAAACGCGCGGGTAACCCCGCTAGTTTGCAAGAATAAGAACATCATTAATTCTTCCCATAGGTTTTTAATAGTAGAATTCGCCAAGTGCAAATTTAGAGAAGACTCTTCAATATCGCTAAGACCAAGCACATCACATAAAGATCTCGAAATTGTAGAAACACTAGCACCCAAGTCACATAAAGCAAAACACTCATAATTTTTAATCTTGACTTTGATAGTAGGTTCCCATTCATCATGTAATTTTCTAGGAACTGAAACTTCTAATTCCAACTTTTCTTCTAAAGCTTTCATCATAGAATCAACAATATGTTTAGTAAAAGCTTTATTTTGTTCATAAGCATGGGGTGAATTTATCATGGATTGCAACAAATAAATACAATCAATCAAAGAACAACTATCATAATTAAAGTCTTTGTAATACAAAAGAGTGGGCACATCACTAGTTAAAGTTTTGACCTCTTCAAACCCACTTTTATCAATTTTCTCAACAACATTTCCACCCTCCGAATTATCGGGAGACCTTCTAGCTAAAGTTGACACTTCTCAAGTCCCTTTAACATAAATTTTAATTTTGCTAAACAAAAAACCAATAGATGAAACACCAATCATTTTAAGATCCTCATCACTTTTATGAAAGCAATCATTAGAAAACGCCTTTTCTAAAAATTCTCTTCTAGCTCTAAGCATGGTGGTTCTTTTCTTACTTTCATCCATAGTAACATAAAGAGCTTTAATTGATTCTTCTACCTTAGGCATAAAAAATTTTATCTTGAGATTTTCTACATCATGAGAAATTCTATCAATACTTCTAGACATATCACCAATCTTATTCAGCTTTTCTTCTATTGTAGCATTGAATTTTTTTGAGTATTGATAAATTATTTAATATTATTCTCAAGATTAGAGGGGTTCCTATTACTATTATAAGAAGGATTACCATAGGAATTACCATAATTATTAGAGGAATTACTAGGAAAAGGCCTAGGATTAAAATTACCTCTATAAGCATTGTTATTGAAATTGTTTCGCGAGATAAAATTCACATCTATGGCATCAGTATTTTGCTCAATCAAAGTAGACAAAGGCACATCATTAAAGTCACTAGGGGCACTTTTATTAGCAATCAATTTCATAAGAGCATCAACTTTTTCACTCAAAGAAGAAATTTCTTCAACCGAATTAACTTTTTTACTAGTAGGAGTTTTTCTGGTATGCCATTGTGAATAATTTTCCATAATATTGTTTAGCAATTTAGTAGCTTCACCCAAAGTAATTTCCATAAAAGTACCACCCGCGGTGAAATCTAAAAGATTTCTAGAAACAAAATTCAATCCTGCATAATAAAATTGTATGATCATCCAAAGATTTAAATCATGAGTAGGACAATTTCTTACCATCAATTTCATTCTTTCCCAAGATTGCGCAACATGTTCATGCTCAAGTTGCTTAAAATCCATGATTTGTGTCCTAAGAGAAATATATTTTGCAGATGGAAAATACTTAGTAATAAAAGCATCATTGCACTTGTCCCAAGAATCGATACTATTGTGAGGCAAAGAAGGAAACCAAATTTTTGCACGATCTCGCAAAGAAAACGGGAATAATTTCAACTTCACAATATCATTGTCCACATCTTTTTTCTTCTGCATATCTTATAATTCCACGAATGTGTTAAGATGGGACGCGACATCCTCATTAGGAATACCGGAAAATTGATCTTTCATAACAAGATTCAGCAAAGCGACATTAATATTACAAGACTCCGCACTAGTGGCGGGAGGAGCAATTGAAATGCTAATAAAATCATTGTTGTTGGTATTGGAGAAATCACAGAACTTGGTGTTCTCTTGAGTCATCGTGACTATGCAACAAGATTGCACTAAAAACAGATTGTACGAGAAAACAACAGACGAAAAAGAGGGAGAATAAAACGACAATTTTTTGTGAAGTGGGGGAGAGAAAAACGAGAGGCAAATAATGTAAATTGCAAAGACATGAGGTTTGTGATTATGAACCTGGTAGATGTCAGTGATGTCTCCCTGGCAACGGCGCCATAAATTCCTTTTGATGTTGGCTTGAACTATGTCGGTATTTTCCCAAAGAGGAAGGGATGATGCAGCACAACAACGGTAGGTATTTCCGTCAGTGATGAGACGAATGTTATCGAACCAATAGGAGAACCACACAACACCACGTAAACAGCTCCTGCACACAAAGAACAGTTACTTGCAACCCGACGTAAGAGAGGGGTTGTCAATCCCTCACGGGTAAAAACATAGGTAAAATTGTAGTAGTTTGGATAAATAGATCTCATGGAAACACGAGATAAAATAAATAAATAAAAATTGCAGCAAGGTATTTTTATATTTTTGGATTAATAGATCTGAAAATAAAAGCAAATAAAAATAGATCTCGAAGGAAAATATAATAAAGAAGAGACTCAGGGGGCCGTAGATTTCACTAGTGGCTCAAGAAAAAGAGCATATGATGGGTAAACAAATTCCTGTTGGGCAATTGATAGAAGTTCAAATAATCATGATGATATCCAGGCAACGATCATTATATAGGCATCACGTTCAAGATTAGTAGACCGACTCCTGCCTGCATCTAATACTATTACTCCACACATCGACCGCTATCCAGCATGCATCTAGTTTATCAAGTTCATGGATAAACGGAGTAATGCAATAAAAATGATGACATGATGTAGACAAGATCTATTTATTTAGAAATAGACCACATCTTGTTATCCTTAATAGCAATGATGCATACATGTCGGTTCCCCTTCTGTCACTGGGACCAAGCACCGTAAGATCAAACCCATCACAAAGCCCCTCTTCCCATCGCAAAGAAAAATCGATATAATTGGCCTAACTAAACCAAAGATTCGAAGAATAAATACGAGGCTATAAGTAATCATGCATATAAGAGATCAAAATACTCAAATAACATTCATGGATAAAAATGTAGATCTGATCATAAACTTAATGTTCATTGGATCACAACAAACACACCGCAAAAAGAGTTACATCAAATAGGTCTCCAGAGACCATTGTATTGAGAATCAAGAGAGAGAGAGAGAGAGAGAGAGAGAGGAAGCCATCTAGCTACTAACTACGGACTGATATGTCCATTTTGCATCATGTTTTCCAACTGTTATTTATGTTGTTTTATTGTATAATAATGCTTTTTGCAGTAATTCTAATGCCTTTTCTCTCATAATATGCAAGGTATGCACAAAGGGGGAGAATTCTGGTAGCTGGAAATCTGGACTTGAAAAGGCTACGTCAAGCTACCTATTCTGCACAACTCCAAATGAGTTGAAACTTCCCGAGGATTTTTTATGGAATATTTAAGAATTATTGGAGCAAATAAGTACCACAGGGGGGCCACCAGGCGGGCACAACCCATCTGGGCGCGCCAAGAGGCCCAGGCGCGCCCTGGTGGGTGCTGCCCTCCTCAGCCCACCTCCGGTGCCCCTCTTATGGTATATAAGTCATTTTGACCTAGAAAAAAATAAGGAGAGGACTTTCGGGACGAAACGCCGCCGCCTTGAGGCGGAACTTGGGCAGGAGCACTTTTGCCCTCCGGCGGAGCGATTCCGCCCGGCGAACTTCCCTCTCGGAGGGGGAAATCATCGTCATCATCATCACCAACAACTCTCCCATCTTGGGGAGGGCTATCTTCGTCAACATCTTCAACATCACCAACTCCTCTCAAACCTTAGTTCATCTCTTGTGTTCAATCTTTGTACCAAAACTATAGATTGGTGCTTGTGGGTGACTAGTAGTGTTGATTACATCTTGTAGTTGATTACTATATGGTTTATTTGGTGGAAGATTATATGTTCAGATCCATTATGCTATTTAATACCCCTCTGGTCTTGAGCATGATTATCATTGGTGAGTAGTTACTTTCATTCTTGAGGTCACGGGAGAAATCATGTTGCAAGTAATCATGTGAACTTGATATGTGTTCGATATCTTGATGATATGTATGTTGTCATTCTCTTAGTGGTGTCATGTGAACGTCGACTACATGAGAGTTCACCATATTTGGGCCTAAGGGAATGCATTGTGGAGTAGTTATTAGATGGTGGGTTGTGAGAGTGACAGAAGCTTAAACCCCAGTTTATGCGCTATTCTGTAAGGGACCGATTGGATCCAAAAGTTTAATGCTATGGTTAGAATTTATTCTTAATACTTTTCTCGTAGTTGCGGATGCTTGTGAGAGGGTTAATCATAAGTAGGAGGTTTTTTCAAGTACGAACAACACCTAAACACCGGTCCACCCACATATCAAATTATCAAACTACCGACACGAATTAAGCCAACATGATGAAGGTGACTAGATAAAATTCCCGTGTACCCTCAAGAACACTTTGCTTATCATAAGAGACTGTTTTGGCCTGTCATTTGCCTCAAAAGGATTGGGCTACCTTGTTGCACTTTTGTTACTACTATCGTTACTTGCTCGTTACAAACTATCTTGCTATCAAACTACTCTGCTACTTACAATTTTAGCACTTGCAGACATTACCTTGCTGGAAACCACTTGTCATTTCCTTCTGCTCCTCGTTGGGTTTGACACTCTTACTTATCGAAAAGGCTACAATTGACCCCATATATGTGTGGGTCATCAAGGCTATTTTATGGCGCCGTTGTCGGGGAGTGAAGCGCTCTTGGTAAGTGGAAATTGGTAAGGAAACATTATTACTATATGTGCTGAAATTTATTGTCACTATTGTCACTAGCTATCCGTTGCATGGCAATCCCTACTCCTCATGTTGACATCAATTGATGGGCATCTCCATAGCCCATTGATTAGCCTCGTCAATATGAGACTTTCTCCTTTTTTGTCTTCTCCACACAATCCCCTTCATCATATTCTATTCCACACATAGTGCTATATCCATGGCTCATGCTCATGTATTGCGTGAAGGTTGAAAGAGTTTGAGATTATTTAAGTATGAAACAATTGCTTGGCTTGTCATCGGGGGTATAGAAGTTGGGAACATCTTTGTGTGACGAAAATGAAGCATAGCCTAACTATATGATTTTGTAGGGATGAACTTTCTTTAGCCATGTTATTTTGAGAAGACATGATTGCTTTGATTAGTATGCTTGAAGTATTATTACTTTTATGTCAATATGAACTTTTGTCTTGAATCTTTCGGATCTGAATATTCATGCCACAATTAAGGAGATTTACATTGAAATTATGCCAAAGTATCACTCCGCATCAAAAATTCTTTTTTATCATTTACCTACTCGAGGACGAGCAGGAATTAAGCTTGGGAATGCTTGATACATCTCCAACGTATCTATAATTTTTGATTGCTCCATGCTACTTTATCTACTGTTTTAGGCAATATTGGGCTTTATTATCCACTTTTATATTATTTTTGGGACTAACCTATTAACCGGAGGCCCAGCCCAGATTTGCTGTTTTATGCCTATTTCAGTGTTTCGAGGAAAAGGAATATCAGACGGAGTCAAAACGACACGAAATCAATGGGAGAAGTTAATTTTGGAAGGAAACCAACCTGATGGGCTTGGAGTGCACGCCAGGGGAGTCCCGGGCTGCCCACAAGGGTGGGGGGCGCCCCCCTGGGCACGTCCCCCTACCTCGTGAGCACCTCGGAGGTCCACCGATGTACCCCCTGCACCCATATATACCTACGTACCCTAAAACTTCCAGAACAGAAAATTGATCGGGAGTTCCGCTGCCACAAGCCTCTGTAGCCACCAAAAACCAATCGGGACCCTGTTCCGGCACCCTGCCGGAGGGGGATCCCATCACCGGAGGCCATCTTCATCATCTCGGCGCTATCCATGACGAGGAGGGAGTAGTTCACCCTCGGGGCTGAGGGTATGTACCAGTAGCTATGTGTTTGATCTCTCTCTCTCTCTCGTGTTCTCTCTCGTGTTCCATCTATGGCACGATCTTGATGTATCCCGAGCTTTGCTATTGTAGTTGGATCTTATGATGTTTCTCCCCCTCTACTCTCTTGTGATGAATTGAGTTTCCCCTTTTGAAGTTATCTTATCGGATTGAGTCTTTTTATGAACACTAGATGTATGTATTGCCGTGATTATCTGTGGTGACAATGGGATATCATGTGCAACTTGATGTATGTCTTGGTGACCAACTTGCTGGTTCCACCCATGAACCAATGCATAGGGGTTGGCACATGTTCTTGACTCTCTGGTAGAAACTTTGGGGCACTCTTTGAAGTACTTTTATGTTAGTTGGATGAACCTGAGATTGTGTGATGCATATCGTATAATCATGCCCACGGACACTTGAGGTGACAATGGAGTATCTAGGTGACATTAGGGTTTTGGTTGATTTGTGTCTTAAGGTGTTATTCTAGTACGAACTCTTTTATAGATCGATCCGAAAGAATAACTTTCTGGTGGTTTCGTACCCGACCATAATCTCTACGTTTGTTCACCGCTATTAGTGGCTTTGGAGTGACTCTTTGTTGCATGTTGAGGGCTTGTCATATGTTCTATCTATGTTATTATTGTTGAGAGAACTTGCACTAGTGAAAGTATGAACCCTAGGCCTTGTTTCCTACCATTGCAATACCGTTTACACTCACTTTTATCGCTTGCTACCTTGCTGTTTTTATTATTTCAGATTACAAAAACCCATATCTACTATCTATTTTGCACTTGTATCTTCATCTCTTCGCCGAACTAGTGCACCTATACAATTTACCATTGTATTGGGTGTGTTGGGGACACAAGGAGACTCTTTGTTATTTGGTTGCAGGGTTGTTTGAGAGGGACCATCTTCATCCTATGCCTCCTACGGATTGATAAACCTTAGGTCATCCACTTGAGGGAAATTTGCTACTGTCCTACAAACCTGTGCACTTGCAGGCCCAACAACGTCTACAAGAAGAAGGTTGTGTAGTAGACATCAATCATGCTGTTGTAAAATATCTTATGGAAAAGAAAGATGCTAAATCTAGACTCATTAGGTGGGTTCTTCTGCTACAAGAATTTGATTTTCATATCACTGATAGGAAAGGAGCAGAGAACCCCATAGCTGATAACTTGTCCAGGCTTGAAAATATTCTTGATGACCCACAATATATTAATGATAGCTTCCTGATGAACAACTAGTTGCAATAAATGTTTCTAATAGTACACCTTGGTATGCTGACTATGCTAATTATATTGTTGCTAAATACATACCACCTAGCTTCACATACCAACAAAAGAAAAAAATTCTTCTATGATTTAAGACATTACTTTTGGGACGACCCACATCTTTATAAAGAAGGAGTAGATGGTATTGTTAGACGTTGTGTACCTGAGCATGAACAGGAACAAATCCTATGGAAATGTCACCCTGAAGCTTATGGAGGACATCACGCGGGAGATAGAACCGCTCATAAGGTATTGCAATCTGGTTTTTATTGGCCTACTCTCTTCAAAGATGCCTGTAAGTTTGTCTCATCCTGTGATGAATGCCAAATAATAGGTAATATTGTAAGCGTCAAGAAATGCCTATGAATTATTCACTTGTTGTTGAACCATTTGATGTTTGGGGATTTGGTTTCATGGAACCTTTTCCTTCCTCTAATGGGTATACACATATTTTGGTTGCTGTTGATTATGTTACTAAGTGGGTAGAAGCTATTCCAACCAGTAGTGCTGATCACAACACCTCTATTAAAATGCTTAAGGAAGTTATTTTCCCAAGGTTTGGAGTCCCTAGATATTTAATGACTGGTGGTGGTTCAACACTTTATTCATGGTGCTTTCCGTAAAATGCTTGCTAAATATGATGTTAACCATAGAATTGCATCACCTTATCATCCTCAGTCTAGTGGTCAAGTTGAACTTAGCAATAGAGAAATAAAACTAATCTTACAAAAGACTTTCAATAGGTCTCGGAAGAATTGGTCTAAGAAATTAGATGATGCACTTTGGGCTTATTGAACAGCTTATAAATATCATATGGGTATGTCTCCATATAAAATGGTTTATGAAAAAGCTTGTCATTTGCCTCTTGAGTTAGAACATAAAGCATATTGGGCAATTAAAGAACTCAATTATGATTTCAAAATTGCTGGTGAAAAGAGGTTATTTGATATTAGCTCATTAGATGAATGGACAACCCAGGCTTATGAAAATGCAAAGTTATTCAAAGAAAAAGCTAAAAGATGGCATGACAAAAGAATCCAAAAGCATGAGTTCGAAGTTGGAGAATATGTTCTTTTGTACAACTCTCATTTCAGATTCTTTGCAGGAAAACTCCTCTCCAAATGGGAAGGACCCTATGTCATCGAGGAGGTCTATCGGTCCGGAGCTATCAAAATAAATAATGCCGAAGGTACTAACCCAAAGGTTCTCAATGGGCAACGAATAAAACATTATATCTCAGGTACGCCCATTAATGTTGAAAGCAATATTATCCAAACTTTGACACAGGAAGAACACATAAAGGAAACCTTCCGGAACACTCCACAATCATGAAAAATGGAGGTACATGATACAATAAGTAAACGGACTCCGAAAAATATGCAAAAATATTTTTTTGTCAGTTTAGGAATATTTAAAAAATTAGGAAAATAAGAAACTTCCAGGAAACTGACCCTGGTGGGCACGATACACTAGGGCGCGCCAGTCAAGCTTGGCGCGCCCACGTGGGTTGTGCCCACCTCAGGTACTTTCTGGACCCTGTTTTTCTTCAGTTCTGCTTGTTACCCAAGATAAAAATCTTTATATACCTCCCGAACCTGTTGACCTCCATATCATGGAGAAATCTCCTATTTTCTTTTCTTGCTATTTTCTGTCAGATCTGTTGAGCTAGGCATCATGTCTTCTTGTCCCTCTGATCATATGGAAGAGGATGCTTGGTTGATGAAGATCGAGCTGAAGAGAGAAGACCCCGTTGGAGCAGCTTAGGAGGACAAGAGCAAGGAGGCCACCGGAGATCAAGTCCTGATGGACGAGCAAGTCTTGCCCGCTGATGAGGAAGAGGAAGATATACTTAAACCCTACTATGCTCATCTTACCCCCATTGAGATTGCAGCCTTCAGGATCAGCGAAACGGTTCGCATACAAAATAAGTATCTCACTCGTGAAAATATTCTGCATATGGAGCACATCGCTTCCCTACAGAGAGTCGTCCGAAGATTGGAGAGTCTCTAGGTCCTTAAATACCGGATTGCTTCTACTTCATCACCACCACCTCCTTTTTCACCACCAAAAGAAAACTGAGTATCGGGTATATGGGCACTCCCCTTGGATTTTTCCAAGCTTGGGGGAGGTGCCCCAGTATCGTATCATCTCCAATATCTTTTGCCTTTACTTTCTTAGTTTGATCCATGGTTATCTTTTGCTGTTAGATGAATAAAAGTTTAGTTTGATCCTTTCTTTTTGTGAGTTTGCTTAGTGATCAATCTTTGTAATCGTGTGCGAGATATATAATAAAGTTTAGTTTGAGTTTTCTTTATTCTCTTGTTTCAAGAAAAAGAAAGGAAATACAAGGAAAAGATCATATGCTAATCTTATGGTAAGTGATGACATTACACAAGGAAAAGTATAAGTAGAAAATTTTATTGTAGATTGACAAACATAGCATTGGTCAATGATGCAACTCATGAAAGAATTAATAAGGGAAGTGAAGATTCACATATAAATATACTATCCTGGAAATATTTTATGATTGGGAGCACCCATCAAAATATTATGTGCCAAAATTGTTGACGTTGGACAAGGAAGAAAACTTAATGATTTATGTTTGTTCATATTCACATAGAAGTTATATTGTCATAGATCCTTCAACATGTGGTGCTTGCCCCTATCTTTGATAGCCAAAAACTCCGCACTAAGTAGAGATACTACTTGTGCATCCAAAACCCTTAAACCCTATCTTGTTTAAGAGTCCACCATACCTACCTATGGATTGAGTAAGATCCTTCAAGTAAGTTGTCATCGGTGCAAAAAGGGAAATAAAAATTGCTTCTAAAAGTGCAAGATCATTTAGTGTAAGGGAAAATTGAGCGTTGTACGAACTTGTGATGGTGAAGAATAAAAGCGACATACTGTATAATAAAGGTTGCCATCACAAGGGGCAATATAACGTGATGTTATCTTGCACTAAGGGGTTGAGCATACAAACAAAAAGCGCATGGCAACCTCTACTTCCCTCTGTGAAGGGCCTATCTTTTACTTCCATGTATTTACTTTCATGCAAGAGTCAAAGTTTTTCTCTCTATTCCTTTTATTTTTCTCCTTTGGAAAGCATCATGTGGTGAGGAAAGATCTAGGCACATATATCCAGTTGAATTCGGGTAGCATGATTTATTATTGTTGACATCACCCTCGAGGTGAGTGCGTTGGGAGGCGAAACTATAAGCCCCTATATTTCTATGTGTCCGGTTGAAATGTTTTGCTCATGTGTACGCGGTGAGTGTTAGCAATCGTAGAAGACTAAATGATGGTTGAGTATGTGGACTTGCCTAAAGGCTCCATTACGTGACCCTTCCTGAAAACATGATGAATTGTAGTTGCAAAGTTGACTGAGAACATAGTTTGTTGGTTTCCAATAGAGTTTATGCTTTATACTTCGATGTTGTAATGAATTGTCACTTGTTCATGAGAAGTCTATGATAAAAAAATCTGCGATAAAAGTATTATGTTAAAATTTGTTGCGGTTATAATAAGTCACATGATGCTGCTATGTCTTTATTTTTGTTTTTATCGACACCTCACTCTCTAAGCGCGTGGACATGTTTTTCGATTTTGGTTTTCGCTTGAGGACAAGCGAGGTCTAAGCTTGGGGGATTTGATACGTCCATTTTGCATCATGTTATTATTCTTTATGTAGTTTTATTGTATAATAATGCTTTTTGGAGTAATTCTAATGCCTTTTCTCTCATAATATGTAAGGTATGCAGAAAGGGGGAGAATTCTAGCAGCTGGAAATCTGGACCTGACGTCAAGCTACCTATTCTGCACAACTCCAAATGAGCTGAAACTTCCCGATGATTTTTATGGAATATTTAAGAATTATTGGAGCAAATAAGTACCAAAGGGGGGCCACCAGTTGGGCACAACCCACCTGGGCGCGCCAGGAGGCCCAGGCGTGCCCTGGTGGGTGCTGCCCTCCTCGACCCACCTCCGGTGCCCCTCTTTTGGTATATAAGTCATTTTGACCTAGAAAAAATGAGGAGAGGACACGAAGAGCCGCCGCCTCGAGGCAAAACTTGAGCAGGAGCACTTGGCCGTTCGGCAAAGTGATTCCGCCGGGGGAACTTCCCTCCCGGAGGGGGAAATCATCGTCATCATCATCACCAACAACTATCCCATCTTGGGGAGGGCTATCTTCATCAACATCTTCAACAACACCAACTCCTCTCAAACCTTAGTTCATCTCTTGTGTTCAATCTTTGTACCAAAACTATAGATTGGTGCTTGTGAGTGACTAGTAGTGTTGAGTACATCTCGTAGTTGATTACTATGTGGTTTATTGGCTGGAAGATTATATGTCAAGATCCATTGTGCTATTTAATACCCCTCTGATCTTGAGCATGATTATCATTCGTGATTAGTTACTTTTGTTCTTGAGGTCACGGGAGAAATCATGTTGCAAGTAATCATGTGAACTTGATATGTGTTCGATATTTTGATGATATGTATGTTGTCATTCTCTTAGTGGTGTCATGTGAACGTCGACTACATGATACTTCACCATATTTGGGCCTAAGGGAATGCATTGTGGAGTAGTTATTAGATGGTGGGTTGCGAGAGTGACAGAAGCTTAAACCCCAGTTTATGCACTACTCCGTAAGGGACCGATTGGACCCAAAAGTTTAATGTTATGGTTAGAATTTATTCTTAATACTTTTCTTGTAGTTGCGGATGCTTGCGAGAGGGTTAGTCATAAGTAGGATGTTTGTTCAAGTAAGAACAGCACCTAAACACCTGTCCACCCACATATCAAATTATCAAAGTACCGAACACGAATTAAGCCAACATGATGAAAGTGACTAGATGAAATTCCCGTGTACCCTCAAGAACACTTTGCTTATCACAAGAGACTGTTTTGGCCTGTCCGTTGCCTCAAAAAGATTGGGCTACCTTGCTGCACTTTTGTTACTACTATCGTTACTTGCTCATTACAAACTATCTTGCTATCAAACTACTCCGCTACTTACAATTTTAGCACTTGCAGACATTACCTTGCTGAAAACCACTTGTCATTTCCTTCTGCTCCTCGTTGGGTTCGACACCCTTACTTATCAAAAAGGCTACAATTGACCCCATATACTAGTGGGTCATCACGGACCCATAGGTCTACAATGAACAACTCACGCATCATTGAAGAGGCACCAATGAGGATGATGACCCCCTCCGTGATGGTGTTTCGATTTGATCTGGTGGTTCTGGAACTTGCGGCGGCTGGAATTGATTTTCGTCGACTCCCCTAGGGTTTCTAGAATATTGGGGTATTTGTAGAGCAAAGAGGCGGTGCGGGAGGCCACCGAGGTGGGCACAACCCATCAGGGCGCGCCTAGGCCTCCAGGCGCGCCCTGGTGTCTTGTGCTCACCTCGGCCCCCCTCTTCGGTACTTCTTTGGCCCACTGGATGTCTTCTGGTCCAAAAAAATCCACAAAAAGTTTCACTGCGTTTGGACTCCGTTTGACATTGACTTCATGCGATGTAAGAAACAAGCAGAAAACAACAACTGGCACTTGGCACTATGTCAATAGGTTAGTCCCAAAAAATGATATAAAGTTGCTATAAAATGATTGTAAAACATCCAAGAATTATAATATAACAACATGGAATAATCAAAAATTATAGATACGTTGGAGACGTATCAGGGGAGTACGAGGGTTAGAATAACAGGAACTGTGGGTGCGTAAAGGGATGGCTAGGCCAGCAATGGGAGTAGTGTGGAGCGGTTAGGCCGACATGGCAGCACATCCGGCCATGGGAGGCATAAGCGGGCAGTACGGTCGACGCTAGTTTGGGCGGCTGGAGCAAGAAGATCAGAGGTTGAAAAAGCAACACGTCCATTGGATTAACATCCAATGGTCACTGCTGCTAGAATTGTTTGTGGATTAAGTTGACAAAGCCTTTCATACACGTCAACCTAGTAGACCCAAAAGCCAGCCTCCAAATATGTCCCAAACAGCATACAACCCGAAATTTCTAGCCAAATTCAAATTAATTTAAAAAATAAACATACCATAATTTAAAATCCAAAGAAATTTTACCCGCACAAAAAAAATGAAATAAAAAAATAAAAATTCGAAAGTAAAAATTAATTTGGAACTAATTGCATGTTTGTTGTATTTTTCATTTTACAGCCCATTTCTTATTACTTATAGGCCATTATCTGGGCAAGCCGAATGCATTCCTCCTCATCTTGAAAGATTTCCGGCCCAGCAGGGCGTAGAAAAGTAAGTAGGACTCTGTTGGTTATTATGCAAAAAACAAAATAGTTGAGCTAGTGTCAGGACCCCGACTCAATGGCACACCGATCTAGCATGTAACACCTCATATCACTTTGCGGCCTCACGCACGGTATTCCCACGGGTGTCACCTTACCAGGCCCGGGACCGTTTGCGCCTTTTGGCACACGTATATGATAGTGTCGCTAGCATCCATATGACAAGGAGCCCGGGCTGACATGGCTAGTCGTGAACCCAAAGTGGCTAACTTACAAGGACAGGCATACATGACCCAGCAACGAACGTGTCGGTCATCAGCGAGTGAATCCGGGCTGTAGCAACTAGGCTAGCAGGACTCCAGAGAATCTGGGCTATAGCAGGCTAACAGGACTCCGGTAGACACCGCGTGACATTTCCCCGAAGGGACAGACACAGGAATGAAGAAGGACACATCCCGGCCAGCCTAAGTGTTCCGGAGCAGTAGCAAGCTACCAGGGCTCAGTGGAAGCACTAGGAAACATTTCCCGGTAAGAGGGGCTACCAAGGATAAACAACTAGATAGTCAGATCCCACACATACCAAGCATTTCAAAACATACACACAATATGCTCGATATGTGCAAATACAACATGGCATCACAACATGACTCTACAACTCAAGTATTATTCAATAGGCTCCGAAGAGCGAGATATTACAATCATGGGTTGCATGACCCAACATTCAGATCATACAAGTCAAAGCACACGCGGAAACTTAACACGTCTGAGTACACACAACTACAAATGAAAAAGGCTGAGAAGCCTGACTAACTACCAGATCCTGCCGAGGGCACAAGATCATAGCTGAGGTAACAAGCTAAACGTCGAAGTCCACACAAAAACTACTAGTGAGACTGAAGTCTCTCTAGAAAAACATAAAATAGGCAAATGTGAGTACGAATGTACCCAGCAAGACTTACATCAGAACTAACTACATATGCATCATTACCAACAAAGGGGGTGGTGGAGTTTAACTGCAGCAAGCTAGCTTTGACTCGGTGGCTATCCTGAACTACGACTGCAAGTAACTCTTTTGAGGTGGCGCACACGAGTCCACATATTCACCATATCAATACACCACTATGGATCCGCTCCCCTCTCCCTACGAGAACGCCATCCATAGCACTCACGCTTATCTTGCGTATTTTAGAGTATCCACTTCAAGTTATCTATGAACTGTACAGGCAACCCAGAAGTCCTTTTCCGCGGACACGGCTATTTGAATAGATGATGTTAACCCTGCAGGGGTGTACTTCTTCACACACGCTCTCACCACTTACCGCCGTTTACACGACATGTACTCGGCAACCTTCAAGCGGAAGCCCAACGAGGGTGTCGGCCACGACCTGACTAACCACACAAGTCTCTCGTCCAGGTTTATCGCTTATTTGGGTTCCATCCGCAAGGAGATCCGGCCGGGGTGTCGCTCACGGCCCCAAACGATGTGTGCAGGGTTCCCAAGCCCACCATCCGGGTAACACTTGGTACACCGGGCCACTGTGCCTAGTCTGTCCCAAGCCCACCTGTACAGGGTGCCACTTGGTAGACTACTAACACTACCTACAAACACCAGAAACTAGTTGCAACTCCTGGACAGAGATCATGTTGATTAATAAGTCGAGAGGGGTCGAGTTACCGAAACCCAATGTGTGGTAGTAACTGTTCATGGATCACAAATACAGAACTCAGTTCCTGAGGACGGCTACAATGAGACAACCCACCATGTACTCCTACATGGCCTCTCACTGCTACCTTTACCAAATCGTGTTCACACACTTAGCTCTCAACAGTAGGACATGTTCACCACATTCCAATTCATCCCCGATGAATCAGACCTGACACAACTCTAAGCAATAGCAGGCATGACAAACAAGCATGAATGACTAGGCACATCAGGGCTCAAACAACTCCTACTCATGCTAGTGGGTTTCATCTATTTACTGTGGCAATGACAGGTCATGCAGAGGAAAGGGGTTCAACTACCGCAACATGTAACAGTTGAATCGTTGTTGTCCTAATGTAGTAAAAGGGAGCAGGAGTGAGAGAGTGGGATTGTATCGGAATGAACAAGGGGGTTTTGCTTGCCTGGCACTTCTGAAGATAGCATTGAGTCTTCATCAGTGTCAACGATCACAATGTTGGAACATCGTCTACCGAGAGGGGATAGATACCGGCAACAGAGAAGAAATACAATCAATGCAATGCACAATATGATGCATGATCATGACATGGCAATATGAGTGTGGTTTGGATAATGCAACTTAGAACAGGTTGGTTTGAGCTCATTTGAACCAAAGATTCAAATGCAAACCCAAAATAAGATGTTATATTGGTGCGTTAGCTTGTTTCTTCTAAACAGCAAGGTTAAAGTGTTTTAACATGCACGAAACCAGTATAGATGGATAGATTGGATTTTTCTGATCATTTTTCATATATAAATTATTTCATTCTGAGCTACGGTTGAATTTCTATGATTTTTAGAAGTTTTGGCTATTTTCTGGAATTTCCTGTATAAGAATAAATCTAGTAAAAGATTAATTGCGTCAGCACTGCATCAGGGTGACGTCAGCGGTCAACGGGGCGGTCCAGGTCAAACTGATCAGTGGGTCCTATCTGTCAGTAGTTAGTTAAACTAACTAAATTTAGTTAGCGCTAATCCTGGGTTAGTTAGCAGGGCGGGCCCCACCTGTCATGGACCAAAGGGTCAAACTGGGCCCACCCGGTCAACTTGGTCAGCGGGGTCAAACCCGCCGGACTTGGTCCACGGCTCGTCGCCGGTGAAGCCCGAGACGTTGGAGGGGTCGGAGTTTTCCCACGGTCGACCAAATCGACCGCGGTTTGGTCCTATGCGTAGCTGGGGCTCGCGCGCATCTAGTAGGCCAAGCGGGAGGATCTGGGGTGGTCTGAGTCGACGGCGGCGAGCACGAATGCAGCGGCCGGAGTTCGGGTCTCCGGGATTTCGGTGTTGCGAAGCACGGCAGGAGCAGCTGGAGGGGGTTTTGGGCTTCTGGCGTTGCGCTGAGCACGACTATGCGCTCGGTTGCAGCCGTAGGTGACAGTGGCCACGGCGGCGACATGAACAGCAGCGATGAGCTCTCGGCTCCGACAGCTAGCACGGCTAGTGAATGGAAACGAGCTCGAGGAGTAGGGGAGAAAACGGCAGAGCTCACATCGGAGTCGAAGCGGAGCTTGGCAGGCTCGGGGAGGCGTCGGAGATGGCGAATCGGCGACGACGATCTTCAGCGGCCGACGAGGGAGACGGCGGTGGTGGCGGCGCAGCAGAGCTTCTGGCGCCGCGTGACTCGGTGGAGAGGATGAAGACAGCGAGGCGGAGACGCCTGGGACGGAGAGGGAGCGGGGGAGTGGCTGTGGCTGCGGCGGTGCTCGTCGGCGGTCTCGGGTGCGTCTGGGGATGAGTGAGGGAGAGAGACAGAGGAGGGAGAGGGCACGGGGAGAGACGAAGGGGAAGAGTGAGGGGGTCAGGGGTCTAGAGCGGCGCCGAGGAGGGGCTTCGAGGCACCTCGGTGAGGCATGCGAGCAGGGAGGAGGCGTGGCGCCTCGCGCGCGCATGCACTGTCCCGCCTCTGCCTACTGGCAGAGGTTAGGGATGACTGGCAGGGCGCTGTGGACTGGGCCGCACAGCAGCAGGCCGGCCAGGTGGGCTTTGGTGGGTGCCAGGTAAGTCCAGGTGAGCTCTTTCTCTCTCTCTCTCTCTATTTTTGTTTCTGTTTTCTAGTTTTGCAGTTTGTTTTTGATCCAGTTTTAAAAACCAAATCAATCTTATAAATCATGAAAATATTCATGAGCATTTTCTGAATTATTTCAGTGCCCCTCAAATAATTCGAACATTAATTATTTATAGTGTTTAAATGCCCAAAGTCAAATACAATATGATTTAATTCAAAAATCCAGAAATGACCTAGAAATATGTTCATCATTTTTGGCAGAGGTGTTTACCTTTATCAGAAATGATGGACATTTCCAAAGGGCATTTTGGGTTCATTGAAAATATTTCATTTTGATCCTAGTTGGATTCTTTCTGATGCTAGGGTTTGATCAATCCCCATTTCAACTTTAATTGAAACTTAAACATGATGCATGGAAGCTAATGCAAAGACAAGCAAGGCCTGAACTGGGGCTGTGACAACTCACCCCCACTAAACAAGAATCTCGTCCCGAGATTCAAGCGTAGGGTAAGATGAAGGGGGAACGCAACTAACGCAATCTTCACGATCCAGGTTGCATCTCACAAGAACGTTGATTCGACCACCATCTTTGTCTCGACGTCTTGCTCTGAGAACTCTAGCTATCATGACAATGAGAGGAGAAGGAGACTCAAGAAGGATCGATCTTCTCGAGGATCGAACAACTCAGGATTAACTCATAGAATGAGACATAGCAACATCTCTCGAGCTGAGACATGAAACATACATCCAGAGGGATGGAGTGTAACAGATGACGAAGATTCACTACGTAGACACAGTTCCACACTTACGAAGGTGGTGAACGGTTGTCCACGTAGCGAGGAGTTGAGTTGCCATGATACCATAACGAAACATCTTAAGGAAGGTAACCCACAGAAATATTCCCTTAAGTGGCAAAAAGAATTACTTTTAATATAGAGATCATTGAGACTCTTTAAACCAGCCTAAGGCAATCACAATCGATCATTTGAAGGAGTTCAAAAAAATGACATACTCGGACTAGAATGGATGATGTGGATTACCTTGTTGAAAACAACACAAGGGATGATTTTAGTAACAAGGGAGAAGCTCAACAGTAGAGAGTGAGTCCACTGTTTGAAAAGGTTATAGCATAACCGAGGAAACTAAGAGCACTATGCAATTAACACCGACGATAAAACCTAGAACTTGCCCGTGCTCTCAAGAACTTGAGCATTTCCATATTCATCAAGGTTTTACCAATATCCTCGTCAAGGATCCTGGCAACACAACATACTACCATGATGAATGGTGATGGATGATGCAGATGCAAAAGGAGATAACACTTTCTCAGATTTCACCTTAGCGGCCAAGGAAACAGAATCTGGATGATCGACCGAGAGACATTTAGCACTCCGCTTCTAATGTTCTCCTTGATGTGCTAGTGTAACCCATTCATTGAAATGGTTTGGTAACTAGACCATCAAGTAAAAGGTCGGACTTCGGGAGCACAAAATCCATAAGGATCAACTTCTAAAATAAGTCATGCAAGATCCTCATGGGAGGTGACCAAATCGCTTTATCAAGATACTGCAATAATAGTTTTTCCGGCTAGGTGCGTCCACTTTACCGGAACCTACATCATAGTTCTTGGGAGAAGTGCCAACCATCACACCTGCCTGAGATTCAGGTCTAGTTGGTAACAGGATATTTCAGACAACATGTCTGGAAAAGAAAGTTTGCAACACAAATCGACAAGATGATGTTGCGAGATTCTCGGGAAATGAACTACAGTAGTAAGCTCCAAAACATGAGCTGGTTCTGCTACACACATGTGAATATGTTGTCTAGGACAAACATAACCACAAAATAGTCTTACAATAAAACACTACCGAGTTCTGGTTGGGAACCATCATCGAGGATAACGGAATCTTGTACAAGTCCGTCTGGTACCTTCAGGACTAGCACCAAGAACTTATTATCCTTGAACAAATCAATCAGTGGCTTGGTGTGCTAGGGAATACGTATGGAGTGGAGGTAATTAATCTACCAAGCCATAGAATGCTTCGCACATATGCATGACTGATTTGGGATGATTCCAGGGGAAACAAAACAAACCTTTCTCAAATTCATGGCGGCAACTTACACTTAATGCACGTGAACTTGGAGAAAGTCACTTCTTTCACCAAAACTATACCTCATGAGCGGAACACGAAGGTAATGCTTACAAATTTTCCAACACTAGCTGGATGTTCAACACGAATCATGGAGGAGACAAAATGCCGTTGATGGGCTCAACAGCAACTCATCGGAATTTCCATATCACTGGACTTCCACCATTATGTGAACAATGTGATAGTATTGATCAGGCCAAAATATGTAATGGTGTATGCTCAAGGAATAAACCACGGGTAAGACAACATTACGAATATCGTTGGTTCTAACTTGATTTGACGATGGCCCACACTCAAATGAAGGTTTGGCAAGACGATAGGTTCAACAACTGATCACGAGGACCAATCGATGAAGAAATCATCTTTATACAACAAACACACAAACACAAGATATCCCTTTGGAAATGAGCTAAGTTGGGCAAGCTTTTATCTTCCAACTCTCCAAGTTGCTGTTCAGCTTAACCAACTAGCTCAGGGGTATCCAACACAGATTCTTGGAGAAAAGGTGGTCCATAGGGACAAACCAACTTGATCCCGAACTCAACATAGCAGTCAGGTGACAACCTGGTGATACCTCCGAGAAGACATTCGGAAAATCACGAACCACCAGTATGTTACTAAACTCGAGAACAATCTTGCTTTTCAGGGCAAGACGATATGATCAAAAGAGCGAGGGATTGACACAATCCTAACTCATTGATCGGAGAGTGCACCAGAAATAAGGACTAGGTAGCACGATCAACCTTAGGGTGATGATTCAATAATCAACATGCTAAGGGTGAGATTATTGTCCATTTAACTACCAAGCAACGGGGTTGCTGGCAGTATTGATTTCACACATCACGATTCACTTGTCGTCATTCTGGTTACAATAACACGGGAACCGAGGAATTAACAATTATGGCAAGAAGTATTACTGCATCAAGAATTCATAAGATGTGGTGCAATTCTCATGACACTCTTGTCATAAAGATGGTAACACTCCAAGGTAGAGCAGAGCAGAAGCTGGATTGGCATTTTGATCTGCGGAATACAATTGCTTTGACCCAATCCTAGATATGGATGAGGTTCTGGAATTTGTTTCTCCTAGTCATCCTGAATAGAATGGCTTGACGGACCACAAGATTAATAGGCACCGATGAACAAATGCACACATACTCTTGACTATCAATTGATAGACGAGGGTCAGAAGACAACTAAAATGGGACAACCCAAAAGAACATATGATTTTCTGAGTTGTGGATGCATGGATTAGCATGTCGAACCAAGTTCAACATGTTTCTTCCAGATAACCCATGCAGAAAGGTAGAGCTAGCAGAGTAACAACACAGAATCGAGAACTCATCAAGAGCACTCTGGTTGTGATCTTTCGATTCAACGAGGAACTTCTGCCATAAATAGTTCATGGTATTGGAAGAAGGAAATACCACGGACCTCGAGGACTATCACAAAGGTTACTAATAACCTAAAGGAACGAGCAAACATTATCAACATGAAGTGAGTAGGGTGAGTTTCGGGTTCAGAACCCGGAAATAGAATACCTACTAACTAAATGGCATCACAGGATGCTTTCGAGAATGATGGCCAGAATCATCACACTGGGAACACGAAGCATGGCTAGATTGCTAGGTGATACTCTAGACACCTAGGGTCATAATAATAGCTCCAACATAGATGCCGAGGCAATGAAGTACCTCAACACACTAGTTTAGTGTGGTTAATCTGGCCCAAAGGAACATCAAAATGGGAGGAAAGGATTTTGCAATTGCATCGGATTATTTAGAAACCTCGGATGACCCGGACAGCATAACGGCTGTAATTGCTCAAAAAGATTTGAGACATGCTACAAAAATGGTGGCATAACCACTCAGAAGCACAATATCAAGGTTTCGAGATCAACAGTTAACATATTGAAGTAGTAGGAACTGGACTGAGGCTTAAATCCAACAATCTTATAAGTCTACGGATTAGTAACACGTGATCCTAATAGACAGAAGAGAAAGCCTAGTTTCTTAACCCCGTAGGAAAGATAAGATGACCCAGATCAGAAAGGCACAAGGTATAAGGGGTAAAAAGAGCCTTACGTTTCATCCCACAATCAATTCCCTTATATAACTAAAGATTTTCTAGACTCAACTTCGACCAGTTTGGCTTGGTAATCCTACAGGTAGTCAAGCTCTGATACCAAAGCTATCAGGACCCTGACTCAATGGCACACCGATCTAGCATGTAACACCTCATATCACTTTGCGGCCTCACGCATGGTATTCCCACGGGTGTCGCCTTACCAAGCCCGGGACCGTTTGCACCTTTTGGCACACGTATATGATAGTGTCGCTAGCATCCATATGACAAGGAGCCCAGGCTGACATGGCTAGTCGTGAACCCAAAGTGGCACTAACTTACAGGGACAGGCATACATGATCCAGCAACGAATGTGTCGGTCATCAGCAAGTGAATCCGGGCTGTAGCAACTGGGCTAGCAGGACTCCAGAGAATCTAGGCTGTAGCAGGCTAACAGGACTCCGGTAGACACCGCGTGCCATTTCCCTGAAGGGACAGACACATGAACGAAGAAGGACACATGCCGGCCAGCCTAAGTGTTCCGGAGCAGTAGCAAGCTACCAGGGCTCAGTGGAAGCACTAGGAGACATTTCCCGGTAAGAGAGGCTACCAAGGATAAACAACTAGATAGTCAGATCCCACACATACCAAGCATTTCAAAACATACACACAATATGCTCGATATGTGCAAATACAACATGGCATCACAACATGACTCTACAACTCAAGTATTATTCAATAAGCTCTGTAGAGCGAGATATTACAATCATGGGTCGCATGACCCAACATTCAGAGCATACAAGTCAAAGCACACGCGGAAGCTTAACATGTCTGAGTATAGACAACTACAAATGAAAAAGGCTGAGAAGCCTGACTAACTACCAGATCCTGCCGAGGGCACAAGATCGTAGCTGAGGTAACAAGCTAAACGTCGAAGTCCACACGGAAACTACTAGTGAGACTAAAGTCTCTCTGCAAAAACATAAAATAGGCAAAGGTGAGTACGAATGTACCCAGCAAGTCTTACATCAGAACTAACTACATATGCATCATTATCAATAAAGGGGGTGTTGGAGTTTAACTACAGCAAACCAGCTTTGACTCGGTGGCTATCCTGAACTACGACTGCAAGTAACTCTTTTGAGGTGGCGCACACGAGTCCACATATTCACCATATCAATAAACCACTATGGATCCGCTCCCGTCTCCCTACGAGAACGCCATCCATAGCACTCACGCTTATCTTGCGTATTTTAGAGTATCCACTTCAAGTTATCTATGAACTGTACAGGCAACCCAAAAGTCCTTTTCCGCAGACACGGCTATTTGAATAGATGATGTTAACCCTGCAGGGGTGTACTTCTTCACACACGCTCTGACCACTTACCGCCGTTTACACGACATGTACTCCGCAACCTTCAAGCGGAAGCCCAGCGAGGGTGTTGGCCACGACCTGACTAACCACACAAGTCTCTCGTCCAGGTTTATCGCCTATTCGGGTTCCATCTGCAAGGAGATCCGGCCGGGGTGTCGCTCACGGCCCCAAACGATGTGCGCAGGGTTCCCAAGCCCACAATCCGGGTGCCACTTGGTACACCGGGCCACTATGCCTAGTCTATCCCAAGCCCACCTGTACCGGGTGCCACTTGGTAGACTACTAACACTACCTACAAACACCAGAAACTAGTTGCAACTCCTGGACAGAGATCATGTTGATTAATAAGTCGAGAGGGGTCGAGTTACCGGAACCCAATGTGTGGTAGTAACTGTTCATGGATCACAAACACAGAACTCAGTTCCTGAGGACGGCTGCAATGAGACAACCCACCATGTACTCCTACATGGCCTCTCACCGCTACCTTTACCAAATCGTGTTCACACACTTAGCTCTCAACAGTAGGACATGTTCACCACATTCCAGTTCATCCCCGATGAATCAGACCTGATAGAACTCTAAGCAATAGCAGGCATAACAAATAAGCAAGAATGAGTAGGCACATCAGGGCTCAAACAACTCCTACTCATGCTAGTGGGTTTCATCTATTTACTGTGGCAATGACAGGTCATGCAGAGGAAAGGGGTTCAACTACCATAAGATGTAATAGTTGAATCATTGTTTTCCTAATGCAGTAAAAGAGAGCAGGAGTGAGAGAGTGGGATTGTATCGGAATGAACAAGGGGGTTTTGCTTGCCTGGCACTTCTGAAGATAGCATTGAGTCTTCATCAGTGTCAACGATCACAACGTTGGAACATCGTCTACCGAGAGGGGATAGATACCGGCAACAGAGAAGAAATACAATCAATGCAATGCATAATATGATGCATGATCATGACATGGCAATATGAGTGTGTTTTGGATAATGCAACTTAGAACAGGTTGGTTTGAGCTCATTTGAACCAAAGATTCAAATGCAAACCCAAAATAAGATGTTATATTGGTGCATTAGCTTGTTTCATCTAAACAGCAAGGTTAAAGTGTTTTAACATGCATGAAACCAGTACAGATGGACATATTGGATTTTTCTGATCATTTTTCATATATAAATTATTTCATTCAGAGCTATGGTTCAATTTCTATGATTTTTAGAAGTTTTGGCCATTTTCTGGAATTTCCTGTATAAGAATAAATCCAGTAAAAGATTAATTACGTCAGCACTGCGTCAGGGTGACGTCAACGGTCAACGGGGCGGTCCAGGTTAAACTGACCACTGGGTCCAGTCTGTCAGTAGTTAGTTAAACTAACTAAATTTATTTAGCGCTAATCCTGGGTTAGTTAGCAGGGCGGGCCCCACCTATCATGGACCCAAGGGTCAAACTGGGCCCACCCCGGTCAACTTGGTCAGCGAGGTCAAACCCGCCGGACTTAGTCCACGGCTCGTCGCCGGTGAAGCCCGAGACGGCAGAGAGGTCGGAATTTGCCCACGGTCGACCAAATCGACCGCGGTTTGGTCCTACGCATAGCTGGGGCTTGCACGCATCTAGTAGGCCAAGCAGGAGGAGCTGGGGTGGTCTGAGTCAACGGCGATGAGCACGAATGCGGCGGCCGGAGTTCGGGTCTCGGGGGTTTCGGTGTTGCGAAGCACGGCAGGAGCAGCTCGAGGGGGTTTTGGGCTTCTGGCATTGCGCTAAGCACGGCTATGCGCTCGGTTGCAGCCGTAGGTGACAGTGGCCACGGTGGCGACATGAACGGCGGTGATAAGCTCTCGGCTCCGACGGCTAGCATGGCTAGTGAATGGAAATAAGCTCGAGGAGTAGGGGAGAAGACGGCGGAGCTCACATCGGAGTCGAAGTGGAGCTCGGTAGGCTCGGGGAGGCGTCGGAGACGGCGAATCGGCGACAACGATCTTAGGCGGCCAACGAGGGAGACGGCGGCGGTGGTGGCGCAGCAGAGCTTCTGGCGCCGTGACTCGGTGGAGAGGACGAAGACAGCGAGGCAGAGACGCCTGGGACGGAGAGGGAGCGGGGGAGTGGCTGTGGCCGCGGCGGTGCTCGTCGGCGGTCTCGGGTGCGTCCGAGGATGAGCAAGGGAGAGAGACAGAGGAGGGAGAGGGCACGGGGAGAGACGAAGGGGAAGAGTGAGGGGGTCAGGGGTCCAGAGCGGTGCCGTGGAGGGGCTTCGAGGTGCCTCGGTGAGGCAGGCGAGCAGGGAGGAGGCGTGGCGCCTCACGCGCATGCGCTGTCCCGCCTCTGCCTACTGGCAGAGGTTAGGGATGACTGGCAGGGCACTATGGGCTGGGCCGCACAGCAGCAGGCCGGCCAGGTGGGCTTTGGTGGGCGCCAGGTAAGTCCAGGTGAGCTCTTTCTCTCTCTCTCTCTCTCTCTCTCTCTCTCTCTCTCTCTCTCTCTTTTTGTTTTTGTTTTCTAGTTTTGCAGTTTGTTTTTGATCCAGTTTTAAAAACCAAATCAATCTTATAAATCTTGAAAATATTCATGAGCACTTTCTGAATTATTTCAGTGCCCCTCAAACAATTCCAACATTAATTATTTATAGTGTTTAAATGCCCAAAGTCAAATACAATATGATTTAATTCAAAAATCCAGAAATGACCTAGAAATATGTTCATCATTTTTGGCAGAGGTTTTTACCTTTATCAGAAATGATGAACATTTCCAAAGGGCATTTTGGGTTCATTGAAAATATTTCATTTTGATCCTAGTTGGATTCTTTCTGATGCTAGGGTTTGATCAATCCCCATTTCAACTTTAATTGAAACTTAAACATGATGCATGGAAGCTAATGCAAAGACAAGCAAGGCCTAAACTGGGGCTGTGACAGCTAGCCATTTTTAGAAAGAAAAAAGAAAACTGGGCTGGTCATGTGGTAAACATATGAAATAAAAGCCTGGTCTAGACGGGCCACAACTCCCTCACAACCTAGTTGATACCCTGCTCCGTCCTGAAAACTAACAAAAAATACTGTGCGAGCTACTCGGGTGTCAGCTGCTCCTTGTGCAGTTATCTCGCTTATTGACTACATTGACAGTGGCGTGCGATTTAGATGTCAGGAAACCATCAGGAGGAACCATTTTTTTCTTGTAATAAAGGAGTCACTTGCTTGCCTACTGCCATGATCTTGGTGGGTCCCTACTATCATCCTCACCATGTACAGTCATCTCCTTATTCCTCTTGGTTGTTGACCGTGTTGACAACACCAAAGGGCGGCACCGCGGCGAGCGAACCAAGGCGGAGGACGATGGTGAGGCCTTGGATAGGAAAGAACAGGAGCCAGGGAAGATGCACAGATTTTTAGGGTGCGATGTGGCCGTGATGCTTGCACGGCAGCACAGCCAGTCGTGGGAGGTGGGAGCAGGCGGTCCCGCCGGTGCTGGTTTGGCTTTGGCGGCTGGAGGAAGAAGAGACTGAAGAAACATGATAGGCATTGAATGTCAATCTAATGGTCAAGGTTGGCACAATCATCTGTTGACTAAGCCGACACCATGTCGCATACTTTTTATAGGAAAAAAAGAAAAAGTGGGCTTGTTCACCAGATAACATTCGCGAAAATGCCATCGTTTGATCTTGCGTTGCAACTAAAACTGCCAGGAAAATGCGTTCGTTTGTCATCCTCCTCCCAGGGAACGTTCGCCACACAACATTCCCAAAATCAAAGACTTGAGACGGTTTACAGAACAAGCTAGTGTACCAGTAAAGAGACGTTGTTGAGTTTTTGAAAAAAAAAAGAGACGTGCTCCTGTAGCTGGTTTGACTCCAAACCTAGACTATGACTACATATAGTGCTATGCTACTCTGCAAGTAATGAAACTAACATATTCAACATTCGCTTCTCCTCTTCTCTAGTTACTCTGCCTAGCATCAGAAGCTCCGGCCGCAAAAACCATGTCCGCTGGCGGCTCGTCCACCTGCTCTTCAGCACGCAACAACTAGATATGTGCCAAGTCGGCACCCGTATCATCCCATATGGGTCTCATCACACCTCCGCCGACACACTCACCGCAGCCGGTTTCTCATTGCAACCAACTGCTGCAAATCACGCAGAGTCATCCATCGCATCTCAAATACAATCCTCAACCCTGGCCAAGTCTTCTACAAATGCCTGAATCATGGGGTAATGATATGTTTAAGTGTTGTTCGCCTGCTTTCAGTTGCTATTTTTTTAATAGTTTGGTTGATGATCTTCCAATTTGATTCGCGCAGAAAAGGGAAGATTCGTGTGTTTTGTATTTCTGGGAAGATGCTGGTGTGGGGAATGGAAGTATGATATGTCTCCAAGGTATCTATAATTATGGAGTATTCATGCTCTTATATTATCATTATTGGATGTTTTACAATCACTTTATAGCAACTTTATATCAATTTTTGGTACTATCCTATTGACATAGTGCCTAGTGCCAGTTGCTGTTTTTTGCTTGTTTTTTACATCACAGGAAATCAATATGAAATTGAGTCCAAATGTAGCGAAATTTTTTGGAGAATTTTTTTGGACCAGAACACCCAGCATGGGCCAGGGAAGTACCAGAGGGGTGCCCCCTGGGGGGCACAACCCACTTGGGCGCGCCTGGGCGCCCAGGCACGCCCTGGTGGGTTGTGCCAACCT
Organism: Triticum dicoccoides; assembly: GCF_002162155.2. Lineage (NCBI taxonomy): Eukaryota > Viridiplantae > Streptophyta > Magnoliopsida > Poales > Poaceae > Triticum > Triticum dicoccoides. Next base: position 79,308,977 of record NC_041385.1, read on the forward strand.
CGGTGACCTCATGCACCGCCTCTTCGCCCTATAAAATCCCAAATATTCCAAAAACCATCGGGGTAACCCTAGATCAGAAGTTCTGCCGCCGCAAGCCTCAGTAGCCACAAAAAACAAATCTAGACCCCATTCTGGCACTCCGTCGGAGGGGGAGATCATCGCCAGTGGCCATCTTCATCATCTCGCGGCCACCATGATGAGGAGGGAGCAGTCCACCCTCCGGGCTGAGGGTTTGTACCAATAGCTATGTGTTTAATCTCTCTCTCTCTCTCTCTCTCTCTCTCTCGTGTTCTCGAGATGGCATGATCTTGATGTATCGTGGGCTTTGTTAATATAGTTGGATCATATGGTGTTTCTCCCTCTCTATCTTGTTGTGATGAATTGAGTTTTCCCTTTGAGATTTCATTCTTATTGGATTGAATACTTTTATGGATTTGAGAGCACTTGATATATGTCTTGCATATGAATACCCGTGGTGACAATGGCGTATTATATTGATTCACTTGATATGTGTTTTGGCACTCAACTCGCGGATTCCCGAGGGGACATTGGGGTAACCTATGCATAGGGGATGCACGTTCTCGTCTTTTGTTTCTCCGGTAGAAATCTTGGGGCACTCTTTCAGGTTCTTTGTGATGGATTGAGTATTATGAATCTGAATTTGATTTGGTGTTATTTTAGTATGAACACTTGATAGATCGATCGGAAAGAATAACTTGGTGTTATTTTAGTATGAACTCTTGGATAGATTGATCGAAAAGGATAGCTACAAACAATTTCTTATTATTTTCTCCGCTAGGTAGGAATTTTGGAGTGATTCTTCATCGCACTTTGAGGGATGGTTATATGATCCAATTATATTAGCATTGTTGGGAGATTGCACTAGCGAAAGTACGAACCCTGGGCCTTGTTTTCAAGCATTGCAATACCGTTTGTGCTCACTTTTGTTAGTTGCTACCTTGCTATTCTTTATTGTTCCTATTACAAAAATCAATATCTACTATCATTACTACACTTTTATCACCATCTCTTCACCAAACTAGTGCACCTATACAATTTACCATTGTATATGGTGTGTTGGGGACACAAGAGACTCTTTGTTATTTGGTTGCAGGGTTGTTTGAGAGAGACCATCTTCATACTACGCCTCCCACGGATTGATAAACCTTAGATCATGCACTTGAGGGAAAATTGCTACTCTCCTACAAAACTCTGCGCTTGGAGGCCAAACACGAGTCTACAAGAATAAAGTTGCATAGTAGACATCAAGCTCTTTTCTGGATCCGTTGCCGGGGAGGTGAGTTCTTGAAGGTATATCTTTAGATCTTGCAATAAAATCTTTTAGTTTCTTGTTTTATAACTAGTTCGGTTTATAAAAGAATACTACAAAAAAATGGAACGGAGGTTGCATTAAATTATTCATCTTTATAATGTCTTTTGCGAAAATGATGGAAATGAAAATTGTGCTCAATTGATAGAAGGAGAATTCTATAAAGTGTTTGACAAAAAATCTTTGAATGATGAGCATGATTGCAATGTCGTTGGTATGAATTCTTTGAATATCCATGATGCTAATGATATACAAAGCCATAAGCTTGGGGATGCTATATTTGATGAAGATGATATTTTTAGTCCCCCAAGATTTGATGTGCAAATTTGTTATAATGATTGCATGCCTCCTATTTATGATGATTATATTGATGAAAGTGGGTTCGGAAGAGTGTCAACTCTAGGTACTAATAATCTCACTATTTTGGAGGGTGTTGAATCTTATGAAAGTGGATTTTGAGAGGTCATGACTTTATTTGGTGATGAATCCACTATTTTGGAAGAGGTTTCAATTGATTATGGCAACAAAGTTGATATTTATGATGATTATGGTGATGACATGTATGCTATAAAGAATAATGATAACAATGAAACTTGTCATCATGATTTTAATTTTCAATCACATGATAGTAATTTTGTTGAGTTTGCTCCCACTACTATTCATGAGAATAAATTTGCTTATGTAGAGAGTAATTAAATTTCTATGCTTGTGGATCATGAAAAGAATGCTTTATGTGATAGTTATATTTTTGAATGCATTCATGATGCCACTGAAAATTATTATGAGGGAGGAACATATGCTTGTTGGAATTGGAATGATATCAAGTTTCCTCTCTATGTGTTGAAAATCTTGAAGTTTTGCTTGTTTTGCCTTCCTATGCTAGTTGATTCTTGTTCCCATAAATTATTTTCTCACAAAATCCCGATGCATAGGAAGTGTGTTAGACTTAAATGTGCTTGCCATGTGATTCATGATGCTCTTTTTCATGTTTCAATTTACTTTTATGCGAGCATCATTGAAATCATCATGTCTAGCTAAAAAGGCATTAAAGAAAAGCGCTTGTTGGGAGACAACCCAACACTTTTACCTACTGTTTTTATGTGTTCACATGATTAATATACTTTAGTGATCATGTTTTATTGCTTTTGTTTCAATAAAGTGCCAAGTAAAGCATTTGGGATAGTGTGGATGATAGTTGACTTGAATCAGTGCAAAAACAGAAACTTTTACGCTCAGTCCAGGAATTTTTAAAATTCACTTGAATGTACTTTTGATATGATTTTTTTACAGGTGATATATATACAAGTTATCTATTTTGTCCTAGTTTGTTAGAATTTTTGGAGTTACAGAAGTATGGTTGGAGTACATATTACTTCAGACTATTCTGTTTTTGACAGACTCTGTTTTCAATGCATAGTTTGCTTGTTTCCTAGTTTCTATGGCTTATATTGCTCAATATAAATTGTGGAAATGATAGGCTACAGTAGGCATTGTGTGAGAACAATTATTAATATTGTATATGACAGTACCAAAGTGAATGGTTTTCTCTTTATCATACTAACCTATCTTATGAAGTTCCGTTAAGTTTGTGTGATTGAAGTTTTCAAGTTTTGGGTGAGATATCGATATGAGGAGAGTAAGGAGTGACAAGACCCTAATCTTGGGGATTCCCAAGGCACTCCCAAGGTAATATTCAAGGAAGATCCAAGCAACTAAGCTTGGGGATGCTCCGGAAGGCATCCCCTCTTTCGTCTCCAACATTATTGGTAACCCTACTTGAGGCTATATTTTTTATTCATCACATGATATGTGTTTTGCTTGGAGCGTCATTTCCTTTTATTAGGATTTGCTTTCTGTTATCTATAATAATGTTTTGCATCTTTACTTCAATAAAAATGTCAAGTATAGCCTTTGCCATGCTTATTTTGCGAGTCTACTTGTGGCTGTTTCAAAATAGAAAGTTTGTTGCTGTTGCAAAAATTCTCTAGAAAATTCAGTATGTGATAAAATGTTGATTTGTTTTTGCATAGTAATCTATAATAAAATTTCTATAGTGTGGTAATTTTTTGGAATTTTTGGAGGAAGGGAAGTATGATGAATATTGCACTCTTTACAGATTGTTCTGTTTAGACAGATTGCTGATATATTTGCATTGTTTGCATATGTTTGCTTGTTTAACGATTCTATTTCAGGATAGAAGTATTAAATATGCAGAGGCATTTAGTATGAAATGTTGAATAATAATTTTAGTGATTTTCTACAGTAGAGAATGATAAGGTTATTGCATTGATTTATACTAACTTATCTCACAAGTTCTTGTTGAGTTTTGTGTGGATGAAGTTTTTAAGATTTAGGGAAACCGTGATACAAAAGGAATTAGGGAGACACAAAAGCTCAAGCTTGGGTATACCCAAGGCATCCTAAGATAATATTCCAAGAAGTCTCAAGCATCTAAGCTTGGGGATGCCCCGGTAGGCATCCCACGTTTCTTCTTCAACAATTATCGGTTAGTATCAGTTGAGCCAAAGTTTTTGCTTCTTCACATGAGTTGTGCTATTCTTGGAATGCCATTTTATTTTGTTTTGCTTTCTGTTTTAATAAAATACTTAGATCTGAAAGTTTTTAAATAAGAGGGAGTCCACAATTAGCTACCTATTTACTTAACTACTCGCTTGATCTTTACTTATATCTTTTTGGAGTAGCTTGTCATTTACTCTTGTGTTTCACTTATATCATATGAGTAAATTGTTGAATGAATTGAATATCATGAAGTTGAAATTGTATGTTCATATCGTGCCTAGTAGTAGCTTCACATTGGGTTTAGAAAGTGAAATCTTTTGAAGCTTGACAATCACAGTATTGGTCATACAAGCAATTCATGAATGATTAGTATAAGGAAGAGAACTTTCACATGCAAATATATTATCTTGTAAATCTTCTATGATTGTGAATACCCATTAATTATTTTCAAACTTGAGTAAATTATTTTAAATTGGACAAGGAAGACAACGTAATGAGTTATGGATGTGTATATTTGCATAGTAGTTATATTGTCATAGATCCTCCAACATGTGGTGTTTGCCTAGGATCTTTTGCTAGCCAAAAAATCGTACTAAGTAGAGATACTACTTGTGCATTCGAAAACCTTTAAACCCAGTTTCTTGCCATGGTTGTCCACCATACCTACCTATGGATTGAATAAGATCCTTCAAGTAAGTTGCCATCAGTGCATAAAGCAATAAAAATTTCTCCTAAATAGGTTTGATCTTTTATTGTAAGGGAAAATTGAGCGTTGTACGAACTTGTGATGGCAAAGTAATAAAAGTGATGGACTGCATAATAAAGGTTGCTATCATAAGGGGAAATATAACGTGATGTTCCTTTGCATTACAAGCTTGGGCATCCAAATAAAAAGCGCATGGCAACCTCTGCTTCCCTCTATGAAGGGCCTATCTTTTACTTTTCAATATTTACTTTTATGCAAAGATTCAATAGTATAAATTCTCATTTCAACCTCGATTATTCTCTAGTTGGCAAGTATCATGTGGTGGGGAAAGATCTAGGCACATATGACCAGTCAAATATATTTTATCATGATTTATTATTGTTGAAAATTATCTCTACGATAAATGAGTTGGGTGGGAAAATATTAAGCCCCTATGTTTCTCTGCGTTCGATGGATGCCATTTGTTCTAAGAATATGCTTTGAGTAGTAGCAATCATGGAAGACTATATGATGATTGAGTATGTGGAGCTCTTACTTCGACTTTGTTGAATAAGTTGAATTGTAATTGCTTGGTGACTGAGAACATGTGTTGTTGAGTTTCAAGAGAATTCATTGTTTGAACCTTTACAGGTGGATTGGTTGCTACTTCAACATGAGAGGTTTTATAAGAAAGAATTGCTGTTATGATGCTAGGAAAAGTGAGTGAAATTATCATTGATCAAACTTATGCACTTTGCTAGCATTCACACTTCATAAATTATTTATTTTTATCATTGACCTACTCGAGGATGAGTAGGATTAAGCTTGGGGGTGCTGATACGTCTCCAACATATCTATAATTTATGAAGTATTCATGCTCTTATATTATCATTCTTGGATGTTTTGCAATCATTTTATATCAACTTTACATCATTTTTTGGGACTAACCTATTGACATGGTGCCTAGTGACAGTTGCTATTTTTTGCTTGTTATTTTACATCACGAAATCAATATCAAACGGATTCCAAACGCAGCGAAATTTTTTGGAGAAATTTTTTGGACCACAACACCCGGGATGGGCCACAGAAGTACCAGAGGGGTGCCCCGAAAGGGGCACAACCCACCTGGGCGCGCCTGGGGGCCCAGGCGTGCCCTGGTGGGTTGTGCCCACCTCGGTGGCCTCCCGCACCGCCTCTTTGCCCTATAAATTCCCTAATATTCCAAAAACCCTCGGGGTAACCCTAGATCATAAGTTCTGCCGCCGCAAGCCTCTATAGCCATGAAAAACCAATCTAGACCCCATTCCGGCACTCTGCCGGAGGGGGAGATCATCACCAGTGGCCATCTTCATCATCCCGGCGGCCACCATGACGAGGAGGGAGTAGTCCACCCTCGGGGCTGAGGGTTTGTACCAGTAGCTATGTGTTTAATCTCTCTATCTCTCGTGTTCTTGAGATGGCATGATCTTGATGTATCATGGGCTTTGTTAATACAGTTGGATCATATGGTGTTTCTTCCTCTCTATCTTGTTGTGATGAATTGAGTTTTCCCTTTGAGATTTCGTTCTTATTGGATTGAATGCTTTTATGGATTTGAGAGCACTTGATATATGTCTTGCATATGAATACCCGTGGTGACAATGGGGTATTATATTGATTCACTTTATATGTGTTTTGGCACTCAACTCGCGGATTCCCGAGGTGACATTGGGGTAATCTATGCATAGGGGTTGATGCACGTTCTCGTCAATTGTTTCTCTAGTAGAAATCTTGGGGCACTCTTTGAGGTTCTTTGTGACGGATTGAGTATTATAAATCTGAATTTGCTTTGGTGTTATTTTAGTACGAACCTTTGATAGATCAATCGGAAAGAATGGCTTGGTGTTAGTTTAGTATGAACTCAGGATAGCTACAAACAATTTCTTCTTATGTTCTCCGCTAGATAGGAACTTTGGAGTGATTCTTCATCGCACTTTGAGGGATGGTTATATGATCCAATTATATTAGCATTGTTGGGAGATTTCACTAGCGAAAGTACGAACCCTAGGCCTTGTTTTCAAGCATTGCAATACCGTTTGTGCTCACTTTTGTTACTTGCTACCTTGCTATTTTTATTGTTCCTATTACAAAATCAATATCTACTATCATTACTACACTTTTATCACCATCTCTTCGCTGAACTAGTGCACCTATACAATTTACCATTGTATTTGGTGTGTTGGGGCCACAAGAGACTCTTTGTTATTTGGTTGCAGGGTTGTTTGAGAGAAACCATCTTCATATTATGCCTCCCACAAATTGATAAACCTTAGGTCATCCACTTGAGGGAAAATTGCTACTGTCCTACAAAACTCCGCGCTTGGAGGCCCAACACGAGTCTACAAGAATAAAGTTGCATAGTAGACATCAAACTACATTGATTATTTTGTTAGACGAGGAATCCCAATACTAGCAGGTTGGGGTGTTGGACAAGTAACTAAAGGAATGGCAGAAGAGGAAGATGCAGAGCAGAAGGTCAAAGATGCAATTCCTCTGATCATGGCCAAGCAATGGCTGCTGAACGGCCTTGACAGCAATGAGGAGATGAAAGAGCTTGTGAAGATAATGGGCAATGATGTCTACTACGCAACCTTCTTCCTGTAGACTCGTGTTGGGCCTCCAAGCTTATAGTTTTGTAGGACAGTAGCAATTTTCCCTCAAGTGGATGACCTAAGCTTTATCAATCTGTGAGAGGTGTAGGATGATAATGGTCTCTCTCAAACAACCCCGCAACCAAATAACAAAGAGACTCTTGTGTCCCCAACACACCCAATACAATGGTAAATTGTATAGGTGCACTAGTTCGACGAAGAGATGGTGATACAAGTGTAATATGGATAGTAGATATAGGTTTTTTTAATCTAAAAATATAAAAACATAAAGGTAGAAAGTGACAAAAGTGAGCGAAAATGGTATTGCAATGCTTGAAAACAAGGCCTAGGATTCATACTTTCACTAGTGCAAAGTCTCTCAACAATGATAACATAATTAAATCATATGGCAATCCCTCAACATGTGGCAATGAGTCACTCCAACGTTCCTATCGCGGACATTGACCCAGATTACTACTGCAGGCCAGGTTTATTAACAATTTCACTTGTCTTTCTTACTCATTATCCAATTATTCACGTTGATTAGTTGCAAACAATAAGTGCTAGACCAACTTCTTGATTCAGGTTTTGGACAGTCTCTTACTGCAGTTACAATTCTGCGTACTTGTCCTAGTAAGCTCACAAGTAATGATTGATTCACTACATCTATGCTTGCCTTATCATATTTGTTGTCAATATTCTTTTTGGGTGGATCACCCTGTTTCAAAATACTGGAACCACAAACATGAGTGAATAGTATTTCTCTGTGTGATTAACAAAAACTACATTGTATATAAAGAAAGTGTCATTTCCACCTTTTACATAGACTACAATCTTTTACATGGAATACAATCTGCCTACTTGCTTTGTGTTGCACTACCAACACTCCACCCTTGAAGTTAAACATTATGCCACTCATAATTCCTTAGTTTATTTGTTCAAATACGAATGTGATATGATTCTAATGTTCCTACTTTAGTTTTGAAATGTGGGCCTGCCTGTTATAGAGACATAAGAGGTTTGTATTTCTGTGTGTGGTCTGGTCAGCAGGTGAATTTTGCATATGCAGGGGTTTATAGGGAGACACTCTTCGAGTTGAATCTGCAATGCATTCCATAGATAATCTGACTACTTTTTATGTTTTCATGAATCTCAGATACTGAACAACATCATAATGATTATGAGCTTGCGCGCATGAAAAGAATAAAGCAGAACAGTGCCATGGCTGTCAAACTTGGCATTAAGGGACTGAAATCAAGTCTGGATGCAATGTAATGCAAATGCTCTCCACCTACAGATTCATGCTCAGAATATGATCCTAATAGTGATTCTAAGGTAGAGGGAGACCTAAGTCAATGTAGCTCCCTAGTGGAGGAGTCAGAGGCAGATGCCTTATTTTATTCACCCATCAAGGTGCTTGCTCTAACTTTCCATGGTTATATTGGTTGCACATATCTTGCAATTGATGCTTTGCATTGCTTCTACTTTGTTGCACTGACATTAGCTTAGTTTACACTTTGTGTAGGTGAATACACCCTGCCTATCCATTTTCAGTACATATTACATCTGTCATCATACCATGTTTATCCATTCAAATGTTGTTCTTGTGTATGACACATCCAAAAGGGAGAGGGCAATTGCTGATCACGGAGGAGCGCGAACAAAGTATTTGGAAAAGATAGTGACACCTGATAAATCAAATAGCCCATTAGGTGTAGTTGCAATATCACCAGACCCAAAAAACATGACCACAACTCTAGTAGACTCTAGCCCTACTACACTGGCCATCTCTGATGCCCCAACTCAGCAGACCCCAACTGCCGCAAACAATATGATGATGCCAGTTGCCGTAGCACCACCTCTACGATGTAAAACCCCCATTCCAGCAAAGAGTACACCAAATCCAGTTGCCAAATCCCTTTTCGAACAAGAGAGAGCCCCAATTGCAGCAAATAGGACTCATGTTCCACTTCTTCCCACTTTACAAGATGAAGCTTATATTGTTGTCAGGAACTTTGTGCGCATCTTTCCTTCATGGAAAGATTATACCACAAACAATGAACAATTTCCAATCTTCCCCCACAACTTATGTGTAAGTAATGTACTGATGTTATTCATGGTAATTACTGCATATGTTTCTGCTGACAGAAGACACAAGATTTCATTCTTTTAAATAGGCAAGGACCAAACTGGATTGTCAAGACGAGCAAGGGTTGGTTGCGCTTTTCAAGCACTAGTTGATGAAGTATCGTTCCTACCTAAGGTGAGCACACTTAGATGGCAAGCCTCTAAACAAAATTTTTGTAAAGTCTCCGTTTCTACATTTATCAGACAGTGACTGGAATAATCTTGTTACACATTGGACCCGTCTGCAGCGTAAAGTACTGTCTATGATATCACATCACAATTTGAACTACATTTCTGCATGTGCCTTAATGTCTCACTTGTACGAAAACTGTTTGCAGAAGAACATTCATTCTCAAGGGACCACAGAATCTCGCAACTATACTGCACACTGCATCGCTCTTGTGAGTACCTCTTGCCCTGTATGACCATACTTACTTTCATAGCTGGTTGATTATGTAGCATCACTGCACATGTTAGCCTCATTATCGTCCATTTGATGGACATTATAAGATCTGTATGGACTCTTACATAAATTTAGAATCAACCCAATGCTTTTGAAGAGGTTTAGCTCTGCAGTCCTCTTGTAAGGACTGAACGTCGTCTATCACTGTACTTACATTAATAGCTACTCCCTCCATCCCATAATATAAGAACATTTTGTATAGTACACCAGTGTTCAAAACACTTATATTATGGGAAGAGGGATTGTGCCAGTGTACCAAAGTAGGGGCGCTCTTTTGTACCCCTTACTTGTGCACGGGCAGTCAGAGTCACGCGGATGACCACACTTAAGCAGGGTAGAGAAAGGAAATCAGAGCCACAAGACGACCCAAGAAACACTAAGACAGAGGCATAAAGAGCAAGCAGGCGAAGTGGTTTCCCCCGGCAAGATCCTTGCCGGAGCGGCCTCCACGGCAGCCTACCTGACGCTAGCAGGGCGCGCCACCCTTGAGCCCCAGTTCCTCCAGCGCCACCAACCGCATTGGGACCAAGGCTCGGGAGGCGCCTCCGTGATGGCATGCAGATCTTTGTGAAGAAAAGAACAACACTCTAAATCAGAAGAGTAGAAGACGACGAACCTCGGCGAGATCCTTGCCGAGGAAGCCGATCTTGCCGGGGACGACCGCAGCACCACGGCAAGACCCTTGCTGGGGCCCCGGCAAGGCCCTTGCCGAGGGCATCCGCGAGGCCGCAGCAAGGCCCACATCTGCCAGGCTTTTTACCACCGCTCCCATGCAACTGCCAGCCCACCAGCTGGGCGGGCACCTGCGTATCAACGCAAGGCTTCTCGGCCAACTCAGCGCATGCCTACGTGGTGGCATGCAAATCTTCATGAAAGCCCTACCACCACACCACCTCAGCAGCCTGCCAGCCTACATGGCACCACTGCCTCGCTGGCCCAGGCTCGTGTCGAGGCAGGGCGAAGCGGCGGTAAAGTAAAGGGGATATGTCAGGGGCGCATTAAATGCACTTTGTCCTGTAATGGCAAGGGATAGGCTTAATCACAGTACCCCGATGTCACCTCCTGTGTGCCACTGTGGCGATCCCCTTGCCTATAAAAGGAGGCCCGAGGCATCCAGGAGAAGGATTCGGACTTTTGGACAAGTTACGCTCATTGTAGCTGGTTCAAGAACCTCAAGAACACAAATACACACCTCAAAGCAGGACTAGGGTATTACGCATCTCTGCGGCCCGGTCGACGGCCTTGCCTGCTGTCACTTTAATGAGCCGGATTGGATGAAAGGGGCGGTCGAGCCCCGATCCCGTCCTTTATAAGGAGGGGAGCGGGAGGAACGGCGCCTCTCAATCCTTCGTCATCCGCCTCTCCCCCTTCCTGCTCCCTCCTCCCTTCTGCCATGGCGAGAGGGCATGGTGACGCTTCATCGGTGGCGGTGAGGGTCTCTGCTAGACAACGTGTCGCTCCTCCCCAAGAGCTCATGGTGACGGAGCCAGCCGTTAGAGGAAGGGGGAGGGGGCGAGGTCGAGGCCATCGCGGTGCTCGGGGAAGAGGAGGACGGGGCGGCGTGTCGGCCTCGCCTTCGCCAGCGGCCCCTCTCCCGGTGGAGGGCCATGTCGGGGACAACCCCTATGAGTTCTTCATCAGGTTGCGCCGACCGGCGCGCCATCGTCTTCGTCTCCCGACCCCGTTTGCCCAGGAGATGGAGCTGGACCCGCCGCATGTGCTGAGGCTGCACATGAGGGGCTATGGGAACAGTGGCACATGGGCCGACATCGAGTTCTCAGCCCCTCACGTCATGTACCTTTGCTAGGGGTGGAAGACCTTCACTCGCATCCACAGCCTGACGGAGGGGCTCACTCTCCATTTCAAATTAATGGAGAGTGGCCTCCTTTCCGTCAAGGTCTTCGGACACTTCGGGACTCACGTAAGGTGCTGCATGGAGAGCTCCTTCGACGACGAAGATTCTACCTCGAGCAGGAGTGGCGAGGAGGATAGCGGCAGCGACGACGAGGGTAGCGGGCGGCAGGATGACGGGTCAGACTAAGCGTCGGGTGCGCCGCTTTGGGGCGACACTGGTGACCCCATCATCCGTGTCGCCGGCTCCTTGAACTTCTCGGGGTCGCCTCCTTGGGCGGCTGGCGTGGGGAGGCCGGAGAAGGCAAAGAAGGTGGGTGGCGGGCCGTCAAGTCGGAGTACGATGGCACCGACGCCTTCGTACCATATTGACAGACCACTACCTCATCTTCCAGCTCTTCCTGTGGCGCCACCACTGCCAGCCCTCTCCTAGGCGACCGCCGGCACGTTCTCTTGGCACCTTCTGCTGCTCGTACCTCGCCTAGGCGCTCCTTCTGCCCTTTTGCCTTCTTGTTTCATTTCATGAGGAGAGGGACAAGAAAGGGATTACGGGCACCTTATATTTTTTTCAATTTGTAAGCCCACGGGCCTTATTTAGATCTAAAACATGTAATCTCCCTGTTCATGTTTATATTTCGTACGAGTTGTACCTGTATGGAACGTATTAATGGAAAAAGGGTGATTACCGGGTCTTGTGTGTGTGTGTGAGCAAAGCCCATACCAAGGAACAAATACTTGTTATTTTCAATATAAACACCATTGCCCGGCAGCAGACCTTACCGCTCCCCCACTCCGTTCGTCCATACTCACGCCTTTGGCAGAGGCAGGGACGAAGTGGGGGTGGGCCCTATGCTTGCTTTCTTGCCGCCGCGGCTGCAACCACGTTCCGAACCAAGGAGTCCTTGGGTAATGGGAACGAGGGGAGCACGGCAGCCTTGAAACAAAACGAGGTTCCGTCTGTCCCAAGTTTCATACGGAAATGTATGACAGGGGATGGGAAAACTTATCTGCATCTGCAGCCCCCGGCAACCCTGACTTGCCGTGGGTGGACCTTCGTGTCTTCAGCCCTCGGCAAGCTTGGCTTGCCGGGTCCGGAGCATCGGCTTGTCCTCCTCCTTCCACTCGGCTTGGCGGAAACATTCATGTACCCTGCAAACCAAAGAGGATGGATAGGACCAAAAAGATGCAAACTCGACCTCTATGCTAGGGGTTAGTCGCTGCTAGGCACTATCAACCCTAACCGAGGGAGAGACTTAATCTAGCATGCATGCTATAACTTAGGGCGCCATCACTTCATTTATTTATGCTCAGGGTCTGCGCCTGGCTTTGTACAGGGAGTTACATGCCTTGCCGGCAAGGCTTGTACAAAAGGTGGCTTGCCGGGGGGCCTGGCAGCCGCGCCTTATGGGTAAAACTTGCGAAGATGCTCGATGTTTCAGGAGTTGCTCACTGGAGTGGCATCTTCGGTCTACAGGCGGACTGCGCCAGGCCTGGTGACTCGTGTTACCCGATAATGGCCTTCCCACTTCGGCGTCAACTTGTTGGAATGCTTGGCTGACTGAAACTGCCGAAGAACAAGGTCGCCTTCCTCAAAGCTCCGGGCATGAACCTTGTGGCTATGGTAGCGACGCAAGGCTTGCTGGTAGTGACTAAGTTAGCATGATGCAAACTGAAATGTGAATAGTAGTAACTAAGGACCATTCAAATCAAACTCACCATGGTCGCCGGAGCAATCTGGGGCATCAGCGGAGGGGCCTGACCGTTTTTCTCGCACATGGTCTGCACATTTGGTTCTCATGAGTCAGTCATATTAGTTAGTAATGCGAACATTACGTGCATGATTGGGCTAATATGCGCGAGAAATGTACCACGATGAGCTCGTATAGGGCCCAGTGAGACGCCTCATTCCGGTTCCTCTCCTCCTCCAACAGCTTAGCCGTCCTCTCCTCCCTCTCCATCTTCCTCTCCGCCTCCTCCCTTTTTGCCTCCTCCAAAAGCGTCTGGGTCTTCAATCTCTCTTTCTCAACCACTGCCTGCAACACATCACTCCTTGTTAGCGTTGTAATCATCGACGGATGCACACACAATGTAATGGAGGAAAGGTGATAGAGTTCGTATACCTAACCGTCATAGCGAGATCCGCGGGCCGTGCACGAGGCGTTATCTCAGGATCAGAGCTACTCAAGCGCTTCTTGATCTGCGGGAGAGTCTTAGGACAACGTATCAGTCCATCACAAATGGCTTGAGAGCCATGGGACCTCCCACCACTAGATATCATCACCAGCTCTGTATCAAAAGGATCTTGGCTCGGGTTAAAGTCTTCCACTTTCCTCGCCTTCCCCTCGTCTCTGTACTTCACAAGCTTGTGGTGGGAACAGATGTTGGTGAAGCTCTCTGGATGATCTAGGTCAGACTTTGTGAATGGCTTGGCCTTCTTGTACGGGGCCATATGGGCCATGCCATAGAGGTCGAACAGACTTGGCACAGGCTTCTTATGGTAGTGCGCCTGAGAGAGAGGAACAAAATATTAGTTAAGGGCTCAAGCTAGCATCAAGAATGATATTGCTATGTAAATAGGTCATTTTGGAGCTAAGAAAGGTTATTATGTCATTTTCGAGGAAAATAAGCTAAGTTTAGGTCATTTTTGAGGTAACCAAGATTATTATGCCATTTTTGACCAAAGTATGGTAATTATGTCATTATTGAGCTATCCAAGGTAGTTATACTATTTTTTAGCTAACTATAACATATTTAGGCATTATATAGAGCTATCTAAGGTTATTATGTCATTTTAGAGCTAATTATGTCATGAATGAACTAGCTAAGATTAGTTTAGGTTGTTATTTAGCTATCGAAGGTAGTTATGCCATTTTTTAACTAACTAAAGCATATTAAGACATTTTATAGAGCTATCTGAAGGTTATTATGTCATTTTAGAGCTAAAATGTCATAAATGAACTATCCAAGGTAGTTATGCCTTTTTTTAACTAACTAAGCATATTAAGTCATTTTGGAAAGGATAAATGCTACCATGAAGATTGAAATTGCATGAATCATGTAGCAAACCACATACCCAGTTATCCCCGTACTCAAACTGGTTGGAGCTCCCTTGATGGTGTGGCTAGCCATTGGGGAGAGCACCACGCATCCACCAATGCCTCCCAACAGTCCATCTTGTCCACACACAATCTCGGGGGCACCTAAGTGAGTCAAGAGAAATTTCAGCGCTACGAATCAAATCAAGAAAACTAAGTTCAAGGCCTTAAGAATAGGTAATTACCAACATGTACTTCTCCTTACTCAGAAACTTGCCGCGACACTTCTTCTTGGCCCTCCTAATACCCTTCGAGGCGTAGTAGTCTCGAACGGCCTGCACCCGAGCCTCGTGTCGTAAGTTCTGAAGTAGGCGCTTGCACTCGGTTTCGACAACCATACACGCGGCCTCCTCCTCTCCCTCTGAAACCATGTAGAAGGTCTGCAATCAAACAAGACAACATTGATTAGTACAATCACTAGGTAGTGTTGATTTTTAATTCTGTAAAGGAGAAATTGTTGGGGAACGTAGTAATTTCAAAAAAATTCCTACGCACACGCAAGATCATGGTGATGCATAGCAACGAGAGGGGAGAGTGTTGTCTACGTACCCTCGTAGACCGGCAACGGAAGCGTTGACACAACATAGAGGAAGTAGTCATACGTCTTCCCGATCTGACCGATCCAAGTAGCGAACGTACGGCACCTCCGAGTTCTGCACACGTTCAACTCGGTGATGTCCCTCAAGCTCCGATCCAGCCGAGTGTTCAGGGAGAGTTTCATCAGCACGACGGCGTGATGACGGTGATGATGTTCTACTGACGCAGGGCTTCACCTAAGCACCGCTATGATATGACCGAGGTGGAATATGGTGGAGGGGGGCACCGCACACGGCTAAGGAACGATCACGAAGATCAACCTGTGTGTTATGGGGTGCCTCCCTGCCCCCGTATATAAAGGAGGGAGGGGGGAGGTGCGGCCGGCCCCTAGGGGTGCGCCTGGAGGAGTCCTACTCCCACCGGGAGTAGGACTCCCCCCTCTTGCCTTGTAGGAGAAGGAAAGGGGAAGGGGGGAAGAGGAAAGGGGGGCGCCGCCCCCCCCCCCTCCTTGTCCTATTCGGACTAGGGGGGAGGGGGCGCGCGGCCTGCCCTGGCCGGCCCTCCTCTTCTCCCTTACGCCCATGTAGGCCCATTAACCCCCGGGGGGGTTCCGGTAACCCCCCGGTACTCCGGTAAAATCCCGATTTCACCCGGAACGATTCCGATATCCAAATATAGGCTTCCTATATATCAATCTTTATGTATCGACCATTTCGAGACTCCTCGTCATGTCCGTGATCACATCCGGGACTCCGAACAACCTTCGGTACATCAAAACACAAAAACCCTAATTACGATCGTCACCGAACTTTAAGCGTGCGGACCCTACGGGTTCGAGAACTATGTAGACATGACCGAGACACGTCTCCGGTCAATAACCAATAGCGGAACCTGGATGCTCATATTGGTTCCTACATATTCTACGAAGATCTTTATCGGTCAAACCGCATAACAACATACGTTGTTCCCTTTGTCATCGGTATGTTACTTGCCCGAGATTCGATCGTTGGTATCTCCATACCTAGTTCAATCTCATTACCGGCAAGTATCTTTACTCGTTCCATAATACATCATCTCGCAACTAACTCATTAGTTGCAATGCTTGCAAGGCTTAAGTGATGTGCATTACCGAGTGGGCCCAGAGATACCTCTCCGACAATCGGAGTGACAAATCCTAATCTCGAAATACGCCAACCCAACAAGTACCTTCGGAGACACCTGTAGAGTACCTTTATAATCACCCAGTTACGTTGTGACGTTTGGTAGCACACAAAGTGTTCCTCCGGTAAACGGGAGTTGCATAATCTCATAGTCATAGGAACATGTATAAGTCATGAAGAAAGCAATAGCAGAATACTAAATGATCAAGTGCTAAGCTAACGGAATGGGTCAAGTCAATCACATCATTCTCCTAATGATGTGATCCCGTTAATCAAATGACAACACATGTCTATGGTCAGGAAACATAACCATGTTTGATCAAGGAGCTAGTCAAGTAGAGGCATACTACTGACACTCTGTTTGTCTACGTATTCACACAAGTATTATGTTTCCGGTTAATACAATTCTAGCATGAATAATAAACATTTATCATGATATAGGGAAATAAATAACAACTTTATTATTGCCTCTAGGGCATATTTCCTTCAGTCTCCCACTTGGACTAGAGTCAATAATCTAGATTACACAGTAATGATTCTAACACCCATGGAGTCTTGGTGTTGATCATGTTTTGCTTGTGGAAGAGGCTTAGTCAATGGGTCTGCAACATTCTGATCCGTATGTATCTTGCAAATTTCTATGTCTCCCACCTGGACTAGATCCCGGATGGAATTGAAGCGTCTCTTGATGTGCTTGGTTCTCTTGTGAAATCTGGATTCCTTCGCTAAGGCAATTGCTCCAGTATTGTCACAAAAGATTTTCATTGGACCCGATGCACTAGGTATGACACCTGGATTGGATATGAACTCCTTCATCCAGACTCCTTCATTTGCTGCTTCCGAAGCAGCTATGTATTCCGCTTCACACGTAGATCCCGCCACGACGCTTTGTTTAGAACTACACCAACTAACAGCTCCACCGTTCAATGTAAACACGTATCTGGTTTGCGATTTAGAATCGTCCGGATTAGTGTCAAAGCTTGCATCAACGTAACCATTTATGATGAGCTCTTTGTCACCTCCATATACGAGAAACATATCCTTAGTCCTTTTTAGGTATTTCAGGATGTTCTTGACCACTGTCCAGTGATCCACTCCTGGATTACTTTGGTACCTCCCTGCTAGACTTATAGCAAGGCACACATCAGGTCTGGTACACAGCATTGCATACATGATAGAGCCTATGGCTGAAGCATAGGGAACATCTTTGATCTTCTCTCTATCTTCTGCAGTGGTCGGGCTTTGAGTCTTACTCAACTTCACACCTTGTAACACAGGCAAGAACCCTTTCTTTGCTTGATCCATTTTGAACTTCTTCAAAACTTTGTCAAGGTATGTGCTTTGTGAAAGTCCAATTAAGCGTCTTGATCTATCTCTATAGATCTTAATGCCCAATATGTAAGCAGCTTCACCGAGGTCTTTGATTGAAAAACTCTTATTCAAGTATCCCTTTATGCTATCCAGAAATTCTATATCATTTCCGATCAGTAATATGTCATCCACATATAATATCATAAATGCCACAGAGCTCCCACTCACTTTCTTGTAAATACAGGCTTCTCCAAAAGTCTGTACAAAACCAAATGCTTTGATCACACTATCAAAGCGTTTATTCCAACTCCGAGAGGCTTGCACCAGTCCATAAATGGATCGCTGGAGCTTGCACACTTTGTTAGCTCCCTTTGGATCGACAAAACCTTCTGGTTGCATCATATACAACTCTTCTTCCAAAAACCCGTTTAGGAATGCAGTTTTGACATCCATCTGCCATATTTCATAATCATAAAATGCGGCAATCGCTAACATGATTCGGACAGACTTAAGCATTGCTACGGGTGAGAAAGTCTCATCGTAGTCAATCCCTTCAACTTGTCGAAAACCTTTTGCGACAAGTCGAGCTTTGTAGACAGTAACATTACCGTCAGCATCGGTCTTCTTCTTGAAGATCCCTTTATTTTCAATTGCTTGCCGATCATTGGGCAAGTGAACCAAAGTCCACACTTTGTTCTCATACATGGATCCCATCTCAGATTTCATGGCCTCAAGCCATTTTGCGGAATCTGGGCTCACCATCGCTTCTTCATAGTTCGTAGGTTCATCATGGTCTAGTAACATGACTTCCAAAACAGGATTACCGTACCACTCTGGTGTGGATCTTATTCTGGTTGATCTACGAGGTTCAGTAACAACTTGATCTGAAGTTCCATGATCATCATCATTAACTTCCTCACTAATTGGTGTAGGTGTCACATGAACAGATTTCTGTGATGAGCTACTTTCCAATAAGGGAGTAGGTACAATTACCTCATCAAGTTCTACTTTCCTCCCACTCACTTCTTTCGAGAGAAACTCCTTCTCTAGAAAGGATCCATTCTTAGCAACGAATGTCTTGCCTTCGGATCTGTGATAGAAGGTGTACCCAACAGTTTCCTTTGGGTATCCTATGAAGACACATTTCTCCGATTTGGGTTCGAGCTTATCAGGTTGAAGTTTTTTCACATAAGCATCGCAGCCCCAAACTTTTAGAAACGACAACTTTGGTTTCTTGCCAAACCACAGTTCGTAAGGCGTCATATCAACGGATTTTGATGGTGCCCTATTTAACGTGAATGCGGCCGTCTCTAAAGCATAACCCCAAAACGATAGCGGTAAATCAGTAAGAGACATCATAGATCGCACCATATCAAGTAAAGTACGATTACGACGTTCGGACACACCATTACGCTCTGGTGTTCCGGGTGGCGTGAGTTGCGAAACTATTCCGCTTTGTTTCAAATGTATACCAAACTCGTAACTCAAATATTCTCCTCCAGGATCAGATCGTAGAAACTTTATTTTCTTGTTATGATGATTTTCAACTTCACTCTGAAATTCTTTGAACTTTTCAAATGTTTCAGACTTATGTTTCATTAAGTAGATATATCCATATCTGCTCAAATCATCTATGAAGGTGAGAAAATAACGATATCCGTCACGAGCCTCAACATTCATTGGACCACATACATCTGTATGTATGATTTCCAATAAATCTGTTGCTCTCTCCATTCTACCGGAGAATGGCATTTTAGTCATCTTGCCCATAAGGCACGGTTCGCAAGCACCAAGTGATTCATAATCAAGTGGTTCCAAAAGTCTATCAGTATGGAGTTTCTTCATGCGCTTTACACCGATATGACCCAAATGGCAGTGCCACAAGTAAGTTGCACTATCATTATCAACTCTGCATCTTTTGGCTTCAACATTATGAATATGTGTATCACTACTATCGAGATTCATCAAAAATAGACCACTCTTCAAGGGTGCATGACCATAAAAGATATTACTCATATAAATAGAACAACCATTATTCTCTAATTTAAATGAATAACCGTCTCGCATCAAACAAGATCCAGATATAATGTTCATGCTTAACGTTGGCACCAAATAACAATTATTTAGGTCTAATACTAATCCCGAAGGTAGATGTAGAGGTAGCGTGCCGACCACGATCACGTTGACTTTGGAACCATTTCCCACGTGCATCGTCACCTCGTCCTTGGCCAGTGTTCGCTTAATCCGTAGTCCCTGTTTTGAGTTGCAAATATTAGCAAAAGAACCAGTATCAAATACCGAGGTGCTACTGCGAGCTCTAGTAAGGTACACATCAATAACTTGTATATCACATATACCTTTGTTCACCTTGCCATCCTTCTTATCCGCCAAATACTTGGGGCAGTTCCGCTTCCAGTGACTAGTCTACTTGCAGTAGAAGCACTCAGTTTCAGGCTTAGGTCCAGACTTGGGTTTCTTCTCCTGAGCAGCAACTTGCTTGATGTTCTTCTTGAAGTTCCCCTTCTTCTTCCCTTTGCCCTTTTTCTTGAAACTAGTGGTCTTGTTGACCATCAACACTTGATGCTCCTTCTCGATTTCTACCTCCGCAGCCTTTAGCACTGCGAAGAGCTCGGGAATTGTCTTTTCCATCCCTTGCATATTATAGTTCATCACAAAGCTTTTGTAGCTTGGGGCGGTGATTGGAGAATTCTGTCAATGACGCTATCATCTGGAAGATTAACTCCCAGTTGAATCAAGTGATTATTATACCCAGACATCTTGAGTATATGCTCACTGACAGAACTATTCTCCTCCATCTTGCAGCTATAGAACTTATTGGAGACTTCATATCTCTTAGTCGCATTTGCTTGAAATATTAACTTCAACTCCTGGAACATCTCATATGCTCCATGACGTTCAAAACGTCGTTGAAGTCCCGGTTCTAAGCCGTAAAGCATGGCACACTGAACTATCGAGTAGTCATCAGCTTTGCTCTGCCAGACATTCACAACATCTGGTGTTGCTCCTGCAGCAGGCCTGGCACCCAGCGGTGCTTCTAGGACGTAATTCTTCTGTGCAACAATGAGGATAATCCTCAAGTTACGGACCCAGTCTGTGTAATTGCTACCATCATCTTCAACTTTGCTTTCTCAAGGAACGCATTAAAATTCAACGGAACAACAGCACAGGCCATCTATCTACAATCAACATAGACAAGCAAGATACTATCAGGTACTAAGTTCATGATAAATTTAAGTTCAATTAATCATATTACTTAAGAACTCCCACTTAGAAAGACATCTCTCTAATCCTCTAAGTGATCACGTGATCCAAAACAACTAAACCATAACCGATCATCACGTGAAATGTAGTAGTTTTCAATGGTGAACATCACTATGTTGATCATATCTACTATATGATTCACGCTCGACCTTTCGGTCTCAGTGTTCCGAGGCCATATATGCATATGCTAGGCTCGTCAAGTTTAACCTGAGTATTCTGCATGTGCAAAACTGGCTTGCACCCGTTGTAGATGGACGTAGAGCTTATCACACCCGATCATCATGTGGTGTCTGGGCACGACGAACTTTGGCAACGGTGCATACTCAGGGAGAACACTTTTATCTTGAAATTTAGTGAGAGATCATCTTATAATGCTACCGTCAATCAAAGCAAGATAAGATGCATAAAAGATAAACATCACATGCAATCAATATAAGTGATATGATATGGCCATCATCATCGTGTGCTTGTGAACTCCATCTCCGAAGCACCTCCATGATCACCATCGTCACCGGCGTGACACCTTGATCTCCATCGTAGCATCGTTGTTGTTTACATCGTCTATTGCTTCTACGACTATCGCTACCGCTTAGTGATAAAGTAAAGCAATTACAGGGCATTTGCATTTCATACAATAAAGCGACAACCATATGGCTCCTGCCAGTTGCCGATAACTTCGGTTACAAAACATGATCATCTCATACAATAAAATATAGCATCACGTCTTGACCATATCACATCACAACATGCCCTGCAAAAACAAGTTAGACGTCCTCTACTTTGTTGTTGCAAGTTTCACGTGGCTGCTACGGGCTTAGCAAGAACAGTTCTTACCTACGCATCAAAACTACAACGATAGTTTGTCAAGTTGGTGCTATTTTAACCTTCGCAAGGACCGGGCGTAGCCACACTCAGTTCAACTAAAGTTGGAGAAACTGACACCCGCCAGCCACCTGTGTGCAAAGCACGTCGGTAGAACCAGTCTCGCGTAAGCATACGCGTAATGTCGGTCTAGGCCGCTTCATCCAACAATACTGCCGAACCAAAGTATGACATGCTGGTAAGCAGTATGACTTGTATCGCCCACAACTCACTTGTGTTCTACTCGTGCATATAACATCAACGCATAAAACCTAGGCTCGGATGCCACTGTTGGGGAACGTAGTAATTTCAAAAAAATTCCTACGCACACGCAAGATCATGGTGATGCATAGCAACGAGAGGGGAGAGTGTTGTCTACGTACCCTCGTAGACCGGCAACGGAAGTGTTGACACAATGTAGAGGAAGTAGTCGTATGTCTTCCCGATCCGACCGATCCAAGTACCGAACGTACGGCACCTCCGAGTTCTGCACACGTTCAACTCGGTGACGTCCCTCGAGCTCCGATCCAGCCGAGTGTTGAGGGAGAGTTTCGTCAGCACGACGGCGTGATGACGGTGATGATGTTCTACCGACGCAGGGCTTCGCCTAAGCACCACTACGATATGACCGAGGTGGAATATGGTGGGGGGGGGCACCGCATACGGCTAAGGAACGATCACGACGATCAACTTCTGTGTTATGGGGTGCCCCCGTATATAAAGGAGGGAGGGGGGAGGTGCGGCCGGCCCCTAGTGGTGCGCCTGGAGGAGTCCTACTCCCACCGAGAGTAGGACTCACCCCTCTTGCCCTGTAGGAGAAGGAAAGGGGAAGGGGGGAAAGAGGAAAGGGGGGCGCCGCCCCCCCCCCTTCCTTGTCCTATTCGGACTAGGGGGGAGGGGGCGCGCGGCCTGCCCTGGTCGGCCCTCTTCCTCTCCCTTAGGGCCCATGTAGGCTCATTAACCCCCGGGGGTTCCGGTAACCCCCCGGTACTCCGGTAAAATCCTGATTTCACCCGGAACGATTTCGATATCCAAATATAGGCTTCCTATATATCAATCTTTATGTATCGACCATTTCGAGACTCCTCGTCATGTCCGTGATCACATCCGGGACTCCGAACAACCTTCGGTACATCAAAACACAAAAACCCTAATTACGATCGTCACCGAACTTTAAGCGTGCGGACCCTACGGGTTCGAGAACTATGTAGACATGACCGAGACACGTCTCCGATCAATAACCAATAGCGGAACCTGGATGCTCATATTGGTTCCTACATATTCTACGAATATCTTTATCGGTCAAACCGCATAACAACATACGTTGTTCCCTTTGTCATCGGTATGTTACTTGCCCGAGATTCGATCGTCGGTATCTCCATACCTAGTTCAATCTCATTACCGGAAAGTATCTTTACTCATTCTGTAATACATCATCCCGCAACTAACTCATTAGTTGCAATGCTTGCAAGGCTTAAGTGATGTGCATTACCGAGTGGGCCCAGAGATACCTCTCCGACAATCGGAGTGACAAATCCTAATCTCGAAATACGCCAACCCAACAAGTACCTTCGGAGACACCTGTAGAGTACCTTTATAATCACCCAGTTACGTTGTGACGTTTGGTAGCACACAAAGTGTTCCTCCGGTAAATGGGAGTTGCATAATCTCATAGTCATAGGAACATGTATAAGTCATGAAGAAAGCAATAGCAGAATACTAAACGATCAAGTGCTAAGCTAATGGAATGGGTCAAGTCAATCACATCATTCTCCTAATGATGTGATCCCGTTAATCAAATGACAACACATGTCTATGGTCAGGAAACATAACCATGTTTGATCAAGGAGCTAGTCAAGTAGAGGCATACTAGTGACACTCTGTTTGTCTATGTATTCACACAAGTATTATGTTTCCGGTTAATACAATTCTAGCATGAATAATAAACATTTATCATGATATAAGGAAATAAATAACAACTTTATTATTGCCTCTAGGGCATATTTCCTTCAGAAATTACCCAAAACCGATGGAACACAATGTCGGCCACCGTCTCGCACAAGACGCCGTCGACCCTCTCCTCCGGCGGGGCCCAGGCAACCGAGTACAGCTCCCAGGTCAGTGCTAGTTGTGCAACCTGACCCTCACCGGGCATCGTGACCCACCCAGGGAAGTGATGCCGGCAAAGCACACCAAGGACCTAGTTGGGCCTGCGGACACCCTTGGGGAATACCCAGCCCCTGCAGTATGACAAGGCCAATGCATTAGATATTAATTTGAAGGGAAATGAAGGCAAAAGGTTAAAAAATAGTAAATGCACTTACTTCAACCCTTTAGGCGCAATCAACCACCTCTGGTCGGGGGTCGTCGGCACGGGAGGGAGCTTTGTACAGCCACGCTTGTAGACCTTATTGCCCTTCTCAACCAGCTCGTCGTCGCTGTAGCTATCATCTGAAAAGGGGTCCTCGCTACCATCCTCTGAGCCACTAGCCTCCGGAGTCTCGTGGGAAGAAGACTGCGGGATCGGAGTCTTCTAGGATGAAGACCCCGTGACCGAAGTCTTCTGGGATGAAGACTCTGGGACCGGACTCACGTGGGGCAAAGGATCGGTGACCCGAGTCTGGTGGGGCGAAGGATCAGTGGTCGGAGGCTCGTGGACCGGAGTCCGAGACGGGTCCATGTTAGACGGAGCAGTCCTGTGGTCGTGTGAATCAGCTGAGGGTGGCGGCGAGGAAGGCGTAACAGCCTTCCTACCTCTCCTGCTGCCACGTCCACCTCTACCAGCCTTCTTCGTCCTTCCCCGACTTCTCCCAGCCGAAGCGCCCGCCGCAGTTGTCTGCATACTGTCTAGCAACGCTCTCTGGAGGGGCTGGGCTGGAATAATGGAACCGCCCCTCCCAGTAGCGCTCGCGGGAGGCTCGGGGCACTCTGGACCCTTGCCCACCATCCTATCAACACCTGCAATGACAAAAAGTAAACAAAATTAGTAAAACATAAAAAAATTGGATACCTGACATGAACATGATAATATGTATATAATTTAAGTGTATCATCATCATGAACATAATAAAAATACACCCGATCAACACAAATATATATGATGTTTTTGTATCATCATCATGTCCGGGGTCAATCGGGGTGTCGGGGTCAGGGTCGGGGTGTCAGGGTGTCGGGGTCAGGGTCGGG
>NC_041385.1:79335205-79341619 GCF_002162155.2 Triticum dicoccoides
TTCTTCTTCTTCTTCTTCTTCTTCTTCTTCTTCTTCTTCTTCTTCTTCTTCTTCTTAAACCTAGCACTAATTAACCTAAAACAAAACAGGAAAAAACTACACTTAAACCTAGCTATTGTTCTTCTCCTCCTCTTCTTCTAATTATTCTTAGTTTTTTTCATGACTAAACCTAAACCTAAACCTAAGACCAAACTAAAAGTAATCTAAACTAAACTAAATATAAAACCAAACTAAAAGTAATCTAAAGCAAAACTAAAAGTAATCTAAACTAAAAAAAACTAAAAGTAAAAGTAAAAGTAATCTAAACTAAAAGTAATTCCAGCTGCTCAAAGTTAGTGCATGACTTTTGTCGTTTGAGAGCAACCCGCCTCTGAAGTCTTTGAGAGAGATATCCTTGCAAGGACAAAGCCCAAAACACCCAGAGCCAAAGAGTGTTAGGCATCACTGAAGTCTTTCTGTCCGCGTGACCTGAAGACTTGTTACACTTGAGGACTATGCATCCTCCAGCCGGTTAGGCGTCACGTTCTGGGGATCCAAGAGTGATTGTGGATCGTCAGTGAACGGAGTCTGTGAAGGTTTGGAAGTCTACCTTGAAGACTTACCAGAGTGATTGGGTGAGGACTGGGTGTCCTTAGCTCAAGGGGAATAAGGTGAAGACACAGTCTTCTGAGTTCAATCTCAGCCTCCCTACCAGACATACAGTTGTCACAACAACTGGAACTGGTCTACCAAATCCTTGTCTTTACCAAGCTACTGGTTCTATCCCTTGCCTCCTTTACATTTCAATCTGTCTTCGTAAAGTCATTGCTTGCTTACCTGATCTGTTTGCTTCACTGTGTGAAGACTATTACCTGTTTGGCTTCATTCCATCTTCCATTCCGATCCATTCTACCTAGCTGCTATTAGTCTTCGTACTCTCACTACATAGCTTACCTGACTATGACTTGTCTAGTGTAGTTTACCTTCCGCTGCATATCATATAGGCTCACATTAACAGTTTGTCTTCAAAGACCTCGTGTTTTGAAGACTTTCATAAAAATCGTCTATTCACCCCCCACCTCCCCTCTAGTCGATAACTAGCACTTTCAGATACACACATACACTCACACTCGCACTACACGAGTGATGGTACGAAATGGCATGATGCATATGCATCTCGTACAACATTTTCTTTTCTTTTCGACACAAAAGGAAGCCTTTCATTATAACCAACCAGCTCGGCTAGTGCATTTTTCTAAAGGGTAATAAAAACAAAACAACAAATTCATGCAAGTCACAAAAAAAACTTTGGACGTTGGGCCAGAGGCGGTTGGCAATACAGCGCCTCCGCTCCACCAACCTATGCAATGTTCGTTTCAGAAACCAAGAAGAAAGAAAGAAAGAAATGCAATGCAATGCTCACTTCACTTCAGTTCATTCCCAACTGCATCATATTCATGTCCACGACTTAGGGCATCTCACAGTATAAAGTAGTATGAGTATACCTTGGCCATGGGCAGCCCGAGACATGCCCAGGTATATACCACTAATAATCCACGAAAACCTCACGCCTTCAGTACATGGTATACTAATCCATGCGACATGTTAAAAAGAAAACATTGCACGACTAAATGAATGAATGAACAAAAGGGGCCGCTCTCACCCTCAAGGCCGACTGAAAACGAAGCTCTGGGTACGCAGAGCCAGAAATGAGACCAATGGACATGCATATCACATTGTGCAAACAAACAGCTTGATGCTACTTTGCCACACACACACACACACACACACACACACACACACACACACACACACAAAATGAAAAAGGACAGTTGCAATTATTCGAACACAAGTGCATTGACGTTCATCCGCGGAACTGTCGGGGGCAATGGCGTTCCACAGGTGTCTCAAGGATTACTGGTCTTATGCATCTCATGGGGGGAGGCATACAACACAAGGGAAGCGAGCAAATTCTTTCTTTCTAGTAGATAGATGCTAATGCTGCTACGGCTGCTGCTGCTCCAAGACATTGAAGCGCGGCGCGACGCGAGCGGATCACATGGCGTTGATCATCCGCTTCATCTCCGCAGTCCTCCTCGGGTCAGGGTCCGCTATGGCCCGCTCCGTCAGCACGTGCTTGATCCGGCACATCGATCTCTTCACCTGAAACAAACAAACAATAGCTGGGCGAGTCAAGTGCCGCCTAAGGAACAGAAAAGATAACTTGGAAATAAAACTGCACTAATGTGCGCACTGGTAAGAAACTTTTAAGCCACATTGACGATTGCCAAGAACCAAATGAAGGACATGGTATCCTAAAGCATGTCATATCTCCAGATTGAAAAGACCACCAACACCAAATTGTTGACTACTCCCTCCGTTCCGAATTACTTGTCGCACGTATAGATGTATCTAGATGTATTTTAATTCTAGATACATCCATTTCAGTGGCGAGTAATTTGGAACGGAGGGAGTAACTGTTTACTCATTATTTCCTGAAAAGCACGTGCCCAGTAGTAAACTGAGTCTTCAACAGAAAAGATGCCTTGAAAAAAAAATATACCGATGACAAGAAATTTGGAGTCACATTGACACTTAAGAACCACATGCATGAAATCATATCTATAAAGCAGGCCATATCTTCAGACTGAAAAGGTGATCAGACAACAAATCGTTGGCTTACTGTTCACTCATTATTTATTGAAAAGCAAGTGCCCAGTGCTGAACACAAAATAACTTTAAGAAAGTGACCAAGTCGCACCATTGTTGAACACTACCAATGAACTACCGTTTTGGAAAAGAATTTTTTTTATTACTGTGCCCAAGACACCCATGAATTCAAAAAAAAATATATCTAATTCTGCAAACATAAATTGTTTTCCACCATGTCCATGTAGCTTAATTTACGAAAGCAGGAGAACTAATAATGTTTTGCTGCCGCAAAGAAATGTTATTCTTTAGTTTAGTTTATCATGAAGGCATTTGTTCCTGAGCACCATTCCACACTGCACAATACCTTTGATTACACGGTTTAGATGTCAGAACCAAGGATATTCAAGGACAGTACAAGAAGACAGAACAACTTATTTTGGTCACTCAATAGAGTAACTTCACAGGACCAGTAGAATAGCCAATGTTATCTCTGACTTTTAATCCATCATGAAACTAGAGCCAATTGCAGTTCTATTAACTAGCAAAAATGTGCAATTATCATAAACATGTGATTAAATAGACATAGCAGGGGTTCAGAGATGCAACATTTGGACTTGCAGTGGGCACAGCTTGCCATCCACAGATGGAGTGAGCAAACATCTTACAAAAAGTATGATACAATTATTTCATGAAATCAAAACTTGTTGCACACAGAAATGGTTATGTTGACACAGAACCAAAATATGCAGTAATAAGCAGTTAATTGCTTGAGGAATGGCGTTAGGTTGTGGCAGCAGATATACCTTGGAAATGCGCTCTGGGTTTGGGAAATGCATGTTCTCTGAAGCTAGCATCTGGCGTTGAGACATAAGCATGTTCTTCTCCTTTAGAAGGACATACCATAGCTTATGAAGGTCGTCCCAAGATTTCAGGCGTAATTCAGAAGCCTTCCAACCACGACCTACCAATTAATGAAACAAAAGGCAACACTCATAAGCTTTCTTGACAAGAATGAGGCGTAACTATATTTGCTCATAGCAGAAGACTTCACACCTAAGAAATGCAAAATCCTACTGCTATGGTGTGACCATAAACAGCGCATGAAAACTTTCTTGACAGGAATGAGGCGTAACTATATTTGCTCATAGCAGAAGACTACACACCTAAGAAATGCAAAATCCTATTGCTATGGTGTGACCATAAACAGCAACATGAAAACTTTCTTGACAAAAATGAGGTGTAACTATATTTGCTCATAGCAGAAGACTTCACACCTAAGAAATGCAAAAAATCCTACTGCTATGGTGTGACCATAAACAGCAACATGAAAACTTTCTTGACAAGAATGAGGTGTAACTATATTTGCTCATAGCAGAATCCTTCACACCTAACAAATGCAAAATCATACTGCTATTGTGTGACCATAAACAGCAACATGAAAACTTTCTTGACAAGAATGAGGTGTAACTATATTTGCTCATAGCAGAATCCTTCACACCTAACAAATGCAAAATCATACTGCTATGGTGTGACCATAAACAGCAACATGAAAAAAAATTGAATTCATCCCAAAGTACTAAACACGGTATAGAAGTAATAGCATATGACCTTTTGAGCATTGCCTTCTCGCAAGTCGCAACCAAAGAATCTCAAAACAGACGCCGACATGCTAGGTGTTACTTATAAACATGCAGTAGTCTATAATTAATTGCCAAGTAAACATAGCTCAGCTGCTGTTTGATAAGTTGTCAAATTCACAGCAAACCATAATTTTCTAGAACGTCTATATGTGTATTGCAGGAAGCAACTGAATTACATACATGGATTATGAGTCGAAGGACTAGTCAGGACTAGTCTCTGAGTCTCAACTCCAGGGCCGACTAAACTTCAGTGACGAGTAGTCTATGAGTCGCAATTTTGGTGTCGACTAGTGTCGATTAGTCACGATTAGTCTATGAGTCTCAACCTCGGAACGGCTCGTCGACTCGTCAACTCGTAAACCTTGATTACACAACCATCCATTCTTCCAGTACAAGGAAAAGTGCTCGAGAATATGTTCTCCAAGGCTCCTAAACAGCACTTACGAAAGTAAGTAAACTAACTGTGAACGGAAGGGCAGATCCCACTTTGGAAGAATCTATATGCAAACATCTCTTGGATTTTTTTCATAAAGAAGAAGCCGCCATTATCAAGCCATTAGACATGAACGGCAACAACCAAAATACCCAACTGGCCATGAGTTAAAATACTGAAGACCACAAACATAACTTGGACAAAACCAGTCGAGACAGAATCATGGACAGTCTATATTATACTTGAGAGCAGCTGGAAGACATCTTATCTAAGACACATCTGTAGCTAAAATGCATTATAACAAATAGCAATTTCCCTGGGTCCAGTATCCAAGACTAACAAAAAAAATCAGGAGGATATCAGCAGATGAATGATCTTTATCGAAATCAGTAGTGATATGACAAGCAGGGGCGGAGCTTAGTTAGGGCCAAACTGGGTTGTGGCCTACCCAGGATTTTCGTGGTTTAGATTAACTATGCTATCCTTCCTTCGTAGCCCAAGTGAGTCTACCACAGCGACCAGGAGACAAAGAGCTTGATCGAAGCGTCGAATGTCTCCACAAGAATACAGGCCAGGACTACTGTCGCCGCCGCCGGCATCTCGCGTCGCACAGCCAGTCCCCCCTGCCGCTACCCGCCTGCCTTCGCGTGACCTTGTCGTGGCGCCGTTCCACGTCTCTCCTGGCTCCAACCTCCGCGGCAGCCAGTCCTGGCCCTGCCCATCGGGATCCTATAACGGTGCCTCGGACCCCTGCCTCAGCTGACCGCTGCAGTCCGTGCGCTGCCAACCAGGACAGCCCATCTGCTGCCGATGCCGAGTAGAACTCGATGTTCATCTCGTGACTCCACTGGGTAGTTTCTAATTATCTCTGGAGCAGTGTGTTTTTGAATCCATTGGTTGAACTGAGCGTGAATTAATGCATTTTGTTAGCGTTTCATTCATATACATGTAGTAGTAGAAGATGAACAGATGCTTTTTATTGGTGTATCAAGAGGCATTTTCATGTAAGAAGATCATCTTGTCAGTAACTCGTGCATTAAGACAGAAGGTGAAATTCAGTGAGAACAAAAGCTTCTCAGACTAATGCCTAAAAAAGTTGTGCTTTTTCTTTAGCTCGGCCTGCCCAGCTGCTTCGCCACTGATGACAAGCCATGACTCCAGTCGCCAACTGAACAACTAACTATATTACCAACAGGCTGTGAATCACTCGACTATGGTCCCAACCCAAGGGGGGGAAACTTGAAATGGCAGCAGCGGCTTATGACATGACTACATGGAGGTCGGGGCGAGCGGGAGGGATGCTGGACGCACGTACCGTAGTGGGGAGCGGGCTGGTCGTCCGCGGTGCTCCGCTCGACCTCGAAGAACTCCTCGAGGGGGTTCTGCGCCTTCCTCACCACCGAAGTTGACGCGGCGGCGGCGCCCTCGGACCCGGCGGCCGCGGTGGAGAAGAGCCGCCTCGCGAGCGTCCTCGACAGGGAAAGCATCGCGGACCTGCGGCGGATCAGGGGGTCGGAATGGGCGGATTCGGGGAGAGGAAGACGGGGCGCGAGCTGGCGGTGGCGGCGGCGAGCCACGGGAGGGAGGGGGAAGGGGAAGAATCAGAATATGCAGCGAGCTCGTTCCGTCCGGGCCGCTAAAATCACGTGGACGGGCCGCAGCCTTGTCACAAACAGCCGCAGCACACCTAATACAAAGTCGCCAAATCTT
>NC_041385.1:79341868-79356301 GCF_002162155.2 Triticum dicoccoides
TTAGCTTTCTTTTTTTGCGAAAAAATACCTCATCTTTCATTCATATCTTTTCATTCATTTGATCTTTTGTTTTGTCATTCTCTTCAAAAATGCGTGGGTAATTTAAGCTCAAATTGGACATATCAAACGCTTGAATGAACACATGATAAAATCCAAAGAAACTATAATATTGGCCAAAATTCGTCGCATCTATCTATCTATCTATCTATCTATCTATCTATACCTATACTAATTACAGACTCCCAAGAAATTCTCACGTTAATCAGTAATTAGGAGCCGTTAATCTGATGGGGCCAAATTATTACGGTTGAGATCTTCCGATGGCTCCTTCAAAGTACCCATGTTGAAAAAATAAATAAATAAACTCCAAATTATGAGCCGTGTGATGTAGCACATCCGAAGATCGTTAGTTTATAAAAAACCTGAAGATTGTTAGTTTATCAAAAGAAAAAACTGAAGATCCTTATAACTATTACAAAAAGCAGATTGAAGATGCTCTTTGCCTGTGTCCTAGCCTCACACGACTCTCCTTCATCTTCGTTAACCCAACAGAAAAATCTCATGTTCTCAAGAACGATAGGCAGCCCCTTTTCTAATATCTCAGGACTCAGCAAAGGAAACTAAATTTAGCCTTCAAATTTGATTTGGTAGCCACAAATCACCTCTCTTCCCTTGGCCCCAGTATTTCCTTCTGTCAATTTCACCACTACAGGATGCAATCTAAGCGTTACCTCTCACAATGGGCGGCGGATCTTGCCTCCTAAATCCTCCTCCAGTCAGTTCCTGTTACGGCAAGACGAGGCTGATTGTTTGCCTCCCTGTGTGTTCTGATTTTGATCTGGCGGCGGCGAGTTCTATCAGCGGCGAATCACGGGTCTCAGATCCTCCTCCGGTCGATTCCTGTTTTGTCATGGCAAGGTTGTTCGTTGATCCTCCTCTGGCCGATTCCTGTTATGCCATGGCAAGGCTTTTCATTAGCATCTTTGTGTGTTCTGATTTTGTCCAGGAAAAGCCAGGTTGAAAAGAACACCATCGATGTAGTATTCCATCTGTTGCCTCCAAGCGCTCTGCAACATGCGACGGCAACTTACAATGGCGGACGGCCATGGTGCCATGCAATGCCATTGATTAATATTTTTCCTTTTTACATGTCCCAGCCGCCCTCCTGTTCCCTCTCTTCTTCAATGATGTGCCCAGCCATGATCAGTGTCATGGGTATGCATGCAGTCGTGTCGGACACTGTTGTCGGCATATCAGATTGAGGTTGGAAGCGCAGGCGCGGAATTGCCAGCATGGATGGCCATAAGGCACACACTGATGCATCAGCTGTAAATTTTTTGTACCAGTCCATGCTGCAGTTTCGGCCAGATGAAGAGTTAGGCCCCAAGGAAGTAATACAGCAAGCTTCCAGAGGCAAGGCGGTCTTGAAGACAGTCGACACCATGACCATGATGAAAACCTGGGATAGCTTCAGTCAGTGCTGTCGTACATGATGTTTTGCACAACCTGCTTCCATCCAGTTCATTACGGAATGCAAGTCATGATTATTGTACATACATGTGGAGGTACGGGTCATCTGCACTGATGTACAGGAATTTGATTGTACGTAGATTGATGTGCAGGATTCAATCTAAGCATTACCTCTCACAATCTAATCATGTTTCCTACTCCCTTCTTTCTCACAAAAAATATTTGTATGTTTTTTCTGTTCATGAAAAGGCAGAGCCGATTATAACTATGATTTTCTAATTGGTCGTTGATTACATGGAGACAAGACTGGTGATGCTTTTATAATTACAGCAGGCGTACACCATGATCACCAGAGACCAGACTCACAGGTTCATTTGTCCAAAAACCATGAGGGGTAGTGCTGTAGTCTGCCCATGCATGTTGCCAAGTGCAAGTTTCAGAAGAAATTACTCCTTTCCGTATGGTCTGGTCTGGTCAGCCCGATCGACTGGTATTTTGGTCAACGTTTTTGTTGGCTTATCCACACTCTAATACGGGTGTTTGTGACCTCAAAGCTGCTGCAAAGCAAATAAAAGTGGCACTGTACTTTATAATAATTTCGTAGTGCTACAATGTAATAAGCACCTTAAAAGAATTTGTATCTGATGCTTTGGTCGTCATAGTTCAGAGCTACCATTCAGATTAGTGATCTTTAGATATCAACTATATGTTTATATTTTCATGCGAGGGCCTTAGAAGCATTTTTGGCTCATGCTTTCGCTATCATATATATTTTTCTAAATATTCTAGACCTCCAGTTCAGTTCATGATTTTGCATTTCCTTCACTTTTGCAAACAGGTTAATTTTACAAAGAAGAACCATAAGTCTAAGAAATATGGAGGGATGGTCACATGGAAGAGAGCTTTAAGTATATATACCTTACCAAACTAACAGTAAATATGAGTAGCTCTTTTTGTCCAAAAATGTATAATTAGCTCGACGTTTCAGCAGGCATATTGATAGAAAAAATACCATAGTTTTTGCTATTACATTGCGTTTTGTGTCGCTAAATTCAGGTATTTGCTAGAGATGCTCTACATCTTCATAAGTTATGGATATTTATTTAGTTGATGCATTGTCGATGGCACATTGTGCTTCATAAAACCAGGTTGCGAGTGCAACATAATGCACAATTCATCAGCTTGGATCCTAACCTACATATTATTACCACTTCTTCTGCACTCTGATTATTGTTTCCTCTTACCTTTGTGTTGTCTTGCTTCACCCATAGGCATATATATGGTACCTTAGTTTGACCTTGGAGCCACTCAAATGCTGATTGTATCTCATGATTCTTGAATTTGACGTCCTATTATGCACACTAAAATTATTGGTGTCTTTCTTACAAATGAGATTTTTGTGTGTTTATATATTACTTATTAATTTGCCATTTTGACTTTATTCGGAATATCTGAAAGGTAGTTTTCAAGAAGATTACCAACGTCGCACTGACTAATGCTATCATTATGATCAAAGATTAAATAATGTTACAACCAATTTTAAAGTTTGTAAGGTTCGGTAGGTGGAAAATTTAGATCACTCTTTATTATCTGATGATACATTTTCAAAACATTTGATGACTCGACATCTAAAGTCACACTGTTGCGGTGTTTTAAATTAGGTCTCTAATTGCCAGCCCAACCATCCACTTTTTTAGGTTCAGTAAGCCCTAATGGTTTTTGATCCATAAAATGGATTGATGAGTTTTTGAGTCCTAAGAAATCTGTATGTATACTCAGGTTTGGTTGTGTCTTTCCGAAATGTATGTTCTGCAAAGGTACAATATCTACAAATAATCAGTTCTTTGTTCTGCAAATGACAATTTTGCCTTATAGAAGATTATTTTTAGGTTGTTTGATACAGTCAGTTGTGTCATATAAATCAATAATTAAGCATCTATGTAAAGTCATGAGCTCATTGCTGGAATATTTTCTTGAGCTTTGTGTTTCCTGAATCCTATATATAAGCTCCATGAAAGTTGCGATGTTGAATGAGAATAGATTGTTATTATGTAAAAACAGTACGCATCTTATTTAAAAGAATAGGGCATATACCATTACATTTTTCCTTTCTAATTGCATGCCTCTACGAATTATGATTAGTACAAATGTTATGAACGAAAACCAAAAAATAATCTAGCCGTGCGAATGCATGGGTTGTCAACTAGTTACATATAATTAGCCACTACAAATGTCGTCTAACAGCATTTTCAACCAAGCAATGTGGCTCGACATTTGCTACCTATACTATCTACACTACTAGGTGACCGAGCGTCGTCTACTCATCGCCCTCGTTGTCATCCTCCTCCTCCACGGGGAGATATTCTCCATCAAGGCGTAGGGGGCGGACTCACGAGCGCTAGCCTCGAGCTGCTACTACTCCTCGATGAGTGTTAGGCTATACTCACGGATGATTCACGCCTTATAGCAAGTTGGGAGGGCACTGCATGAATTGGGTCCTCGAGCGTTACCTCCGGCTCAGGCTTCGGTTGGGACATGACGAGGCCTACGTCGTTCACCCGAACGAGAGGTTTGACGGGGACGGCATCCTCCTCTCCGCCACCCCCCTCACCCAAGCGAGGAGTCTGGCTCCCCCGCGGCTGCCAAATACGTCGCCATTGTTGGAGGAGCCGACGACACGGGATGCGCTCGGTTTGCCGCTCCCAAGAGATCCGCCGCCGCCACGGGAGGAGTCAGGGACTAGTGTGCCACGGGAAGAATTCGCCTGGCCGATGCGCGACATATACGACGGGACGTTCCGCTCCGCCACCAGTGGGTTGCGTATCGTTTATGGATTATGCTCCATATTGTCCACCCCAGCCTTCAAATATGGAGGTTGCAAAGTCGTTTTATGGAGTGAGCTTCATAAAATATGTCAATCTACTCCCAAAATCACCGTATTGGCATTTATTATGTCGATCGGGGCCATATGACGACTTTTTTAGAATTGCTCTAAAAGTATCTCCAACATATGATGAAAAAACGTGGTCGTGTCAAAAAAGGGGTAATTTTGGGCACTTTGGGGCAAAAACGCTGCTCAACAGATGCCCTATCTGTTGGAAATATGCCCCAGAGGCAATAATAAAATAGTTATTATTATATTTCCTTGTTCATGATAATTGTCTATTGTTCATGCTATAATTGTGCTATCCGGAAATCGTAATACATGTGTGAATACATAGACCACAACATGTACCTAGTGAGCCTCTAGTTAACTAGTTCGTTGATTAATGGATGGTTACGGTTTCCTGACCATGGACATTGGATGTCATTGATAACGGGATCACATCATTGGAAGAATGATGTGATGGACAAGACCCAATCCTAAGCATAGCACAAGATCGTGTAGTTCGTCTGCTAGAGCTTTTCTAATGTCAAGTATCATTTCCTTAGACCATGAGATCGTGCAACTCCGGATATCGTAGGAGTGCTTTGGGTGTACCAAACGTCATAATGTAACTGGGTGGCTATAAAGGTACACTACAGGTATCTCCGAAAGTGTCTATTGGGTTGGCATGAATCGAGACTGGGATTTGTCACTCCATATGACAGAGAGGTATCTCTGGGCCCACTCGGTAATGCATCATCATAATGAGCTCGATGTGACCAAGTGGTTGGTCACGAGATCATGCATTATGGAACGAGTAAAGTGACTTGCCGGTAACGAGATTGAACGAGGTATTGGGATACTGATGATTGAATCTCAGGCAAGTAACGTACCGGTTGACAAAGGGAATTGTATACGGGATTACTTGAATCCTCGACGTCGTGGTTCATCCGATGAGATCATCATGGAACATGTAGGAGCCAACATGGGTATCCAGATCCCGCTGTTGGTTATTGGCCGGAGAGCTGTCTCGGTCATGTCTGCATGATTCTCGAACCCGTAGGGTCTACACACTTAAGGTTCGATGATGCTAGGGTTATTAGGAAGATTTGTATGTGATTACCGAATGTTGTTCGGAGTCCCAGATGAGATCCCAGACGTCACGAGGAGTTCCGGAATGGTCTGGAGGTGAAGATTTATATATGGGAAGTTGTCATACGGTCACCGAAAATATTCGGGGGCATACCGGTATTGTACTGGGGCCACCGAAGGGGTTCCGGGGGTCCACCGGGAGGGGCGACCTGTCCCGGAGGGCCTCATGGGCTGTAGAGGGAAGGGAACCAGCCCCTTGGAGGGCTGGGCGCAACCCCCACTAGGGCCCATGCGCCTAGGTTTGGGGGGAACCCTAAGGGTGGGCGCCTCCCTTGCTTGGGGGGCAAGCCCCCTCCCCCCTTGGCCGCCGCCCCCCCTCTAGATCCCATCTAGAGGGGCAGGCTCCCCTTCCCCTTCTCCTATAAATAGAGGGGCGAGGGGAGAGCTGCAGCACCACATCCAAGGCGCAGCCCCTCCCCTCCACAACACCTCTCCTCCTTCGTTAAGATCTTGGCGAAGCCCTGCCGGAGTACTGCCACTCCATCACCACCATGCTGTCATGCTGCTGTTGGAGCCCTCTTCCTCAACTTCTCCCTCCTCCTTGTTGGATCAAGGCATGGGAGACGTCACCGGGCTGCACGTGTGTTGAACATGGAGGTGCCGTTGTTCGGCGCTAAGATCGGAATCCACCGCAATCTGAATCGCTTCGAGTACGACTCCTTCATCCGCGTTCTTGCAACGCTTCCGACTCTCAATCTTCAAGGGTATGAAGATGCACTCCCCTCTCTCTCGTTGCTAGTTACTCCATAGATTGATCTTGGTGATGCCTAGAATTTTTTTTAATTTCTGCAACGATCCCCAAAAGTGGTATCAGAGCTAGGTCTATGCGTAGTTTCTATGCACGAGTAGAACACAAGTTTGTTGTGGGCGTCGATTTTGTCAATTTACTTGCCACTACTAGTCTTATCTTGTTTCGCCGGCATTGTGGGATGAAGCGGCCCAGATCGACCTGACACGTACGCTTACGTGAGACAGGTTCCACCGACTGACATGCACTAGTTGCATAAAGTGGCTAGCGGGTGTCTGTCTCTCCCACTTTAGTCGGATCGGATTCGATGAAAAGGGTCCTTATGAAGGGTAAATAGAAATTGGCATATCACGTTGTGGTTTGGCGTAGGTAAGAAACGTTCTTGCTAGAACCCTATAGCAACCACGTAAAAACATGCAACAACAATTAGAGGACGTCTAACTTGTTTTTGCAGCATATGCCTTGTGATGTGATATGGCCAAAAAGGGATGTGATGAATAAAATATATGTGATGTATGAGATTGATCATGTTCTTGTAATAGGAATCACGACTTGCATGTCGATGAGTATGACAACCGGCAGGAGCCATAGGAGTTGTCTTTATTTATTGTATGACATGCGTGTCACTGAATAACACCATGTAATTACTTTACTTCATTGCTAAACCGTTAGCCATAGTAGTAGAAGTAATAGTTGGCGAGACAACTTCATGGAGACACGATGATGGAGATCATGGTGTCATGCCGGTGACGATGATGATCATGGCACCCCGAAGATGGAGATCAAAAGGAGCAAAATGATATTGGCCATATCATGTCACTATTTGATTGCATGTGATGTTTATCATGGTTTTGCATCTTATTTGCTTAGAACGACGATAGTAAATAAGATGATCCCTCATAATAATTTCAAGAAAGTGTTTTCCCTAATTGTGCGTCGTTGCAAAAGTTCGTTGTTTCAAAGCACCACGTGATGATCGGGTGTGATAGATTCTAACGTTCACATACAATGGGTGTAAGCCAGATTTACACAAGCAAAACACTTAGGTTGACTTGACGAGCCTAGCATGTACAGACATGGCCTCGGAACACAAGAGACCGAAAGGTCGAACATGAGTCGTATAGAAGATACGATCAACATGAAGATGTTCACCGATGATGACTAGTCCGTCTCACGTGATGATCGGACACGGCCTACTTGACTCGGATCATGTATCACTTAGATGACTAGAGGGATGCCTATCTGAGTGGGAGTTCATTAAATAATTTGATTAGATGAACTTAATTATCATGAACTTAGTCTAAAACTTTTGCAAATGTCTTGTAGATCAAATGGCCCACACTCTTGTCAACCTCAACTTCAACGTGTTCCTAGAGAAAACCAAGCGGAAAGACGATGGTAGCAACTATACGGACTAGGTCCGGAACTTGAGGATCATCCTCACCGCTGCCAAGAAAGCATGTCCTAGAAGCACCGCTAGGTGAAGCACCTGTCCCAGTGAACCAAGACATTATGAACACTTGGCAGTCACGTGTTGATGATTACTCCCTGGTTCAGTGCGGCATGCTTTATAGCTTAGAACCGGGGCTCCAAAAACATTTCGAGCAGCACGGAGCATATGAGATGTTCCAAGAGCTGAAAATGGTTTTCCAAGCTCATGCCCGGGTCGAGAGATATGAAGTCTCCGACAAGTTCTACAGTTGTAAGATGGAGGAGAATAGCTCTGTCAGCGAACACATACTCAAAATGTCTGGGTTGCACAACCGCTTGTCTCAACTGGACATTAACCTCCCGGATGAGGCGGTCATTGACAGAATCCTTCAGTCGCTCCCACCTAGCTACAAGAGCTTTATGATGAACTACAATATGCAGGGGATGGTGAAAACCATTCCTGAGGTATTTTCAATGCTGAAATCAGCGGAGGTGGAGATAAAAAAGGAACATCAAGTGTTGATGGTCAATAAAACCACTAGTTTCAAGAAAGGCAAGGGTAAGAAAAACTTCAAGAAGGACGGCAAGGGAGTTGCCACGCCCGGCAAGCCAGTTGCCGGGAAGAAGCCAAAGAATGGACCCAAGCCTGAGACTGAGTGTATTTATTGCAAGGGAAGTGGTCACTAGAAGCGGAACTGCCCCAAGTACTTAGCGGACAAGAAGGCCGGCAACACCAAAGGTATATATGATATACATGTTATTGATGTGTACTTTACCAGTACTCGTAGTAGCTCCTGGGTATTTGATACCGGTGCGGTTGCTCAAATTTGTAACTCAAAACAGGAGCTGCGGAATAAGCGGAGACTGGCGAAGGACGAGGTGATGATGCGCGTCGGGAATGGTTCCAAGGTCGATGTGATCGCCGTCGGCACGCTACCTCTACATTTACCTACGGGATTAGTTTTAAACCTCAATAATTGTTATTTAGTGCCAGCTTTGAGCATGAACATTGTATCTGGATCTCGTTTAATACGAGATGGCTACTCATTTAAATCCGAGAATAATGGTTGTTCTATTTATATGAGAGATATGTTTTATGGTCATGCCCCACTGGTCAATGGTTTATTCTTAATGAATCTCAAACGTGATGTTACACATATTCATAGTGTGAATACCAAAAGATGTAAGATTGATAATGATAGTCCCATATATCTGTGGCACTGCCGCCTTGGTCACATTGGTGTCAAACGCATGAAGAAGCTCCATGCAGACGGACTCTTGGAGTCTCTTGATTTCGAATCATTTGACACGTGCGAACCATGCTTCATGGGCAAAATGACCAAGACTCTGTTCTCCGGAACAATGGAGCGAGCAACCAACTTATTGGAAATTATACATACTGATGTGTGTGGTTCAATGAGCGTTGAGGCTCGCGGTGGCTATCGTTATGTTCTCACCCTCACTAATGACTTAAGTAGATATGGGTATGTCTACTCAATGAAACACAAGTCTGAGACCTTTGAAAAGTTCAAGGAATTTCAGAATGAGGTAGAGAATCAATGTGGCAGAAAAATAAAGTTCTTATGATCAGATCGTGGGGGAGAATATTTAAGTCACGAGTTTGGTACGCACTTAAGGAAATGTGGAATTGTTCCACAACTCATGCCGCCTGGAACACCTCAGCGTAACGGTGTGTCCGAACGTCGTAATCACACTCTATTAGATATGGTGCGGTCTATAATGTCTCTTACCGATTTACCGCTATCATTTTGGGGATACGCTTTAGAGACAGCTACATTCACTTTAAATAGGGCACCGTCTAAATCCATTGAGACGACATCGTATGAATTATGGTTTGGAAAGAAACCTAAGCTGTCGTTTCTAAAAGTTTGGGGATGCGATGCTTATGTCAAGAAACTTCAACCTGAAAAGCTCGAACCCAAGTCGGAGAAATGCGTCTTCATAGGATACCCTAAGGAAACCATTGGGTATACCTTCTACCTCAGATCTGAAGGCAAGATTTTCATTGCCAAGAATGGGTCCTTTCTGGAGAAAGAGTTTCTCTCGAAAGAAGTAAGTGGGAGGAAAGTGGAACTTGATGAAGTACTACCTCTTGAACCGGTAAGTAGCACAGCTCAGGAAGATGTTCCTGTGGTGCCTGCACCGACTGGAGAGGAAGTTAATGATGATGATAAAGGTGCTTCGGTCCAAGTTACTACTGAACTTCGTAGGTCCACAAGGACACGTTCCACACCAGAATGGTATGGCATCCCTGTCCTGGAAATCATGTTGTTA
Organism: Triticum dicoccoides; assembly: GCF_002162155.2. NCBI lineage: Eukaryota > Viridiplantae > Streptophyta > Magnoliopsida > Poales > Poaceae > Triticum > Triticum dicoccoides. Next base: position 79,351,831 of record NC_041385.1, read on the forward strand.
GACAACGGTGAACCTTCGAACTATGACGAAGCAATGGCGGGCCCAGATTCCAACAAATGGCTTGAAGCCATGCAATCCGAGATAGGATCCATGTATGAAAACAAAGTATGGACTTTGACAGACTTGCCCGATGATTGGCGAGCGATAGAAAATAAATGGATCTTTAAGAAGAAGACGGACGCGGATGGTAATGTTACCATCTATAAAGCTCGACTTGTCGCTAAGGGTTATCGACAAGTTCAAGGGGTTGACTATGATGAGACTTTCTCTCCCTTTGTGAAGCTGAAGTCCGTCCAAATCATGTTAGCAATTGCCGCATACTATGATTATGAGATATGGCAAATGGACGTCAAAACGGCATTCCTTAACGGCTATCTTAATGAAGAATTGTATATGATGCAACCGGAAGGTTTTGTTGATCCTAAGAATGCTAACAAGGTATGCAAGCTCCAGCGCTCCATCTATGGGCTGGTGCAAGCATCTCGGAGTTGGAACATTCGCTTTGATGAAATGATCAAAGTGTTTGGGTTTATGCAGACTTATGGAGAAGCCTGCGTTTACAAGAAAGTGAGTGGGAGCTCTGTAGCATTTCTCATATTATATGTAGATGACATACTTTTGATGGGAAATGATATAGAACTTTTGGACAGCATAAAGGCCTACTTGAATAAGTGTTTTTCAATGAAGGACCTTGGAGAAGCTGCTTATATATTAGGCATCAAGATCTATAGAGATAGATTGAGACGCCTCATAGCTAGGTCTTTCACAAAGCACATACCTTGATAAGATATTGAAGAAGTTCAATATGGATCAGTCCAAGAAGGGGTTCTTGCCTGTGTTGCAAGGTGTGAAATTGAGCTCGGCTCAAAGCCCGATCACGGCAGAAGATAGAGAAAAGATGAGTGTCATCCCCTATGCCTCAGCCATAGGGTCTATTATATATGCCATGCTGTGTTCCAGACCTGATGTAAACCTTGCCGTAATTTTGGTAGGAAGGTACCAAAGTAATCCCGGCATGGAACACTGGATAGCGGTCAAGAATATCCTGAAGTACCTGAAAAGGACTAAGGATATGTTTCTCGTTTATGGAGGTGACGAAGAGCTCGTCGTAAAGGGTTACGTCGATGCTAGCTTCGACATAGATTTGGATGAATCTAAGTCACAAACCTGACACGTGTATATTTTGAATGGTGGGGCAGTAAGCTGGTGCAGTTGCAAGTAAAGCGTTGTGGCGGGATCTACATGTGAAGCGGAATACATGGCAGCATCGGAGGCAGCACATGAAGCAATCTAGATGAAGGAGTTCATTACCGACCTAGGAGTTATTCCCAATGCGTCGGGGCCGATGACTCTCTTCTATGACAACACTGGAGCCATTGCCCTTGCCAAGGAGCCCAGGTTTCACAAGAAGACTAGGCACATCAAGCGTCGCTTCAACTCCATTCGTGAAAATGTTCAAGATGGAGACAAAGATATTTGCAAAGTGCATACGGATCTGAATGTCGCAGATCCATTGACTAAACCTCTCCCGCGAGCAAAACATGATCAACACTAGAACTCTATGGGTGTTTGATTCATCACAATGTAACTAGATTATTGACTCTAGTGCAAGTGGGAGACTGTTGGAAATATGCCGTAGAGGCAATAATAAAATGGTTATTATTATATTTCCTTGTTCATGATAATTGTCTATTGTTCATGCTATAATTGTGTTATCCGGAAATTGTAATACATGTGTGAATACATAGACCACAACATGTCCCTAGTGAGCCTCTAGTTGACTAGTTCGTTGATCAATGGATGGTTACGGTTTCCTGACCATCGACATTGGATGTCATTGATAATGGGATCACCTCATTGGGAGAATGATGTGATGGACAAGACCCAATCCTAAGCATAGCACAAGATCGTGTAGTTCGTCTGCTAGAGCTTTTCTAATGTCAAGTATCATTTCCTTAGACCATGAGATCGTGCAACTCCCGAATACCGTAGGAGTGCTTTGGGTGTACCAAACGTCACAATGTAACTGGGTGGCTATAAAGGTACACTACAGGTATCTCCGAAAGTGTCTATTGGGTTGGCATGAATCGAGACTGGGATTTGTCACTCTGTATGACGGAGAGGTATCTCTGGGCCCACTCGGTAATGCATCATCATAATGAGCTCGATGTGACCAAGTGGTTGGTCACGAGATCATGCATTATGGAACGAGTAAAGTGACTTGCTGGTAACGAGATTGAACGAGAGGTATTGAGATACCGACGATCGAATCTCGGGCAAGTAACGTACCGGTTAACAAAGGGAATTGTATACGAGATTACTTGAATCCTCGACGTCGTGGTTCATCTGATGAGATCATCGTGGAACATGTAGGAGCCAACATGGGTATCCAGATCCCGTTGTTGGTTATTGGTCGGAGAGCTGTCTCGGTCATGTCTGCATGGTTCCCGAACCTGTAGGGTCTACACACTTAAGGTTTGATGACGCTAGGGTTATTAGGAAGATTTGTATGTGATTACCGAATGTTGTTCGGAGTCCCAGATGAGATCCCAGACGTCACGAGGAGTTCCGGAATGGTCCGGAGGTGAAGATTTATATATGGGAAGTTGTCATACGGTCACCGGAAATATTCGGGGGCATACCGGTATTGTACCGGGGCCACCGGAGGGGTTCCGGGGGTCCACCGGGAGAGGCCACCTATCCTGGAGGGCCTCATGGGCTGTAGAGGGAAGGGAACCAGCCCCTTGGAGGGCCGGGTGCAACCCCCCCTAGGGTCCATGCGCCTAGGTTTGGGGGGAACCCTAAGGGGGGCGCCTCCCTTGCTTGGGGGGCAAGCCCCCTCCCCCCTTGGCCGCCGCCCCCCCCTCTAGATCCCATCTAGAGGGGACGCCCCCCCTTCCCCCTTCTCCTATAAATAGAGGGGTGATGGGAGGGCTGCAGCACCACATCCAAGGCGCGGCCCCTCCCCTCCCCAACACCTCTCCTCCTCCGTTAAGAGCTTGGCGAAGCCCTGCCGAAGTACTGCCACTCCATCACCACCACGCCGTCGTGCTGCTGTTGGAGCCCTCTTCCTCAACTTCTCCCTCCTCCTTGCTGGATCAAGGCACGGGAGACGTCACCGGGCTGCACGTGTGTTGAACGCGGAGGTGCCGTTGTTCGGCGCTAAGATCGGAATCCACCGCGATCTGAATCGCTTCGAATACGACTCCTTCATCCGCGTTCTTGCAACGCTTCCGACTCTCGATCTTCAAGGGTATGAAGATGCACTCCCCTCTCTCTCGTTGATAGTTACTCCATAGATTGACCATGGTGATGTGTAGAATGTTTTTTAATTTCTGCAAGGACGCCCAACACTATCTGCAAATAGTGATAAAAACTTTTTGGGCAGCAAAAACTTTGGCTCCTCTTGCTACATATTTGTAGTGCAGCTACGGTTTGCCACACGCAGTCTCCATCCAAAAGGAGAAGCAATTGCACACAAACTCGGTGATAAAAACTCTTTGCTTTCAAACAAACTTTAATCGCCACAGCATGCCCAGTGCAATTAGTTTTAAGAGTCTTTCAACAATCCAAGCGTATACGAACATGATAAGAAAATCAGTATAGGGAACCAACATGATATCTTCGCCCTTCACGAGCACAACATTGGCTCGTTGAAAAGCCATCCAAACAAGGGACAATCTGCCAAAATTTCTCACACTTGCCAAAATTTTGGAAGCATTATCCTAGCTATCCTAGCTCTCGCATAAAGCGGGATACAGTTCTTACGGTGACAAGGCTATTACAACGGGTGTACAGGAGGCCACCGAGTTTGAACTTAGGGTTTCAAGACCTCACCATCGCTCATTCTTGGTGTTTTCGCCAGATGAAAATGCCATAGCGACCCTCAAGTGAGTGACCTCCCAGAGCAATATTCCATATCATCGAGTCAGCACAGACACGGTGGTGACTTCTGCCTTGAAAACCAAAGGGTGCTCAGTCCCTTCGTCTTCCTCAGCTCCTGCCCCCTCCCCTTCCCCTACTCATACCACGGCCCCTGCCTCTGCCTCTGCCCCCACCCTGCCACCACCTCTGCCACCATATTCACTTCCGCCCCAAATCCACCTCCAAAATCGCCACCACCTCCACCTCTGCCTCTGCCGCCTCTGCCACGCCCGCCCCCGCCTCTCCTACCACGATCTCCTCCACCTCCCCTGTAGCGACCAGCCCCACCTCCTCTGCCTCCATGTCCGCCGAATAAATAGAACTCGGCTTTGTTCTGCTTCAACCCCAGGGACTGCATGCTTCTCCTCTTGTAGTCTTTCTGCTCTTCTTTGTTGTACTCGTCTTCTTCAGTGCGCCTTCTTGAGCTCCTAGGGTCGAAAGAGATCTCACGCGATCCCCACCTCCTCTGCCTCTATGTCCGCCGAATAAATAGAACTCGGCTTTGTTCTGCTTCAACCCCAGGGACTGCACGCCTCTCCTCTTGTAG
>NC_041385.1:79357454-79403576 GCF_002162155.2 Triticum dicoccoides
GCATGCTTCTCCACTTGTAGTCTTTTTGCTCTTATTTGTTGTGCTCGTCTTCTTCAGTGTGCCTTCTTGAGCTCCTAGGGTTGAAGGAGATCTCACGCGAGCCCCACCTCCTCTGCCTCCACGTCCACCGAATAAATAGAACTCGATTTTGTTCCGCTTCAACCCTAGGACCTGCACGCTTCTCCTCTTGTAGTCTTTCTGCTCTTCTTTGTTGTGCTCGTCTTTTCAGTGCGCCTTCTTGAGCTCCTAGGGTTGAAGGAGATCTCACGCGAGCCCCACCTCCTCTGCCTCCACGTCTGCCAAATAAATAGAACTCGGCTTTGTTCTGCTTCAACCATAGGGACTACATGCTTCTCCTCTTGTAGTCTTTCTGCTCTTCTTTGTTGTGCTCGTCTTCTTCAGTTCATCTTCTTGAACTCCTAGGGTTGAAGGAGATCTCACGCAAGCCACCAGGCCCGTACTTCACCTTGTGAGTGCACGTGAGTTCTGTTTCCTTTCCAGCACGGCTACCCTGTCCCCAATGGGCATAGCTTCCTCATTGCCAAGGGATACACTGTTCAAAAATGCCTCGGCATGGCATCCATCCTTCACTTCATATAACCTGTAAGGTCAAAAGCTATTATCACGTTTCTGGTGAGCCGGAAGAATTCAGCAAATAAGAGTATATGACAGATAGTTCAGCCAATTTGGGAAACGGGTAGGGAGGGATTCATACATACATTCTGGATACTGAGGTAAACTAAAATTGACACCCCCAGAAGCTTTCGGCAAAAAGAAAAAAGCTTACATAAAAAACACAGTTCACCATAACCAAAAGGAGATGAGATAAGATGAGATCTCACCTTATACGCTTTGAATTATGCATGCCATTGTCACCGTCAGACTCTGCTGACGAATCAGATGAACCAGCATCTTGTTCTTCTTCGTCTTCACTAACACTCTAGAAATGTTCCTCGATTAGATGAGGTTCCTTTGTAGCCACTTGAGGATGGAGTGCTGAATAATGTGGTGAGTCTTCATCGATTTCATAATCCTACACATAAGATCGATGGATTAGAAAAATAGCACGTTGATGACCCACAAGTGTAGGGGATCTATCGTAGTCCTTTCGATAAGTAAGAGTGTCAAACCCAACGAGGAGCAGAAGGAAATGATAAGCGGTTTTCAGAAAGGTTTTCTCTGCAAGCACTGAAATTGTAGGTAACAGATAGTTTTGTGATAAGATAAATTGTAACGAGTAACAAGCAAATAAAGTAAATAAAGTGCAGCAAGGTGGCCCAATCCTTTTTGTAGCAAAGGATAAGCCTGAACAATTTCTTGAGAAAATAGCTCCCGATGACACATGGGAATTATTGTCAAGCTAGTTTTCATCACGCTCATATGATTCGCGTTCGGTACTTTGATAATTTGATATGTGGGTGGACCGGTGCATGGGTACTGCCCTTACTTGGACAAGCAACCCACTTATGATTAACCCCTATTGCAAGCATCCACAACTACAAAATAAGTATTAAGGTAAACCTAACCACAACATTAAACATATGGATCCAAATCAGCCCCTAACGAAGCAACGCATAAACTAGGGTTTAAACTTCTGTCACTCTAGCAACCTATCATCTACTTATTACTTCCCAATGCCTTCCTCTAGGCCCAAATAATGGTGAAGTGTCATGTAGTCGACATTCACATAACACCACTAGAAGAAAGATAACATACATCTCATCAAAATATCGAACGAATACCAAATTCACATGACTACTAATAGCAAGACTTCACCCATGTCCTCAGGAACAAACGTAACTACTCACAAAGCATATTCATGTTCATAATCAGAGGAGTAATAATATGCATTAAGGATCTGAACATATGATCTTCCACCAAGTATACCAATTAGCATCAACTACAAGGAGTAATCAACACTACTAGCAACCCACGGGTACCAATTTGTGGTTTGGATACAAGATTGGATACAAGAGATGAACTAGGGTTTTGAGAGGAGATGGTGCTGGTGAAAATGTTGATGGAGATTGACCCTCTCCCAATGGGAGGATCGTTGGTGATGACGATGGTGATGATTTCCCCCTCCCGGAGGGAAGTGTCCCTGGCAGAATAGCTCCATTGAAGCCCTAGATTGGTTCTGCCAAGGTTCCGCCTCGTGGCGGCGGAGTTTCGTCCTGTAAGCTTGCCAACGATTTTTTCCAGGGTAAAAGCCTTCATATAGAAGAAGATGGACACCGGAGGGCCACTAGGGGGCCTAGGAGACAGGGGGCGCGCCCAGTAGAGGTAGGCGCGCCCCCACCCTACTGGCCAGGGTGTGGGCCACCTGAGGTGTTTCTTCCGCTCGGTAATTCTTATTAAATTCAAAAATAAGTTTCGTGGAGTTTCAGGATTTTTGGAGCAGTGTAGAATAGGTTTCCAATGTTTGCTCCTTTTCCAGCCAGAATTCCAGCTGCCAGCATTCCCCCTCTTGATGGTAAACCTTGTAAAATAAGAGAGAATAGCCATAAGTATTGAGATATAATGTGTAATAACAGCCCATAATGCAATAAGTATTGATATAAAAGCATGATGCAAAATGGACGTATCAACTCCCCAAAGCTTAGACCTCGCTTGTCCTCAAGCGGAAGCCAATATCGAAAAATATGTCCACATGTTTAGAGATAGAGGTGTTGATAAAAATAAAATACGGACATGAGGGCATCATGATCATTCTTATAACAGCAACATAAATAGATTTTATCATATGATTTCTTATGCTCAAGTAACGATCAATTCACAATGTCAAGTATGGTTCAGAAACTTCATTGGAAGCTAACAAACTATAATCTCAGTCATTGAAGCAATTGCTATTTATCATAACATCGGAAAGAGTCAAAAATAGAGCTTTTCAGCAAGTCCACATACTCAACTATCATGTAGTATTCTACAATTGCTAACACTCACGCAATACTTATGGTTATGGAGTTTCAGCCGGACACTGAGAAAGATAGGGGCTTATTGTGTTGCCTCCCAACGTATTCACCTTTAGGTGATGTCAACAATAATAATCCATGCTAACTTACACCCAATTGGATATATATATCATGATCTTTCAGACACTAGGAGCTTGCCAAAGGATAAAATGAAAAAGGGAAAGGTGAAGATCACCTTGACTCAAGCATAAAGTAAAACCATAAAGTAAAAGATAGGCCCTTCGCAGAGGGAAGCAGAGGTTGTCATGTGCTTTTAGGGTTGGATGCATGAAATCTTAATGTAAGAGAACGTCACTTTATATTGCCACTTGAATGTGGACCTCTATTATGCAGTCCGTCGCTTTTATTGCTTCCATAACAAGATCGTATAAAGCTTATTTTCTCTGCACTAATAAGTCATACATATTTAGATAGCAATTTTTATTGCCTGCAACATGACAACTTACTTGAAGGATCTTACTCAATCCATAGGTAGGTATGGTGGACTCTCATGGCAAAACTGGGTTTAGGGATATTTGGAAGCACAAGTAGTATCTCTACTTGGTGCGAGGAATTTGGCTAGCATGAGGGGGAAAGGCAAGCTCAACATGTTTGGAAGGTTAATGACAATATACTTTAACTGAGATGTGAGAAAACATAAACCATTACGTTGTCTTCCTTGTCCAACATCAACTCTTTTAGCATGTCATACTTAATGAGTGCTTCACAATCATAAAAGATGTTCAAGATAATATATTTGTATGTGAAACCTCTCTTTCCTTATTACTTCCTATTAATTGCAACGATGACCAAAACTACGTTTATCAACTCTCAACAACTTTTATGCCTCATACTTTCTATGTGTGAAGTCATTACTATCCATAAGATTAATATGAACTCTTTTATTCTTTCTACTTTCTCAAGATCATAGCAACATAGCAAAGCCCTTGACTCAACACTAATCTTTATTATAGATAGCTCACGAACTCGATTACATAAAGAGATCACAAAGCAAAACTCAAAACTACTTGATACTAAAACTTCAATCTACTAGATCAAGATACTACTAAAAGGATCGAACTAAATAAAATGGTAAAGATAGGAGTGTGATGGTGATACGATACCGGGGCACCTCCCCCAAGCTTGGCAGTTGCCAAGGGGAGTGCCCATACCCATGTGATTATGTCCTCGGAGGTGATGGAGGTGGTGATGATGATGGTGGATAATCGCACATCGAGCATAAAAGCTCCTCCAGCTTGCGGATAATGCCCTTGAGTCCGGTGATATGATCCTTCAACAAAATATTCTCCTGCGTGAGATACTTATTCTGTATGCGAGCTAACTCAATCATCTTGAAAGCTTCAATCTCTGTTGGAGTAAAGATGTTAGGTAAAGGTTGAGGGATGTCTTCTTCTTTCACCGCCGGAGCTTGAACCTCCATGGCCTTCTTGATCCCTTCATCCTTGTTGACCTCTTCCGGTTCTTCTCTTTTCAGCTCTATCTTCAATAGCCAAGCATCCTTATCTTCATTGTTGAAGGAGGGTGACGTCATGGTGCTCTAGATCTGCAATAGAACAACTCGAAACGAAAAAGAGGATATTTGCGTGATACGATGGTCAAAACCTTCGGGAGTTTATATAATGAATTTTTACCGACCAAAATACGTAATGTGCAAGAAAACGGAGTTCGGGAGGCACACGAGGTGGCCACGAGATAGGGGGGCGCGCCCTCCACCCTCGTGGAGGCCTCGTGTCCTTCCCGGATTACTTCTTTCTTCCTAAAATTCTTAAATATTCCAAAACTGATAAAAATTGCCATTGGAATTGTTTTGGAGTCGGTTTACTTACGGTACCACATACCTATTCCTTTTCGGAGTCTGGAACATTCTGGAAGTGTCCCTTATGTATTCCTTCGGGGTTATGGTTTCAATAATATTAGTTTCAACACTGATAGGATTACTTGAGATATAATGTTTAATTCTTTGACCGTTCACCACCCTCGGACTTGTGCCTTCAAAGTTGTTGATTTTTATGGCACCAGAACGATAGACCTCCTCGATAACGTAAGGACCTTCCCATTTAGAGAGAAGTTTTCCTGCAAAAAATCTTAAACGAGAGTTGAATAATAACACATAATCACCTACGTTAAACTCACGCTTTTGTATCCTTTTGTCATGCCAGTGTTTGACTTTTTCTTTGAATAGCTTGGCATTCTCATAGGCTTGGGTTCTCCATTCATCAAGTGAGCTAATATCAAACAACCTCTTCTCACCGACAAGTTTGAAGTCATAGTTGAGCTCTTTAATAGCCCAATATGCTTTATGTTCAAGTTCTAGAGGTAAATGACAAGCTTTTCCATAAACCATCTTATATGGAGACATACCCATAGGATTTTTGTATGCAGTTCTATAGGCCCATAATGCATCATCAAGTTTTTTGGACCAATTCTTTCTAGATCTATTCACAGTCTTTTGCAAAATCAATTTGAGCTCTCTATTGCTCAACTCTACTTGACCACTAGACTGCGGATGATAAGGAGATGTGATTCTATGATTAACATCATACTTAGCAAGCATCTTACGGAAAGCACCATGAATAAAATGTGAACCACCATCAGTCATAAGATATCTAGGGACTCCAAACCTCGGAAAAATAACTTCTTTAAGCATTTTAATAGAAGTGTTATTATCAGCACTACTAGTTGGAATAGCTTCTACCCACTTAGTAACGTAATCAACAACAACTAAAATATGTGTATAACCATTAGAGGCAGGAAAGGGTCCCATATAATCAAAGCCCCAAACATCAAACAGTTCAATAACAAGAGAATAATTCATAGGCATTTCGTGACATCTACTAATATTACCAATTCTTTGACATTCATCACAAGATAAGACAAACTTACGAGCATCTTTGAAGAGAGTAGGCATCTTTGAAGAGAGTAGGCCAATAAAAACTAGATTGCAATACCTTGTGTGTAGTTCTATCTCCAGCGTGGTGTCCTCCATAGGATTTAGAGTGACACTTGTGTAGGATCTGTTACTGTTCATGCTCAGGTACACAACGTCTAGTAACACCATCTACTCCTTCTTTATAAAGGTGTGGGTCATCCTAGAAGTAATGTCTTAAATCATAAAAGAACTTTTTCTTTTGCTGGTATGTGAAACTAGGAGGTATAAATTGAGCAACAATGTAATTAGCATAATCAGCATACCAAGGAGCAGTATGAGAAGCATTAACGACCGCTAATTGTTCATCAGGAAAGCTATCATCAATAGGCAATGGGTCATCAAGAACATTCTCTAACCTAGACAAGTTGTCTGCAACGGGGTTCCCGACTCCCTTTCTATCAATAATATGCAAATCAAATTCTTGGAGCAAGAGAACCCATCTAATGAGTCTAGGCTTAGCACCTTTCTTTTCCATAAGATATTTAATAGCAGCATGATCAGTGTGAATAGTAACTTTGGAATCAACAATATAAGGTCTAAACTTATCACATGCAAACACAACTGCTAAGAACTCTTTTTTAGTAGTAGCATAATTTCTCTGGGCGGTATCAGGAGTCTTACTAGCATACTGGATAACATTCAATTTCTTATCAACTCTTTACCCTAGAACAACACCTACAGCATAATCACTAGCATCACACATAATTTCAAAAGGTAAATTCCAATCAGGTGGCTGAACAATAGGTGCAGTGATCAAAGCTTTCTTAAGTATTTCAAATGCTTCTATACAATAATCATCAAAGACAAAAGGAATATCTTTTTGCAATAAATTAGTCAGAGGCCTAGAGATTTTAGAAAAGTCCTTAACGAACCTCCTATAAAAACTGGCATGACCAAGGAAACTTCTTATACCTTTTATGTCCTTGGGACATGGCATCTTTTCAATAGCATCAACTTTAGCTTTATCAACTTCAATAGCTCTCTCGGAATTTTTGTGCCCCAAGACAATCCCTTCATTAACCATAAAGTGGCACTTTTCCCAATTCAAGACGAGACAAGTGTCTTCACATCTATGCAAAACTCGATCAAGGTTGCTCAAGCAATCATCAAAATGAAGGAAATATGCCCTATAGGCAATAATAAAGTTATTATTTATTTCCTTATTTCATGATAAATGCTTATTATTCATGCTAGAATTGTATTAACTGGAAACATAATACATGTGTGAATACATAGACAAACATAGTGTCACTAGTATGCCTCTACTTGACTAGCTCATTAATCAAAGATGGTTATGTTTCCTAACCATAGACATGTGTTGTCATTTGATTTATGGGATCACGTCATTAGAAGAATGATGTGATTGACTTGACCCATTCCGTTAGCTTAGCACTTGATCGTTTAGTATGTTGCTATTGCTTTCTTCATGACTTATACATGTTCCTGTAACTATGAGATTATGCAACTCCCGTTTACCGGAGGAACACTTTGGGTGCTACCAAACGTCACAACGTAACTGGGTGATTATAAAGGAGTACTATAGGTGTCTCCAAAGGTACATGTTGGGTTGGCGTATTTCAAGATTAGGTTTTGTCACTCCGATTGTCGGAGAGGTATCTCTGGGCCCTCTCGGTAATGCACATCACTATAAGCCTTGCAAGCAATGTAGCTAATGAGTTAGTTACGGAATGATGCATTACGTAACGAGTAAAGAGACTTGGCGGTAACAAGATTGAACTAGGTATTGGATACCGACGATCGAATCTCGGGCAAGTAACATACCGATGACAAAGGGAACAATGTATGTTGTTATGCGGTTTGACCGATAAAGATCTTCGTAGAATATGTAGGAGCCAATATGAGCATCCAGGTTCCGCTATTGGTTATTGACCAAGAATAGTTCTAGGTCATGTCTACATAGTTCTCGAACCCGTAGGGTCCGCACGCTTAAGGTTTCGATGACAGTTATATTATGAGTTTATGAGTTTTGATGTACCGAAGGAGTTCGGAGTCCCGGATGAGATCGGGGACATGACGAGGAGTCTCGAAATGGTCGAGACGTAAAGATCGATATATTGGACGACTATATTCGGAGTTCGGAAAGGTTCCGAGTGATTCGGGTATTTTTCGGAGTACCGGAGAGTTACGGGAATTCGCCGGGGAGTATATGGGCCTTATTGGGCCATACGGGAATAGAGGAGGGAGGCCAAAAGGAAGGAGGCCTGCGCCCCCCCTCTGGTCCCAATTGGACAAGGGGCGCAGCCCCCCTTTCCTTCTTCCTCTCCCCCTCTTTCCCCTTCTCCTACTCCAACAAGGGAGGTGGAATCCTACTAGGACTAGGGAGTCCTAGTAGGACACCACACTTGGCGCGCCCCCTCCTAGGGCCGCCCTCCTCCCCCCTTGCTCCTTTATATACGGGGGCAGGGGGGCACCCCATGACACACAAGTTGATCTACGAATCGTTCCTTAGCCGTGTGCGGTGCCCCCCTCCACCATATTCCACCTCGGTCATATCGTCGTGGAGTTTAGGCGAAGCCCTGCGCCGGTAGAACATCTTCATCGTCACCACACCGTCGTGCTGACGGAACTCATCCCCGACGCTTTGCTGGATCGGAGTCCGGGGATCGTCATCGAGCTGAACATGTGCAGAACACGGAGGTGCCGTACGTTCAGTGCTTGGATCGGTCGGATCGTGAAGACGTACGACTACATCAACCGCGTTGCCATAACGCTTCCGCTTTCGGTCTACGAGGGTACGTGGACACACTCTCCCCTCTCGTTGCTATGCATCACCATGATCTTGCGTGTGCGTAGGAAATTTTTGAAATTACTACGTTCCCCAGCAGTGGCATCCGAGCCTAGGTTTTATGCGTTGATGTTATATGCACGAGTAGAACACAAGTGAGTTGTGGGCGATACAAGTCATACTGCTTACCAGCATGTCATACTTTGGTTCGGCGGTATTGTTGGATGAAGCGGCCCGGACCTACATTACGCGTACGCTTACGCGAGACTGGCTTTACCGCCGTGCTTTGCACACAGGTAACTAGCAGGTGTCAATTTCTCCAACTTTAGTTGAACCAAGTGTGGCTACGCCCGGTCCTTGAGAAGGTTAAAACAGCACCAACTTGACGAACTATCATTGTGGTTTTGATGCATAGGTAAGAACGGTTCTTGCTCAGCCCGTAGCAGCCACGTAAAACTTGCAACAACAAAGTAGAGGACGTCTAACTTGTTTTTGCAGGGCATGTTGTGATGTGATATGGTCAAGACGTGATGAGATATAAGTTGTTGTATGAGATGATCATGTTTTGTTAAAGTTATCGGCAACTGGCAGAATCTCTATGGTTGTCTCTTTGTTGCATAAGATGCAAGTGCCAAATAATTGCTTTACTTTATCGCTATGCGATAGCAATAGTTGCAAGAGCAATAGTTGGCGAGACGACCATGTGACGACACATTGATATAGATCAAGATGATGAAGATCATGGTGTCGTGCCGGTGATGATAGAGATCATGACAGTACTTTCGAGATGGAGATCAAAGGCGCAAGATGATCATGGCCATATCATGTCACATATTTTGATTGCATATGATGTTTATCTGTTATACATCTTATTCTGTTTTGTTTGACGGTAGCATTATAAGATGATCTCTCACTAATTATCAAGAAGTGTTCTCCCTGAGTATGCACCGTTGCTAAAGTTCGTTGTGCCCAGACACCACGTGATGATCGGGTGTGATAAGCTCTACGTCCATCTACAACGGGTGCAAGCCAGTTTTGCACACGCGGAATACTCAGGTTAAACTTGACGAGCCTAGCATATGCAGATATGGCCTCGGAACATGGAGACCGAAAGGTCGAGCGTGAATCATATAGTAGATATGATCAACATAGTGATGTTCACCATTGAAAACTACTCCATCTCACGTGATGATCGGTTATGGTTTAGTTGATTTGGATCACGTGATCACTTAGAAGATTAGAGGGATGTATTTCTAAGTGGGAGTTCTTAAGTAATATGATTAATTGAACTTTAATTCATCATGAACTTAGTCCTGGTAGTATTTTGCAAATTATGTTGTAGATCAATAGCTCGCGTTGTTGCTTTCATATGTTTATTTTTATATGTGTTCCTAGAGAAAACTATGTTGAAAGATGTTAGTAGCAATGATGCAGATTGGATCCGTGATCTGAGGTTTATCCTCATTGCTGCATAGAAGAATTATGTTCTTGATGCACCGCTAGGTGACAGACCTATTGCAGGAGCAGATGCAGACGTTATGAACGTTTGGCTAGCTCAATATGATGACTACTTGATAGTTTAGTGCACCATGCTTAACGGCTTAGAATTGGGACTTCAAAGACGTTTTGAACGTCATGGACCATATGAGATGTTCCAGGAGTTGAAGTTAATATTTCAAGCAAATACCCGAGTTGAGAGATATGAAGTCTCCAACAAGTTCTATAGCTAAAAGATGGAGGAGAATCACTCAACTAGTGAGCATGTGCTCAGATTGTCTGGGTACTACAATCGCTTGAATCAAGTGGGAGTTAATCTTCCAGATAAGATAGTGATTGACAGAATTCTCTAGTCACCATCACCAAGTTAGTAGAACTTCGTGATGAACTATAGTATGCAAGGGATGACGAAAACGATTCCCAAGCTCTTTGTGATGCTGAAATCGATGAAGGTAGAAATCAAGAAAAGCATCAAGTGTTGATGGTTGACAAGACCACTAGTTTCAAAAAAAGGGCAAAGGGAAGAAGTGGAACTTCAAGAAGAACGGCAAGCAAGTTGCTGCTCAAGTGAAGAAGCCCAAGTCTGGTCCTAAGCCTGAGACTGAGTGCTTCTACTGCAAAGGGACTAGTCACTGGAAGTGGAACTCCCCAAGTATTTGGCGGATAAGAAGGATGGCAAAAGTGAACAAAGGTATATTGGATATACATGTTATTGATGTGTACTTTACTAGTGTTTATAGCAACCCCTCGGCATTTTGATACTGGTTCAGTTGCTAAGAGTAGTAACTCGAAACGGGAGTTGCAGAATAAACAGAAAATAGTAAAAAGGCGAGGTGACGATGTGTGTTGGAAGTAGTTCCAAGATTGATATGATCATCATCGCACACTCCCTATACTTTCAGGATTAGTGTTGAAACTAAATAAGTGTTATTTGGTGTTTGCGTTGAGCATGAATATGATTTGATCATGTTTATTGCAATACGGTTATTCATTTAAGTAAGAGAATAAATTGTTGTTCTGTTTACATGAATAAAACCTTATATGGTTACACACCCAATGAAAATGGTTCGTTGGATCTCGATCGTAGTGATACACATATTCATAATGTTGAAACCAAAAGATGCAAAGTTAATAATGATAGTGCAACTTATTTGTGGCACTGCAGTTTAGGTCATATTGGTGTAAAGCGCATGAAGAAACTCCATGCTGATGGGATTTTGGAATCACTTGATTATGAATCACTTGATGCTTGCGAACCATGCCTTATGGGCAAGATGACTAAAGACTCCATTCTCCGGAACAATAGAGCGAGCAACTGACTTATTGGAAATAATACATACTGATGTATGCGATCCGATGAGTGTTGAGGCTCGCGGCAAGTATCATTATTTTCTGACCTTCACAGATGATTTGAGCAGATATGGGTATATCTACTTAATGAAACATAAGTTTGAAACGTTTGAAAAGTTCAAAGAATTTCAGAGTGAAGTTGAAAATCATCGTAACAAGAAAATAAAATTTCTACGATCTGATCGTGGAGGAGAATATTTGAGTTACGAGTTTGGTCTACATTTGAAATAATGCGGAATAGTTTCGCAACTCACGCCACCCGAAACACCACAGCGTAATGGTGTGTCCGAACGTCATAACCGTACTTTATTGGATATTGTACAATCTATGATGTTTCTTACCGATTTACCACTATCGTTTTGGGGTCATGCATTAAAGACAGCTGCATTCACATTAAAAAGGGGCACCACCTAAGTCCGTTGAGACGACACCATATGAACTATGGTTTAGCAGTAAACCTAAGCTGTCGTTTCTTAAAGTTTGGAGTTGCGATGCTTATATGAAAAAGTTTCAACCTGATAAGCTCGAACCCAAATCGGAGAAGTGCATCTTCATAGAATACCCAAAGGAAACTGTTGGGTACTCCTTCTATCACAAATCCAAAGGCAAAACATTCGTTGCTAAGAATGGATCCTTTCTAGAGAAGGAGTTTCTCTCGAAAGAAGTGAGTGGGAGGAAAGTAGAACTTGATGAGGTAACTGTACCTGCTCCCTTATTTGGAAGTAGTTCATCACATAAATCTGTTCATGTGACTACTACACCAATTAGTGAGGAAGTTAATGATGATGATCATGAAACTTCAGATTAAGTTACTACAGAACCTCGTAGGTCTTCCAGAGTAAGATCCGCACCAGAGTGGTACGGTAATCCTGTTCTGGAAGTTATGTTACTAGACCATGATGAACCTACGAACTATGAAGAAGTGATGGTGAGCCCAGATTCCGCAAAATGGCTTGAGGCCATGAGATCTGAGATAAGATCCATGTATGAAAACAAAGTATGGACTTTGATTGACTTGCCTAATGATCGGCGAGACATTGAGATTAAATGGATCTTCAAGAGGAAGATGGACGCTGATAGTGTTACTATCTACAAAGCTAGAATTGTCGCAAAAGGTTTTCGACAAGTTCAAGGTGTTGACTACGATGAGAGTTTTTCACTCGTATCTATGCTTAAGTTTGTCTGAATCATGTTAGCAATTGCCACATTTTATGAAATCTGGCAAATGGATGTCAAAACTGCATTCCTTAATGGATTTTTTAAAGAAGAGTTGTATATGATGCAACCAGAAGGTTTTGTCGATCCGAAAGGTGCTAAAAAATGTGCAAGCTCCAGCGATCCATCAATGGACTGGTGCAAGCATCTTGGAATTGGAATATACGCTTTGATAAGTTGATCAAAGCATATAGTTTTAATACAGACTTGCGGTGAAGCCTGTATTTACAAGAAAGTGAGTGAGAGCACTACAACATTTCTGATAAGTATATGTGAATGACATATTGTTGATCAGAAATAATGTAGAATTTTTCTGGAAAGCATAAAGGAGTGTTTGAAAGGAGTTTTTCAAAGAAAGACCTTGGTGAAGCTGCTTACACATTGAGCATCAAGATCTATAGAGATAGATCAAGACGCTTGATAAGATTTTTCAATGAGTATATACCTTGACAAGATTTTGAAGTAGTTCAAAATGGAACAGTCAAAGAAAGAGTTCTTGCCTGTGTTGCAAGGTGTGAAGTTGAGTAATACTCAAAACCCGACCATTGCAGAAAATAGAAAAGAATGAACAGTCATTCCCTATGCCTCAGTCATAGGTTCTATAAAGTATGCTATGATGTGTACTAGACCTATTGTATACCTTGCTCTGAGTTTGGCAAAGGAATACAATTTTGATCTAAAAGTAGATCACTAGAACAGCGGTCAAGAATATCCTTAGTGAGGACTAAGGAGATGTTTCTCGATTATGGAGGTGATAAAAGAGCCAGTCGTAAAAAGTTACAACGATGCAAGCTTTTACACCAATCCAGATGACTCTAAGTCTCAATCTGGATACATATTGAAAGTGGGAGAAATTAGCTAGAGTAGCTCCATGCAGAGCATTGTGGACATAGAATATTTGCAAAATACATACGGCTCTGAATGTGACAGACCCGTTGACTAAACTTCTCTCATGAGCAAAACATGATCATACCTTAGTACTCTTTGGGTGTTAATCACATAGCTATGTGAACTAGATTATTGACTCTAGTAAACCCTTTGGGCGTTGATCACATGACGATGTGAACTATGGGTGTTAATCATATACATATATGAATATTGATGTTAAATCACATGGCGATGTGAACTAGATTATTGACTCTAGTGCAAGTGGGAGACTGAAGGAAATAAGCCCTAGAGGCAATAATAAAGTTATTATTTATTTCCTTATTTCATGATAAATGTTTATTATTCATGCTAGAATTGTATTAACTGGAAACATAATACATGTGTCAATACATAGACAAACATAGTGTCACTAGTATGCCTCTACTTGACTAGCTCATTAATCAAAGATGGTTATGTTTCCTAACCATAGACATGTGTTGTCATTTGATTAATGGGATCACGTCATTAGAAGAATGATGTGATTGACTTGACCCATTCCGTTAGCTTAGCACTTGATCGTTTAGTATGTTGCTATTGCTTTCTTCATGACTTATACATGTTCCTGTAACTATGAGATTATGCAACTCCCGTTTACCGGAGGAACACTTTGGGTGCTACCAAACGTCACAATGTAACTGGGTGATTATAAAGGAGTACTACAGGTGTCTCCAAAGGTACATGTTGGGTTGGCGTATTTCGAGATTAGGTTTTGTCACTCCGATTGTCGGAGAGGTATCTCTGGGCCCTCTCGGTAATGCACATCACTATAAGCCTTGCAAGCAATGTAGCTAATGAGTTAGTTATGGAATGATGCATTACGTAACGAGTAAAGAGACTTGGCGGTAACGAGATTGAACTAGGTATTGGATACCGACGATCGAATCTCGGGCAAGTAACATACCGATGACAAAGGGAACAACGTATGTTGTTATGCGGTTTGACCGATAAAGATCTTCGTAGAATATGTAGGAGCCAATATGAGCATCTAGGTTCCTCTATTGGTTATTGACCAAGAATAGTTCTAGGTCATGTCTAAATAGTTCTCGAACCCGTAGGGTCCGCACGCTTAAGGTTTCAATGACAGTTATATTATGAGTTTATGAGTTTTGATGTACCGAAGGAGTTCGGAGTCCCGGATGAGATCGGGGACATGACGAGGAGTCTCGAAATGGTCGAGACGTAAAGATCGATATATTGGACGACTATATTCGGAGTTCGGAAAGGTTCTGAGTGATTCGGGTATTTTTCGGAGTACCGGAGAGTTACGGGAATTCACCGGGGAGTATATGGGCCTTATTGGGCCATACGGGAATAGAGGAGAGAGGCCAAAAGGAAGGAGGCCTGCGCCCCCCCCCCCTCTGGTCCGAATTGGACAAGGGGCGCAACCCCCCTTTCCTTCTTCCTCTCCCCCTCTTTCCCCTTCTCCTACTCCAACAAGGGAGGTGGAATCCTACTAGGACTAGGGAGTCCTAGTAGGACTCCACACTTGGCGCACCCCCTCCTAGGGCCGGCCTCCTCCCCCCTTGCTCCTTTATATACGGGGGCAGGGGGGCACCCCATGACACACAAGTTGATCTACGGATCGTTCCTTAGCCGTGTGCGGTGCCCCCCTCCACCATATTCCACCTCGGTCATATCGTCGTGGAGTTTAGGCGAAGCCCTGCGCCGGTAGAACATCTTCATCGTCACCACGCCGTCATGCTGACGGAACTCATCCCCGACGCTTTGCTGGATCGGAGTCCGGGGATCGTCATCGAGCTGAACATGTGCAGAACACGGAGGTGCCGTACGTTCGGTGCTTGGATCGGTCGGATCGTGAAGACGTACGACTACATCAACCGCGTTGTCATAATGCTTCCGCTTTCGGTCTACGAGGGTACGTGGACACACTCTCCCCTCTCGTTGCTATGCATCACCATGATCTTGCGTGTGCGTAGGAAATTTTTTAAATTACCACGTTCCCCAGCACAAAAGAGGATCCATAAACGGAGAAGTCATCCATGAATACCTCACAAATCTTTTCACAAAAGTTAGAGAATATAGCCATCATACATCTTTGAAAGGTAGCAGGTGAGGGAGTCCTGGATTAGGGGGTATCCGGACAACCGGACTATATACTTTGGCCGGACTGTTGGACTGTGAAGATACAAGACTCAAGACTTCGTCCCGTGTCCGGATGGGACTCTCCTTTGCGTGGAAGACAAGCTTGGCGATCCAGATATTATATTTCCTTCTTTCTAACCGACTCCATGTAAACCCTAGCCCTCTCCGGTGTCTATATAAACCGGAGAGTTTAGTCATTAGAGAGAGAATCATAATCATCATAGGCTAGCTTCTAGGGTTTAGCCTCTACAATCTCGTGGTAGATCAACTCTTGTAACACTCATATCATCAATATCAATCAAGCAGGAAGTAGGGTTTTACCTCCATCGAGAGGGCCCGAACCTGGGTAAACATTGTGTCCCTTGCCTCCTGTTACCATTAGCCTTAGATGCATAGATCGGGACCCCCTACCCGAGATCCACCGGTTTTGACACCGACATTGGTGCTTTCATTGAGAGCTGTGTCGTTGCTGCAAGGCTCGATGGGACTTGATCTTCAACGGATTCGGGCCTATGCCAGGAGCGTCGGACAGTCACGACGAGCATGGCTTAGACCTGCTGTCGGACAATGCTTGGATATCGCCCCTGCAGGAACCCCGGACCTAAATCCAGGGCAGATTGCGCCGCCCGAGGACGGGTGGATGGACCCCGCCCCGGAGGCTGCACCCTTATCGGCGGTAGAGCCGAACACAGACTTCACCCCCAAGGAAGCCTGTGACATCGGACCCCCGGACTCATATCCGGCTATAGGTTCCAGTCCGCACACCTCCAAGCCCGCCGAATCTAGTTGGGCTCCGGTAATGGAGTCCACCACTGCGGATATTTTTCAGCACTCGCCCTTTGGCGACATGCTAAACTCATTAAAGTCTCTCTCTTTGTCACGAGACTCTCGGTCGAACTATGTCCGACTCGAGTGGGAAGGTGGCGACGAGGAAATTCGTTGCCCATCCACCACCCACTTCATAGCCACGGCCGATGATTTGACCGATGTGCTTGATTTCGACTCCGAAGACATCGACGGTATGGACGACGATGTAGGAGAAGAACAGGAACCACCACCCATGGGGCGGTGGACAGCGACCTCTTCATATGATATATATATGGTGGACACTCCTAAAGAAACCAACGGCGATGAGTCAAAGCAGGATAACCCCTGAAGAAAGAAAGCAAAGCATGGGCGTCGTCAGTGCCGCTCCAAGCCCCGTCACAGCAATACCGGCACTGGAGACAAAAACAATCCGGATGTTGCCGAAGATGAATACAACCCCGACCAGCCTGACTTCGAGCAGGCCGAACAGGAAGATGGGCAGGTCAGCCCAGACGAACAGGCGATGGACGGATATCTGGAGGAGGACAGCTACATGCCCCCCTCCGAAGACGAATTAGCCTTGGCGACGACGAGTTCGGCGTGCCTGAGGACCCCGTGGAGCAGGAGTGCTTCAAGCGTCGGCTTATCACCATGGCAAGGAGCCTGAAAAAGAAGCAGCAACAGCTCCAAGTTGATCAAGACCTGCTCACAGACAGATGGACAGAAGTCCTGGCAGCCGAGGAATATGGACTCGAGCGCCACACGGCTGACTGGCCACCTCGTGGCCAGGATAAAATAGCATATCAGCCCGAATACCAGCCCGCACCCGCACGCCAGTTCACTGCGGCCCGAGGCAATACACAGGACCTGCGAGACACATTGGAAAACAACGCAGGACAACCAAGATCGATCTACGGATCACGGGGGCGCGCCACATCACATGACGATAACCATCATGCTGGATACACTAATAATAAATCCGGCCGGGCCAAACACAACCAACCAGACTTAGTCGGACTGCGTCGCGACATAGCCCGGCACAGAGGTGCCACACATCCCCTCTGCTTCACTAATGAAGTAATGGATCATGAATTCCCAGAAGGGTTTAAACCCGTAAACATTGAATCATACGATGGCACAATAGACCCCGCAGTATGGATCGAAGATTTCCTTCTCCACATTCACATGGCCCGCGGTGACGATCTACACGCCATAAGGTATCTTATCCTTAAGCTCAAAGGACCAGCCAGGCACTGGCTAAATAGCTTGCCGGCAAATTCCATTGGCAGTTGGGAAAACCTGGAGTACACTTTCCTCGACAACTTCCAGGGCACATACGTGCGACCACCGGATGCTAATGACTTGAGCCACATCACCCAACAGCCCGGAGAGTCAGCCAGAAAATTCTGGACTCATTTCCTAACCAAAAAGAACCAAATAGTCGACTGTCCGGACGTCAAAGCCCTGGCGGCCTTTAAGCATAATATCCGTGACGAATGGCTCGCCCGACACCTCGGCCAGGAGAAACCAAAGTCCATGGCAGCCCTCACAACACTCATGACCCGCTTTTGCATGGGCGAGGATAGCTGGTTGGCCCGCAGTAGCACCACGCCTATAAACTCCGGCACTTCAAACGTCCGCGACAATAACGGCAAGCCACAGTGCAACAGACATAAGCGTCGGAACAATGACGACAACACTGAAGACACAGCAGTCAACACCGGATTCAGTGGCTCAAAATCCGGTCAGCGGAAAAAGCCATTCAAAAGAAACAATCAGGGACCGTCCAGTCTGGACTGCATACTTGAACGCTCATGCCAAATTCACGGCACCCCGGATAAGCCAGCAAACCACACTAATTGAGACTGCTGGGTGTTCAAGCAAGCCAGCAAGATAAATGCTGAGAACAAGGACAAGGGGCTGCATAGCGACGATGACGAAGAGCCCCAACGTCCGAACACGGGGGGACAGAAGAAATTTCCTCCCCAGGTAAAAACGGTCAACATGATCTACGCTACCCACATCCCCAAACGGGAACGGAAGCGAGCACTACGGGACGTCTATGCGATGGAGCTAGTTGCCCCAAAATTCAACCCATGGTCAGCCTGTCCGATCACCTTTGATCGTAGGGATCACCCTACCAGCATCCGTCACGGCGGTTCGGCCGCATTGGTCTTGGACCTAATCATCGACGGATTTCACCTCACAAGAGTCCTTATGGACGGAGGCAGCAGCCTGAACCTGCTTTATCAGGACACAGTGCGCAAAATGGGCATTGACCCTTCAAGGATCAAGCCCACCAAAACTACCTTTAAAGGTGTAATTCCAGGGGTAGAGGCCCGTTGCACGGGCTCCATAACATTGGAGGTGGTCTTCGGATCTCCGGATAACTTCCGATGTGAGGAGTTAATCTTTGACATCGTCCCTTTCCGTAGCGGTTATCATGCACTACTTGGACGAACCGCATTCGCTCAAATCAATGCGGTACCACACTATGCATACCTCAAGCTCAAGATGCCAGGACCTCGTGGGGTCATAACAGTCAAAACGGAAACATGGACCACTCTCCCTGTACAGAAGAGCATACTGCAGCCCTCGCGGCAGAAGTGCAAAGCAGCTTCCCCCGGCAAACCACCAATCCGGCGGCAACAACTCCATACACCGTCAAACGAGTCCGAAGTACCCCGCAACAGGATCGCCAGGCACACCAAGAGCACGACTAGCAGTCCCGCCTCCGCTCCAGCCCCATTGAGGAAACATTTGTGCCGCGCGTACACAATTACGCACTCAAAATACCATGGGCACATGCGGAGGCGCAATAGTGGCACAGTCAACAGTGCGGTTCAGCCGCAACATACTTTAATAACCCCCTTTATCTTTCAGGACCCTGCTTCAGGGCAGCCTCTTCAGAAGAGCCGGATTATCGGACTTCCTCAGGAGAGAAATCCAAGGAGGCAAAAGGCTTTAAACATGAAAGGAATACCCAGGTGGAATCTATTCACGATCGTTATACCTGTTTTATTTACCTATACGCGGCCCGCCCTTGGATAGGACATGTCAAATAGTTCTATTTACCTCTGCTTAACGCATTCATTGTAAACATACACTTAGACGTATTATACATCAATGGAAAAATTATATACAGCGTCAGGTTATCATCCCTATCTGCACATCTTTTCTATAAATGTTTATTGCATCCATACACTTTGGTACGTTAAGTTTGCCAGGGGCTTCTTATGGCACCCCGTAATACGGCAAGATAAGTCCGAACACTTTCAACAGTGCGGCACCCCGAACTTATAGCATTATATGCATCAGCTCCGAATCATGTCTTGGGTAAATAGTTGGGTTTGCCCGGCTCCCTTGTTTTGGTACCTTACGTTCCGTTATATCGGCTAAGGTAGCGCAGGGAGAACTGCTGCGATTGTGTCCCGGTTCTTCTGTACGAGCACCTCAGTAGAGAAGTCGAAAACTGACCGGCCCGATGCGGCGAGAGCTGGTCGTTGTTCGAGAGGTCTTAAAATCCTTAAAGATTTTTTCCGCTTTAGGCGAGGAATTGGCCTCGTCCGATTTAGGCATATATAGCGCCCCAATTCGGCTTTCCGGATTCTAGGGGCTTCGCCGAAATTTAAAATTGTAGACTTCTATGGCTAAGTGAAGGTTATAAAGCCGCATATTCCGATTGCCTTGTTCGCTGCGCCAAACACCTCCTTCAGGGACCAAAAATTTGGATAAATAGTGTATGGGTTTTTTCCAGGAACACCCCGATACTAGTTATATGGGGGCGGAAGCTGACGACTGTCCTACTTTCAGAATTTTATAAACAGCCGCATAGAAGGTAATATTTTAAATCAAAAAGTGCTATATAGCGCAAGTAACTTCGTCTTCATATTACAAAAATGACAGAAGTACATTCACTCCAAGATCGTGTCCTTGGTACATTCATCGGCCACCATACGAGCGCCTTTCATAACGCCATCATAATATTTTTCCAGATAGAGATGCGCCTTGCCCTCTGGCGGTCCATCCTTCACCAGCTTCTCCGCGTCCAGCTTGCCCCAATGCACCTTCGCACGAGCAAAGGCTCGGCGGGCACCCTCAATGCAAACGGAACGCTTGATCACTTCAAGCCGCGGACAAGCATTCACCATCCACTTTATCAGGCCGAAGTAGCTGGCGGGCAAGGGCTCACCAGGCCACATCCGGACTATGAAATCTTTCATAGCCACTTTGGCCGCCCTGTGGAGTTCAACCAACTGCTTCAGTTGGTCACTCAGAGGCATCGGGTGTCCGGCTCTAGCATATTGGGACCAGAACAGCTTCTCTGTTGAGCTCCCCTCCTCGGCACGGTAGAACTCCGTAGCATCAGATACGCTGCATGGCAGATCTGCGAATGCCCCTAGAGAGCTCCGAATTTGGGTAAGTAAAAGAAATGCCTCCTCCACATACTTGCTTTGCATAAAAAATGTCTTACCCGCCGCTATCTTCTTGGCCGCTTTGATTTCCTGCTGAGCCTTTTCGGCTTCGTCCTTGGCGTCTTTCATGCTCAAAAGGGCCTTCGCAAGCTCAGACTCCTTCGTCTTGAAGTCACGCTCCAAGGACTCGAACTTCTTGTCGAGCTCCTGGAGCTCTTGCTGTACCTCGCCCACCCTAGCATTCTGCTTTTCGCACTTAGTGCGCTCCATGGCCGCCTTGTCTTTGGCCTCGGATAGCACTTTCTTCAGGGACACCACTTCGGCTGTGGCCCCTATTACAAAGCCACGACACTTTATCATTAGAATCACCAATTTTGTCTATTCTTTATGATATGTGAACGGGGTATCACTCACCTTTGTTCTATTCGAGCTGCCCCTTCGTGAGGCCGAGCTCTCCCTGGGCCTGCTCTAGGTCCCGTTTGAGTCCGGCGACCTCGGTCGTGCGGGCAGGAGCGGCAACCAGCACCGCCTGCATATTCACATAAGGCACCTAATATTAGAATCCTGCGGATTAAAATTGACCCTCCGTTTGGCTTTTTGTTTCGAACACCAAACAGAGTATCAGGGGCTACTACCTATCGGGTGATAATTTCACAAGTTTTTGATTACTTACCTCAAAGCCTATTAGGAGGCTGGTGCAGGCTTCAGTTAGTCCGCTCTTGGTGGACAGAACCTTCTAAATCACCGCACTCATAAGAGTACGGTGCTCTTCATCCATGGAAGCGTCGCGAAGCGCTTCCAGCAGACTATCCAGCACCTCTAGTGTAACGGAAGTCATCGGTGTGGACGGCTCTCCCTCCTTAGTGAGGGGCTGCCTGCCCGAATCTGGAACCTTTAGAGGTTCCGGTATAGTGTCTGGCTGGGAGCCCGATTTGCTGCGGCTCCCGTCGGCACGATCTGCGGGGATCTTGTGCCCCGTGTGCCCGGCGTCTGGAATTTCGCCTTGGGGCATCTCCAGAGTCATCTCCCCTTGCTCAGGGAGCCTTTGGGACAACACCTCCGTGTCATCCGTGGGCCGAGGGGATGTGGCTGTTGGGAGCGAATTCATCGCCGAATCGCTCAAAGACCCATCCGAAGAAGATACCTCGGGATGGACCTTGGCCGGACTGCATATGCGTGTTCAACGTTATAACAGATTATGAAACAAAGTCACACTAAGGTTCAATGGAAGTACGGATACTTACGATCTTACTAGGGGCTTCCCCCTGGGGAGCCACTCCTCCTCGCTGTAGGCGGCTGTGGTGGAATAATCCTGAAGGGACACCTTTCCCTTCTTGGGTGTCCTAGCCTTGCCCTCCGGGGCGGCTTTCCTTTTCTTCTCCTCCCCAGTGCGGGGAGATGGCATTTCTTCATGATCCTCCCCGCCTCCGCGGGAGGAATCTGCCTCATCGTCCTTGGACGACGAGCCTATGACGGCCCTGCGCCGGGGACCCTTCCTGGTCTCCTGGGCCGCCCTCTCAGACCCTTCGGCCTCCCCGGATGGGGCGGCCCTTTCTTTCTCCTCCTCCCCCCCCCCCCCGTGGGAGGAGTGTGCCTCGTCGTCTTCGAACGAGGCGTCTTGTATGGCCTTGCACCGGAGACCCTTCCTGGTCCCTGGGGCCTTCTTTTCGGCCTTTTTTCCCGGCGCCTTATAAGGCACCGGGACTAGCATCTCCGTTAGGAGAGCGGTCGCCGGACCTTCTGGCAATGGAGCCGGACAGTCGATCCGCTCCGCCATCTCTATGTACTCCTGATTAAGTACGCACGATGACTTGAGATTCCCCCATGAGTACATTGGGAAAACTGCATCTGGTGATGGTTAGAAAAACTCACCGGATGGGGGGCCGCGTGGCGTGGAGTCCGCGGTCCTCGGACGTGGGAGGAGGTGTTTCGGAGCCCTTGAACAGCACCTTCCATGCGCCCTTGAGCTTCATGTCGTAGAGCTCTCGGAGCGTCTAGTGTTTGGCCGGGACAAACTCCCACAGATTGAAAGCCCATCTTTGGCATGGAACAATTCGGTGGACGAGCATGACCTGGACTACGTTGACAAGCTTGATGTTCTTGTCAATCATATTCTTGATGCAGTTCTGAAGTCTGGCCAGCTCCGCAGGCTCGCCCCAGGCCAGGCCCTTCTTTTCCCAGGAAGTGAGCCGCATGGGAATTCCGGATCGAAATCCGGGGGCCACCGCCCAGTTGGCGTCGCGTGGCTCAGTGATATAGAACCAACCCGATTGCCACCCTTTCACGGTCTCCGCAAAGGAGCCCTCAAGCCAGGTGACGTTGGGCATCTTGCCCACCATGGCGCCTCCGCACTCCGCTTGCTGGCCGCTCACGATCTTCGGCTTCACACAGAAGATTCTTAGCCACAAGATGAAGTGAGGCTTGATGCGAAGGAAGGCCTCGCATACGACGATAAACACCGAGATGTTGAGGACGAAATTTGGGGCTAGATCATGGAAATCTAGCCCGTAGTAGAACATGAGCCCGTGGACAAAGGGATGAAGTGGAAATCCCAGTCCATGGACGAAGTGGGCAAGGAACACGACCCTCTCATGGGGTTCCGGAGTTGGAATGATCTGCCCTGCATTCGGTAGCCGGTGTGCGATGTCTGCGGCCAAGTATCCGGCCGCCCGGAGCTTCGTAATATTCTCCTCCTTCACGGTGGAGGCCACCCACTTGCCTCCTGCTCCAGACATGTTTGGATGTGCGGAGAAAGGTGTGAACTGGGGCGCTGGAGCTCGAGGGTGCGAGAATGGGTAAGTAGAAGAGGAAGAAGGCGTGGGTGAAAATGGGGAAACCCTTATCCCTTTATAGAGGCGGCGTGAGTGGTGTGCCTCCCCACTTGCCTGTTAAACATCGCTTATTTCCCAAGCGCCGTGATTGATGGTGCGGTTGGGTTACCCATGCCCGTATTGATGTGAATCCCGTGATAAGGGGACATGATCTCTGCTTCGACAAGATGTGCTGAGGAAACCACCTCGCAATATGCGCTATGGCTGGTTATGGGAAAACGGTTCGAATAATGATCTGACCGTAGTGTCGTGTCAGGTTGTCTAAAGTTGTCAGTAGATTACATTTGTGAAATATCATTCTCTCTATGGTGTATGCGAAGATCGTCTTGTAGATCCGGACACACTTTAAGTGTTCGATAATTACTTTGGAGTATTCGGAGATGGAATCCGCCTTGCAATGCCGAAGACAGAACTGCGCGCCGGACTCGTCGTCATTGAAGCCTGGTTCAGGGGCTACTGAGGGAGTCCTGGATTAGGGGGTATCCGGACAACCGGACTATATACTTTGGCCGGACTATTGGACCGTGAAGATACAAGACTCAAGACTTCGTCCCATGTCCGGATGGGACTCTCCTTTGCGTGGAAGACAAGCTTGGCGATCCATATATTATATTTCCTTCTTTGTAACCCACTCCATGTAAACCCTAGCCCTCTCCGGTGTCTATATAAACCGGAGAGTTTAGTCCTTAGAGAGAGAATCATAATCATCATAGGCTAGCTTCTAGGGTTTAGCCTCTATGATCTCATGGTAGATCAACTCTTGTAACACTCATATCATCAATATCAATCAAGCAGGAAGTAGGGTTTTACCTCCATCGAGAGGGCCCAAACCTAGGTAAACATTGTGTCCCTTGCCTCCTATTACCATTAGCCTTAGACGCACAGATCGGGACCCCCTACCCGAGATCCGCTGGTTTTGACACCGACAACAGGCGCATTACATAAACCAAAGGCATACGTCTATAAGAAAAAGTACCAAAAGGGCAGGTAAAAGTAGTTTTCTATTGATCCATAGATGACACAGGTATTTGAGAGAAACCAGAATAACCATCTAAAAAGCAAAAATGTGTGTGTTTGGATAGTCTTTCTAGCATTTGATCAATAAAAGGCAAAGGGTAATGATCTTTCTTAGTAGCTTTATTTAATTTACGGAAATCAATTATCATCCTATAACCTGTAATAATTCTTTGCGAGATCAATTCATCTTTATCATTAGGAACGACAGTAATACCTCCCTTTTTAGGAACACAATGGACAGGACTTACCCAATCACTATCAGCAATGGGATAAATTATACCTGCCTCAAGGAGCTTTAGTATCTTCTTTCTTACCACTTCTTTCATCTTAGGATTCAATCGTCGTTGAGGATCTCTAACTGGTTTGGCACCTTCCTCCAAATTAATTTTGTGTTGGCATAACATGGGACTAATGCCCTTAAGATCATCCAGAGTATATCCAATAGCAGCGCGGTGCTTCTTCAGAGTTTTCAATAATCTTTCTTCTTCTTGCTCTGAAAGGTTAGCACTAATAATAACATGACATATTTTATTTTCATCAAGATAAGCATACTTAAGATTATCAGGTAATGGTTTGAGTTCAAACACGGGATCACCCTTGGGTGGAGGGGGATACCCAAGAATTTCAACGGGAAGGTTGTGTTTCAGCATAGGTTCCTGTTTAAGGAACACTTCATCTATTTCCCTTATTTCCTTCATAAACATATCATTTTCATGGTCTAGCAAATATTGTTCTAACGGATTAGTAGGAGGCACGGCAATAGAAGCAAGACCAATAATCTCATCCTTACTAGGTGATTCTCTATCACGAGGTTGTCTACAAAAATTAGCAAAATTAAACTCATGAGGCATACCATCTAAGCCAATTGTGACAGTATCCTTTTCACAATCAATCTTGCATTAACAGTATTCAAGAAGGGTCTACCAAAAATAATGGGACAAAAGTCATCTTGTGGGGAACTAAGAACAAGAAAATCAGCGGGATATTTAACCTTCCACACAAGACTTCAACATCTCTAACAATCCCAACTGGTGAAATAGTATCTCTATTGGCAAGCTTGATAGTAACATCAATACCTTCCAATTCAACGGGTGCAATGTCGTGCATAATTTCTTTATATAAATCATAGGGTATTGCACTAGCACTAGCGCCCATATCACATAAGCCATGATAACAATGATCTCCTATTTTAACAGAAATAGCAGGCATGCCTACCACAGGTCTATGTATATTAGTATTTGGGCTAACAATATTAGCCGTCTCACCACAGAAATAAATAACATACCCATCTAAATCATCATCCAAGAGATCTTTAACCATAGCAATACTAGGTTCAACTTTGATTTGCTTAGGAGGTGTATAAGTCCTAGTATTACTCTTACAAACAAGAGTCGAAGTTTTAGCATGATCCTTTATACTAACAGGAAAAGGAGGTTTCTCAACATAAGTAGTAGGAACAATAGGATCACTATAAGTGACAGTCTTTTCTTCAACTGTAATAGGTGCAACTACTTTTACTTCAATGGGAGGATTATATTTAAACCACTTCTCCTTAGGGAGATCAACATGAGTAGCAAAATATTCATAGAAAGAAGCTACTATCTCAGAGTCAAGTCCATATTTAGCGCTAAATCCACGAAAAGCATCGGTACCCATAAAAGATTTAACAATCAAACTTAGGTGTCATACCTGACTCCTTACCATCGTCGGAACCCCAATCTTCAGAGTTGCGTTTAATTCTTTCCAATAAGTCCCATTTGAATTCAATAGTCTTCAGCAAATAAGAACCAGCACAGGAAGTATCGAGCATGTTGCGATCATTGAGAGAAAGCTGAGCATAAAAATTTTGAATAATCATTTCTCTGGAGAGCTCATGGTTGGGGCATGAATATAACATTGACTTAAGCCTCCCCCAAGATTGAGCGATGCTTTCTCCTTCGCGAGGCCAGAAATTATATATATAATTACAATCACGATGAACAAGATGCATAGGATAGAACTTCTGGTGAAATTCCAACTTCAATCGTTTATAATTCCAAGATCCCGTATCATCACATAGCCTATACCATGTCAATGCATCTCCCTTCAAAGATAAAGGGAAGACCTTCCTTTTGAAAACATCATCGGGAATACCTGCAAGCTTAAATAATCCACAAACTTCATCCACAAAGATAAGGTGTAAATCGGGATGCAATGTTCCATCTCCTGCAAATGGATTAGCTAGCAGTTTCTCTATCATACCCGAAGGAATCTCAAAGTAAATATTTTCAATAAGTTTAGTAGGTTGAGGAGCAACTCTTTGCTCTTCTGGTCGGGGTGAAGATACCTCGAACAAGCCCCTCAAAGGATTAGTTTCCATAGTGACAAGTAACAGAAAATTTCAGCACACTATATAAATGTTTCCTTACCGAGTTCCACTCACCAAAAGCGCTACACTCCCCGACGACGGCGCCAGAAAAGAGTCTTGATGACCCACAAGTGTAGGGGATCTATCATAGTCCTTTCGATAAGTAAGAGTGTCGAACACAACAAGGAGCAGAAGGAAATGATAAGCGGTTTTCAGTAAGGTTTTCTCTGCAAGCACTGAAATTGTAGGTAACAGATAGTTTTGTGATAAGATAAATTGTAACGAGTAACAGGCAAATAAAGTAAATAAAGTGCAGCAAGGTGGCCCAATCCTTTTCGTAGCACAGGATAATCCTGGACAATTTCTTATAATGAGAAAAGAGCTCCCGAGGACACATGGGAATTATCGTCAAGCTAGTCTTCATCACGCTCATATGATTCGCGTTCGGTACTTTGATAATTTGATATGTGGGTGGACCAGTGCTTGGGTACTGCCCTTACTTGGACAAGCAACCCACTTATGATTAACTCCTATTGCAAGCATCCGCAACTATAAAAGAACTATTAAGGTAAACCTAACCACAACATTAAACATATGGATCCAAATCAGCCCCAAATGAAGCAACGCATAAACTAGGGTTTAAGCTTCTGTCACTCTAGCAACCCATCACCTACTTATTACTTCCCAATGCCTTCCTCTAGGCCCAAATAATGGTGAAGTGTCATGTAGTCGATGTTCACATAACACCACTAGAGGAAAGACAACATACATCTCATCAAAATATCGAACGAATACCAAATTCACATGACTACTAATAGCAAGACTTCACCCATGTCCTCAGGAACAAACGTAACTACTCACAAAGCATATTCATGTTCATATTCAGAGGAGTAATAATATGCATTAAGGATCTGAACATATGATCTTCCACCAAGTAAACCAATTAGCATCAACTACAAGGAGTAATCAACACTACTAGCAACCCACAGGTACCAATTTGTGGTTTGGATACAAGATTGGATACAAGAGATGAACTAGGGTTTTGAGAGGAGATGGTGTTGGTGAAGATGTTGATGGAGATTTACCCTCTCCTGATGGGAGGATCGTTGGTGATGACGATGGTGATGATTTCCCCCTCCCGGAGGGAAGTGTCCCCGGCAGAACAGCTCCGCTGGAGCCCTAGATTGGTTCCGCCAAGGTTCCGCCTCGTGGTGGCGGAGTTTCATCCCGTAAGCTTGTCCACGATTTTTTTCAGGGTAAAAGCCTTCATATAGTATAAGATGGACACCGGAGGGCCACCAGGGGGCCCAGGAGACAGGGGGCGCGCCTAGTAGAGGTGGGCGCACCCCCCACCCTCCTGGCTAGGGTGTGGGCCCCCTGAGTTGTTTCTTCCGCTCAATAATTCTTATTAATTCCAAAAATAAGTTTCGTGGAGTTTCAGGATTTTTGGAGCAGTGCATAATAGGTTTCCAATGTTTGCTCCTTTTCCACCCAGAATTCCAGCTGCCAGCATTCCCCCTCTTCATGGTAAACCTTGTAAAATAAGAGAGAATAGCCATAAGTATTGAGATATAATGTGTAATAACAACCCATAATGCAATAAATATTGATATAAAAGCATGATGCAAAATGGACGTATCACACGTGATTACCAATTCCAGAATGATTACCTTAAAAAGTGATTTGTAGTTAAAAAGCACAAACATGACATGATTCATGTTGTGGAGCATTGGGCACCGTAAAACAAAGTTACGATAATGTGCTGGGTTTTTTTAACCATGTATTGGTTTTAGCCGAACCTCTCCCCTACAATTAGTTTCTCGTACAGAGTATTGTGGATGAGGAACAATTGTGTACAGAATACACAAATCCAAGGAAATTACGTTACCAACAATGCTAGCATGCCTACAGATATACAAGCTTTCAGTTTCAAATGAAACAGTGACATAGCTGAATAAGCATCAAGACAGTACAAGATCAGGAAAACATCAGGTACAAACATGAAATGCATAATAGAGTTGACCCGATAAAACTTTGTCACGACTTAGAATTACCACAAAAAACATCACATTATCAGGGTACCATGAAAGGATGGAGAAGCAACAAAACATCTGACATCTACATTGTGTAAGAAAAGAGTAATTTCTTTAAGATATATACACACACTACCACACGCTCAATAATTTGTTTTGCAGAATTACACTTTTTTTTGCAAAGATTGCAGAAAGACATACTAGATCTGACGGGATTAGGCTCTTTGACACGCTTGTAAGAAAATGGTATTTTGGCCAAAAAGAAAAACAAGTGATACTGTCATGGTTTTGAAAGAGAAAATTTGGGTATGAGAAATCTAATTCACAAGTTGGAAACTGGAATACATGCCATATTTTCAAACATTTGTAGGAAACGTGGATCAGTCAACAATGCCTTTTCCATTTCTAGTTTCACTTTCTTCCTGAAGCTTGATTTACTAACATTCTCCACATCATCATCTATTTCCTCTTCCTCTATCCGTTAGCCTTCGGTATTTTAACAACTTGTTGCACGAGTAAATTAATATCCGCACTCATTAGGTATGGTAAGGACCACAAACTGACAGATGCCAGATGTAATAATACATACAATGAACACATGAGCAAACATTACCGTTATACGAGATATCCTTTGCGCTACTAGTTTCTTGTCCTTCATCTCTTTTTGAAGAGTCTCATAATCAGCAATATTAAGTGTTATTTTTTTCAATCCATCCACCGACAACAAATACATATAGGAAGTCCACATTTATGTTCAACCATGTTGTCAGACTAATACACAGAAACTGTTTTTACATAGACAAACTGTGTACGGGATAAAGTCCAAGAGGCGGCTTGAGGATGAGGCTGACTCATGGCCCAGTGTTGGCAGGCCGGCTCGATGAGGAGGCCATAAGGAATCTCCCTTGCCTGAGGAATAAGATGAGTAGGAAATAGACTAAGACACTGGTTGTAGTTTGACCCGGATTCTATTGTGACCTTAGGGCCTCGACCTATATATAAAGGGGAGCCCCTGAGGTAGAAAGACTAGGTTACAAACAATCGGGAGCTAGGTTAGCGAATCCACATCCTTGTAATCGAGATTCCCAGCAATATGAATCAAGCAGGGGTAGGACTTTACCTCCACCATGAGGGGCCGAACCTGGGTAAACTCTGTGTTCTTCGTTCCTGATCAACCCCTTCAAGCAACCACCTAGTTGCAATGGCCTCTACACTTAGTCTTTTTTCAAGGACATATGCCGTGACAAAACCATGACACAAGGGGAATGAAGAATATTTGCAAGTATTAGCAATTGAGTTGTTAATTAACCCACACCTGGAGAACTAAATATCTGTATCAGAGTGATTAGTAGCACAGTAGTATGATAATTTTGATAGCAGTGGCAAAGTAGAAATAGTAATGGTAACAATAGCAATTTTATAGTGATTGTAACAGCAACAACAATAGTGATAGTAACTTAGCAAGATCAATATGCGAAATTCATAGGCATTGGATCGATGATGGATAATTGTGTTGGATGACATTCATCATGTAACAGTTATAACCTAGGGCGACACAGAACTAGCTCCAATTCTTATCATACATGCTTATGATAAGAACTTGCATGGCATCTTTTGTCCTACCCTCCCATGGTAGCAGGGTCCATAAGGAAACTAAGGGATATTAAGGCATCCTTTTAATATAGAACCAGAAGAAATCATTAACATATAGTGAATACATGAACTCCTCAAATTACGGTAATCACCGGAAAGAATCCCAATTATTCTCAACTTGGGGTATGTGGATCATAACATGCAATATGTGTGTATGACTTGCAAAATAGGATCAAGAATGAAAATATATTCGTGAAAACATAAATGGTTCAGATCTGAAATCATGGCACTCAGGCCCTAGTGACAAGCACTAAGCATAGCAAAGTCATAGCAACATCAATCTCGGAACATAGTGGATACTAGGGATCAAGCCCTAACAAAACTAACTCAATTACATGATAAATCTCATCCAACCCATCACCGTCCAGCAAGCCTACAAAGAAATTACTCATACCCGATGGTCAGCATCATGAAATTGGTGATGACGATGGCGACGAATCCCCTCTCCGGAGCCCAGAACAGACTCCAAATCTGCCCTCGCGATGAAGAACAGGAGGTGGTGGCAGATCCACATTGTAAAACATGATGAAACTTCTTGTCTTTTTTTTCTTGGGAAATATGAATTTATAGAGTTGGAATTAGGGCCATCAGAGCCGCGTGGGCCCCATAAGCTACCAAGGCGCGCCCGGGGGTGGACGCACCCTGGTGCCTTGTGTTGGGGAACGTAGTAATTTCAAAAAAATTCCTACGCACACACAAGATCATGGTGATGCATAGCAACGAGAGGGGAGAGTGTCGTCCACGTACCCTCGTAGACCGAAAGCGGAAGCGTTAGGACAACACGGTTGATGTAGTCGTACATCTTCACGATCTGACTGATCAAGTACTGAATGTACGACACCTCTGAGTTCAGCACACGTTCAGCTCGATGACGTCCCATGAACTCCGATCCAGCAGAGCTTTGTGGGAGAGTTCCGTTAGCATGACGGCGTGATGACGGTGTTGATGATGCTGCTGATGCAGGGCTTCGCCTAAGCACCACTACGATATTACCGAGGTGGAATATGGTGGAGGGGGGCACCACACACGGCTAAGAGATCAAGAGATCAATTGTTGTGTCTAGAGTTGCCCCCTTCCCCCATATATAAAGGATCTGGGGGGAGGGGGCGGCCAGCCAGGAGGAGGCGCGCTAGGGAGGAGTCCTACTCCCACCGGGAGTAGGATTTCCTCTTTTCCTAGTTGGAGTAGGAGGGGGAAGGAACGGAGAGAGGAGAGGAAGGAAAGGGGGGCGCCACCCCCCTTCTTGTCCTATTCCGACTAGAGGGGGAGGAGGTGCACGGCCTGCCCTGGCCGCCCCTCCTCTTCTCCACTAGGGCCCATTAGGCCCACTAAACCCCCCTTAGGGTTCTGGTAACCCCCCCCGGTACTTTGGTATATGTCTGAAACCTCCCGAAACACTTCCCATGTCCGAACATAGTCCTCTAATATATTGATCTTTACATCTCGACCATTTCGAGACTCCTCGTCATGTCCATGATCATATCTGGGACTCCAAACTACCTTCAGTACATCAGAACACAAAAAACTCATAATACCGATCATCACCGAACTTTAAGCATGCGGACCCTATGGGTTCGAGAACTATGTAGACATGACCGAGACATGTCTCCGGTTAATAACCAATAGCGGAACCTGGATGCTCATATTGGCTCCTACATATTCTACGAAGATCTTTATCGGTCAAACCGCATAACAACATATGTTGTTCCTTTTGTCATCGGTATGTTACTTGCCCGAGATTCGATCGTCGGTATCTCATTGCCTAGTTCAATCTCGTTACCGGCAAGTCTCTTTACTCGTTATGTAATGCATCATCCCGCAACTAACTCATTAGCTACATTGCTCGCAAGGCTTATAGTGATGTGCATTACCGAGAGGGCCCAGAGATACCTCTCCGACAATCGGAGTGACAAATCCTAATCTTCAAATACGCCAACTCAACATGTACCTTTGGAGACACCTGTAGAGCTCCTTTATAATCACCCAGTTACGTTGTGACGTTTGGTAGCACACAAAGTGTTCCTCCGGTAAACAGGAGTTGCATAATCTCATAGTCATGGGAACATGTATAAGTCATGAAGAAAGCAATAACAGCATACTAAACGATCAAGTGCTAATCTAACAGAATGGGTCAATTCAATCACATCATTCTCCTAATGATGTGATCCCGTTAATCAAATGACAACTCATGTCTATGGCTAGGAAACACAACCATGTTTGATCAACGAGCTAGTCAAGTAGAGGCATACTAGTGACACTATGTTTGTCTATGTATTCACACATGTATTATGTTTCCAGTTAATACAATTCTAGCATGAATAATAAACATTTATCATGATATAAGGAAATAAATAATAACTTTATTATTGCCTCTAGGGCATATTTCCTTCAGTCTCCCACTTGCACTAGAGTCAATAATCTAGATTACACAGTAATGATTCTAACACCCATGGAGCCTTGGTGCTGATCATGTTTTGCTCGTGGAAGAGGCTTAATCAATGGGTCTGCAACATTCAGATCCGTATGTATCTTGCAAATCTCTATGTCTCCCACCTAGACTTGGTCCCGGATGGAATTGAAGCGTCTCTTGATGTGCTTGGTTCTCTTGTGAAATCTGGATTCATTTGCCAAGGCAATTGCACCAGTATTGTCACAAAAGATTTTCATTGGACCCAATGCACTAGGTATGACACCTAGATCGGATATGAACTCCTTCATCCAGACTCCTTCATTTGCTGCTTCCGAAGCAGCGATGTACTCCACTTCACATGTAGATCCTGCCACGACGCTTTGTTTAGAACTGCACCAACCAACAGCTTCACAAAAGATTTTCATTGGACCCGATGCACTAGGTATGACACCTAGATCGGATATGAACTCCTTCATCCAGACTCCTTCATTTGCTGCTTCCGAAGCAGCTATGTACTCCGCTTCACATGTAGATCCCGCCACGACGCTTTGTTTAGAACTGCACCTACTGACAGCTCCACCATTCAATATAAACATGTATCCAATTTGCGATTTAGAATCGTCCGGATCAGTGTCAAAGCTTGCATCGACGTAACCATTTTCGACTAGCTCTCTGTCACCTCCATAAACGAGAAACATATCCTTAGTCCTTTTCAGGTATTTTAGGATATTCTTGACCGCTGTCCAGTGATCCACTCCTGGATTACTTTGGTACCTCCTTGCTAAGCTTATTGCTAAGCACACATCAGGTCTGGTACACAACATTGCATACATGATAGAGCCTATGGCTGAAGCATAGGGAACATCTTTCATTTTCTCTCTATCTTCTGCAGTGGTCGGGCATTGAGTCTGACTCAACTTCACACCTTGTAATATAGGCAAGAACCCTTTCTGTGCTTGATCCATTTTGAACTTTTTCAAAACTTCATCAAGGTATGTGCTTTGTGAAAGTCCAATTAAGCGTCTTGATCTATCTCTATAGATCTTGATGCCCAATATATAAGCAACTTCACTGAGGTCTTTCATTGAAAACTTTTATTCAAGTATCCTTTTATGCTATCCATAAATTCTATATCATTTCCAATCAACAATATGTCGTCTACATATAATATCAGAAATGCTACAGAGCTCCCACTCACTTTCTTGTAAATACAGGCTTCTCCAAAAGTTTGTATAAAACCATATGCTTTGATTACACTGTCAAATCATTTATTCCAACTCCGAGAGGCTTGCACCAGTCCATAAATGGATCGCTGGAGCTTGCACACTTTGTTAGCACCTTTTGGATCGACAAAACCTTCTGGTTGCATCATATACAACTCTTCTTCTAGAAATCCATTCAGGAATGTAGTTTTGACATCCATTTGCCATATTTCATAATCATAAAATGCGGCAATTGCTAACATGATTCGGACAGACTTAAGCATCGCTACGGGTGAGAAAGTCTCA
The DNA here is from genome assembly GCF_002162155.2 of Triticum dicoccoides. Lineage (NCBI taxonomy): Eukaryota > Viridiplantae > Streptophyta > Magnoliopsida > Poales > Poaceae > Triticum > Triticum dicoccoides. Next base: position 79,392,215 of record NC_041385.1, read on the forward strand.
TCATAGTCAAGCCCTTGAACTTGTCAAAAACCTATTGCAACAAGTCGAGCTTTGTAGACAGTAACATTAACATCAGCGTCGGTCTTGTTCTTGAAGATCTATTTATTCTCGATGGCTTGCCGATCATCGGGCAAGTCAACAAAAGTCCATTCTTTGTTCTCATACATGGATCCCATCTCAGATTTCATGGCCTCAAGCCATTTTGCGGAATCTTGGCTCATCATCACTTCCTCATAGTTCGTAGGTTCGCCATGGTCAAGTAACATGACTTCCAGAATAGGATTACTGTACCACTCTGGTGCGGATCTTACTCTGGTTGACCTATGAGGTTCGGTAGTAACTTGATCTGAAGTTTCATGATCAATATCATTAGCTTCCTCACTAACTGGTGTAGGCGTCACAGGAACCGGTTTCTGTGATGAACTACTTTCCAATAAGGGAGTAGGTACAGTTACCTCATCAAGTTCTACTTTCCTCCCACTCACTTCTTTCGAGAGAAACTCCTTCTCTATAAAGGATCCAAATTTAGCAACAAAAGTCTTGCCTTCGAATCTGTGATAGAAGGTGTACCCAATAGTCTCCTTTGGGTATCCTATGAAGACACATTTCTCCGATTTGGGTTCGAGCTTATCAGGTTGAAGTTTTTTCACATAAGCATCGCAGCCCCAACCTTTAAGAAACGACAACTTTGGTTTCTTGCCAAACCACAGTTCATAAGGCGTCATCTCAACGGATTTTGATGGTGCCCTATTTAACGTGAATGCAGCCGTCTCTAAAGCATAACCCCAAAACGATAGCGGTAAATCAGTAAGAGACATCATAGATCGCACCATATCTAGTAAAGTACGATTACGACGTTCGGACACACCATTACATTGTGGTGTTCCGGGTGGCATGAGTTGCGAAACTATTCCGCATTGTTTCAAATGTAGACCAAACTCGTAACTCAAATATTCTCCTCCACGATCAGATCGTAGAAACTTTATTTTCTTGTTACGATGATTTTCCACTTCACTCTGAAATTCTTTGAACTTTTCAAATGTTTCAGACTTATGTTTCATTAAGTAGATATACCCATATCTACTCAAATCATCAGTGAAGGTGAGAAAATAACGATACCCGCCACGAGCCTCAATATTCATTGGACCACATACATCAGTATGTATGATTTCCAATAAATCTGTTGCTCGTTCCATAGTTCTAGAGAATGGCGTTTTAGTCATCTTGCCCATGAGGCATGGTTTGCAAGTACCAAGTGATTCATAATCAAGTGATTCCAAAAGTCCATCAGTATGGAGTTTCTTCATGCGCTTTACACCAATATGACCCAAACGGCAGTGCCACAAATAAGTTGCACTATCATTATCAACTCTGCATCTTTTGGCTCCAACATTATGAATATGTGTATCACTACTATTGAGATTTAATAAAAATAGACCACTCTTCAAGGGTGCATGACCATAAAAGATATTACTCATATAAATAGAACAACCATTATTCTCTGATTTAAATGAATAACTGTCTCGCATCAAACAAGATCTAGATAATGTTCATGCTTAACGCTGGCACCAAATAACAATTATTCAGGTCTAAAACTAATCCCGGATGTAGATGTAGAGATAGCATGCCGACCGCGATCACATCGACTTTGGAACCATTTCCCACGCGCATCGTCACCTCGTCCTTAGCCAGTCTCCGCTTAATCCGTAGTCCCTCTTTCGAGTTGCAAATATTAGCAACAGAACTAGTATCAAATACCCAGGTGCTACTGGGAGCATTAGTAAGGTACACATGCATCAATAACATGTATATCACATATACCTTTGTTCACCTTGCCATCCTTCTTATCCGCCAAATACTTGGGGCAGTTCCGCGTCCACTGACTAGTCTGCTTGCAGTAGAAGCACTCAGTCTCAGGCTTAGGTCCAGACTTGGGTTTCTTTGCTTGAGCAGCAACTTGTTTGCCGTTTTTCTTGAAGTTCCCCTTATTCTTCCCTTTACCTTTTTTCTTGAAACTGGTGGTCTTGTTGACCATCAACACTTGATGCTCCTTTTTGATTTCTACCTCCGCAACCTTTAGCATTGCGAAGAGCTCGGGATTAGTCTTGTTCATCCCTTGCATATTACAGTTCATCACGAAGCTCTTGTAGCTTGATGGTAGTGATTGAAGAATTCTGTCAATGACACTATCATCAGGAAGATTAACTCCCAGTTGAATCAAGTGGTTATTATACCCACACATTTTGAGTATATGTTCACTGACACAACTATTCTCCTCCATCTTGCAGCTATAGAATTTATTAGAGACTTCATATCTCTCAGTCCGGGCATTTGCTTGAAATATTAACTTCAACTCCTGGAACATCTCATATGCTCCATGACGTTCAAAACATCGTTGAAGTCCCGGTTCTAAGCCGTAAAGCATGGCACACTGAACTATCGAGTAGTCGTCAGCTTTGCTCTGCCAGACATAGAGCCTATCACACCCGATCATCACGTGGTGTCTCAGCACAAAGAACTTTTGCAACGGTGCATACTCAGGGAGAACACTTATACCTTGAAATTTAGTGAGAGATCATCTTATAATGCTACCGTCAATCAAAGCAAAATAAGATGCATAAAGGATAAACATCACATGCAATCAATATAAGTGATATGATATGGCCATCATCATCTTGTGCTTGTGATCACCATCTCCGAAGCACCGTCATGATCACCATCGTCACCGGCACGACACCTTGATCTTCATCGTAGCATCGTTGTCGTTTCGCCACCTATTGCTTCTACGACTATCGCTACCGCTTAGTGATAAAGTAAAGCAATTATAGGGCAATTGCATTGCATACAATAAAGCGACAACCATATGGCTCCTGCCAGTTGCCGATAACTTTTTTACAAAACATGATCATCTCATACAATAAAATTTAGCATCATGTCTTGACCATATCACATCACAACATGCCCTGCAAAAACAAGTTAGATGTCATCTACTTTGTTGTTGTAAGTTTTACGTGGCTGCTACGGGCTGAGCAAGAACCGTTCTTACCTACGCATCAAAACCACAATGATAGTTTGTCTAGTTAGTGTTGTTTTAACCTTCTCAAGGACCGGGGCATAGCCACACTCGGTTCAACTAAAGTTGGGGAAACTGACACCCGCCAGCCACCTGTGTGCAAAGCACGTCGGTAGAACCAGTCTTGCATAAGCGTACGCGTAATGCGGTCCGGGCCGCTTCATCCAACAATACCGCCAAACCAAAGTATGACATGCTGGTAAGCAGTATGACTTGTATCGCCCAGAACTCACTTGTGTTCTACTTGTGTCCTGGCTTGGATGCCACTGTTGGGGAACGTAGTAATTTCAAAAAAAATCCTACGCACATGCAAGATCATGGTGATGCATAGCAACAGGAGGGGAGAGTGTCGTCCATGTACCCTCATAGACGGAAAGCGGAAGTGTTAGCACAACGCGGTTGATGTAGTCGTACATCTTCATGGTCCGGCCGATCAAGTACCGAACGTACGGCACCTCTGAGTTCAGCACACGTTCAGCTCGATGACGTCCCACGAACTCCAATCCAGCAGAGCTTTGTGGGAGAGTTCCGTCAGCACAAGGGCGTGATGATGGTGTTGATGATACTACTGACGCAGGGCTTCGCCTAAGCACCGCTACGATATTACCGAGGTGGAATATGGTGGAGGGGGGCACCGCACACGGCTAAGAGATCAAGAGATCATTTTTTTTTCTAGAGGTGCCCCCATGCCCCCGTATATAAAGGATCAAGGGGGAGGGGGCGGCCGGCCAGGAGTAGGCACGCCAGGGAGGAGTCCTACTCCCACCAGGAGTAGGACTCCCTCTTTTCCTAGTTGGAGTAGGAGGGGGAAGGAAGGGAGAGAGGAGAGGAAGGAAAGGGGGGCGCCGCCCCCCCTCCTTATCCTATTCGGACTCGAGGGGGAGGGGGCGCGCGGCCTGCCCTGGCCGCCCCTCCTCTTCTCCACTAGGGCCCATTAGGCCCACTAAACCCCCCGGGGGGTTCCGGTAACCCCCCGGTACTCCTGTATATGTCTGAAACCTCCCGAAACACTTCCGGTGTCTGAACATAGTCATCCAATATATCGATATTTATGTCTCGACCATTTTGAGACTCCTCGTCATTCCGTGATCATATCCAGGACTCCGAACTACCTTCGGTACATCAAAACACAAAACTCATAATACCGATCGTCACCGAACTTTAAGCGTGCGGACCCTGCGGGTTCGAGAACTATGTAGACATGACCGAAACACGTCTCAACCAATAGCGGAACCAGGATGCTCATATTGGCTCCTACATATTCTACGAAGATCTTTATCGGTCAAACCGCATAACAACATACGTTGTACCTTTTGTCATCGGTATGTTACTTGCCCGAGATTCGATCGTCGGTATCTCATTACCTAGTTCAATCTCGTTACCGGCAAGTCTCTTTACTCATTATGTAATGCATCATCCCGCAACTAACTCATTATCTACATTTCTTGCAAGGCTTATAGTGATGTGCATTGCCGAGAGGGCCCAGAGATACCTCTCTGACAATCGGAGTGACAAATCCTAATCTCGAAATACGCCAACTCAACGTGTACCTTTGGAAACACCTGTAGAACTGCTTTATAATCACCCAGTTACGTTGTGATGTTTGGTAGCACACAAAGTGTTCCTCCGATAAACGGGAGTTGCATAATCTCATAGTCATAGGAACATGTATAAGTCATGAAGAAAGCAATAGAAACATACTAAACGATCAAGTGCTAAGCTAACGGAATGGGTCAAGTCAATCACATCATTCTCCTAATGATGTGATCCCGTTAATCAAATGACAACTCAGGTCTATGGCTAGGAAATACAACCATCTTTCATCAACGAGCTAGTCAAGTAGAGGCATACTAGTGACACTATGTTTGTCTATGTATTCACACATGTATTATGTTTCCGGTTAATACAATTCTAGCATGATAAACATTTATCATGATATAAGGAAATACATAATAACTTTATTATTGCCTCTAGGGCGTATTTCCTTCACCTTGTGGGCAGCAGGTGGCCCCCCTTCAGTGGGTCTTGTCTCCAATATTTTTTATTTATTACAGAAAAAATCTCCAAAAAGTTTCGTCCAATTACAAGAACTTTTATTTCTGCACAAAAACAACACCATGGTGTTCTACTGAAAACAATGTCAGTCCGGGTTAGTTTCACTCAAATCATGCAAATTAGAATCCAAAACAAGAGCAGAAGTGTTTGGAGAAGTAGATACGGTGGAGACGTATCAACTTCCCCAAGCTTAACTCATTGCTTGTCCTCAAGCAATTCAATTAACAAATTGAAAGTGATAAAGAAAAACTTTTATGAACTCTTTTGTTCTTTTATCCGTATATAAGCTTAAATAGTACCAAAGTTTTCAGCAAAGATCATAACAAACCATCCAAATGATAACTCTTAGAAATTATATACATATCAATGGCATAATCAACTAGCGAGCAATAATAATATATCTCAAATGCCAACACTTCATCAAAACAATCATGATATAATGACAATATGGTACTACCTTCGTCCCAAAATAAGTGTCTCAACTTTGTACTAACTTTAGTACAAAGTTGTAAGTTTGAGACACTTATTCTGGGATGGAGGGAGTATCTCGCTAGCCCCTTCTGAGACCGCAAAACATAAATGCAGAGCACCTCCAAAATTCAAGTAGCGACTAAACATTGTAATTCATGGTAGAAGAGATCCAATCATGATGCACACAATATTAACTATACACAATGCATGAGAATGACAATAGTGCTCTCAAGACTGGTGCTTGATTGAGAAGGTGATGACTCAACAATAAAAGTAAAATAACATAAAAGTAAATAGATAGGACCTTCGTAAAGGGAAGTAGGAATTTGCGGAGGTTCCAGAGCTCGAAGCTTAAATCGGAGATAAATATAATTTTGAGAGGCATGCCTTTCATGTCAACTCATGACCGAGAGTTTTCAATATCTTCCATGCTAAACACATTAGCGACGGTTCCCAAACGGTAAGGTAAAGTTTCCTCGCCCTCCACCAAAAAATACAAGGCATGGCTAGCCAAATCCTTAGGTACCCTCCATACCAACAACTTTCGGTAGAGTTTGTTTAATTATTTTGCAATTTAACCATGGGATTGGGCATACTAAATACCAGCCCCTATCGTGTAAGGACAAGCGAATAAACACTTGTCATGAGAATAATCCGCTTAGCATGGAAGATACTGACTGCCCCCTGTCGCTCTATGAGCGATACAAGCACACAAAACAGATGTTCATTTGAATATTTGGAGGTGGCACATGCAAATTTACTTAGAACAGCAGAGTAATACCGCATATAGGTAGATATATTGGACTCATATGGAATAACTTTTGTTTAGGGATTTGGATGCACAAGCAGAATTTCCGCTTAGTACAGGTGAAGGCTAGCCAATAGGTTGAGAAGCAACCAGCTAGAGAGCAAAAGCGGTCATAATCATGCATTGTGAATAATTAACATTGAATACTAGCATGATTAGAATATAAACACCATCAACATAAATATCTGGAGGCTATGTTGGTTTTGAATCAACTACATGTGTGAGCATGTGCCAAGTCAAGCCACTTGAAACATTTAGAGGAGGATACCATACCATTATACCACATCACAATCATTTTAATGCATGTTGACATCCAAGATAAATCATTATCCACTCCTAGATACTTAAGCATGGCATGAGCAACTATAATCTCTAATTGTCACCACGCACATGTTTACTCATAATATGTTGGATCATGGATACTGAGTTAAACATATTTACAAAAACAAGAACAAGCTGAGTTCATACCCGCTTTTCCTTACCACGGCCACTTCATCAAATATCATCATTATTGCCTTTCACTTGCACGACCGAATGATATAAAGATAATAATAGTGCAAGAGTACCATGGACTAAGCTGGAATCTGCAAACATTTTATTCAAAGGAGAAGACAAGGTAATATGGGCTCTTTATTAGATCAACAATAATGCATATGAGATCCATTCAACATTTTCATCGTGGTATTCTCCTTATGATGACTTAATAAAAGAAAAAAATCAGAGAAACATACTGAAATGTTTTTGGAGTTTTTGTTTTTCTTGAAGAAAGTAAATTAACAAAGGAAAAACAAAAATGAGAAAAACTATTTACATGGGAAAGCTCCCAACAAGCAAAAGAAGAAATGAGAAATCTGTTTGGGTTTTCTTTTAATACTACAACTAATTAGACTAGAAAGAAAAACCGAAAAGAAGCTAGAAACATTTTTGGATTTTCTCAAAGTTTTTCAAACACACAAGAAGAAAGCAAAAAATAAAACTAATATGGATTATACAATGAAAGGGGATGAACACCGACAACTGGAATGAAATGTGTGAACATGAATGTAATATCGGTGAGAAATACGTACTCCCCCAAGTTTAGGCTTTTGCCTAGCTTGGTAATCACCATCCGTAGTAGTCATCTGGTCAAATATGAAAGTGTGGAGGCGGCGGCACCTGAGTGTCCCAGTCCTGGGCCTCATTCTTTGTCGTAGCCAATGTGTTCCGCTACGCAGTAATGTCAAGTGGCATGACGGTGTATCCATTCCTGGCATGAGAGTCAAAGAAAGTAGGTGCAGGTAACAGAATAACATCACAAGTAACCTCGTTGAATACCAAGTTATAGCGAATATGAGGAGGCTCAGGCTGATCAATAGAGTGGTGATCTATCATAGACTGGTGATATAAATAGACCTTAGACAATAAATAATCATGGGGGCATATAGCAACATGGAAACATCTCGCTAAGTGAGTAGCATAAATACCACCATGGATCTTACCCTTAGTCCTATTGATGTGTAGGCGGCGTGCAATGATAGCACCAAGGCTATAAGTGTTATCATTATGAAGTGTGCGACATAAAATGGCTAGGTTAGGCGCACTGAGCATACCACCTTGCTCTCTAGCAGTCAAGCATTTCCCTATAAACAAAGCAAAGTAGTGCGCAGAAGGAAATTGCAAACTAGTGGCTCCGGCTTTCGACACGCCCCTTTCCTCTCCCACAGTTAAAGTGCAGAGGAAGCCCTCAAACTCATCTGGTCTAGGCTCTCCTGATTCCACATCAAAAGGAATCAAACATATCTCACAAAATTCAGCAAGTGGTATCTGATGATGTTCAACATATAAATCAAGATGCACCATGGGGGTTTGAGCCTATTCAAAATATGAAAATTTGCACAAAGGAGTTTGTAAGGATGTGGTATTGATCACACTCACCTGCGAGGAAGTCGGTCAGCCCGGCATTTGCAACAGATTGCGCGAACTATTAATAGAATCTAGCTTCGTTCATGAAGGGATTGTGCGGCCATTCGCACGGCGATACCTTCGTCCTACGCGGGATGTTGAATATCCAAGGAGTCCCCAATGACTCCCTTGGCATTCCGTTTCGAAGAACTTCTCCAGAAGAAATTCATTTTTCCTACGAACAAATTTCTGAAAAAATTTGGGGCCACAAAATGATGTCAATAAAACTTCACAAGATTGATAGCAACTACTCATATGAATGTCTAGAGGCTATATCAAGCATTCAAACTACTTGGAACTCAAATAATTCAACATGCAAACTCATTTTCAGTAGCACCAAGAGTAGCTAATTATGCAAAATATAATCTACTAAAGCAAAAACTAATTGGAGCAATGGAGGAGTCACATACCAAGGAGCAATCCCCCAAAACAGTTTCAGAAATGGAGCTCCAAGCAAAGAGATTGAAAATCTCAGGTTTGGGAGCAAGAACTCGAGGGAGGGGGCTACCAGGAATTTTTCTAGAGGTAAGAGACAAAGTGGGCTGAAGGAATAAGTGAGGGGGTCCCTATAGGGCCCACAAGCCACTAGGGCACACCCTGGTGCCTTATGGGCACTAGGAGCCCCCCCTCCAGTGGGTCTTGACTCTAGTATTTTTTATTTCTTGCATAAAAAATCTACAAAAAGTTTTGTCCAATTTCAGGAACTTTTATTTCTGCACAAAAACAACACCATGGTAGTTCTGCTGAAAAGAGCGTCAGTCCGGATTAGTTTCATTCAAATCGTGCAAATTAGAGTCCAAAACAATAGCAAAAGTGTTTGAAAAATTATATACGACGGAGACATATCAATATATAAGTCATGGAGATGATAGAATACAATAGATATTATGTAAGAATAGTTATGAATCTATTTATGATAGCACCTAAGTTAATGATTGATACGTCTCCAACGTATCTATAACTTTTGATTGTTCCATGCTATTATATTATCAATCTTGGATGCTTTATATGCATTTTATAGTATTTTAGATCATTTTTTGGGACTAACCTAATAACCTAGTGCCCAATGTCAGTTCCTGTTTTTTCTGCATGTTTTTGGCTTTTTAGAAATCATTGGATTAATTTTTTCTAGACCAGAAGGGACCCTAGAAGTTCCGGGAGGAGGCCAGAAGAGCTAAGAGGGAGCGACATGCTCGTAGGGCGCGCCCCTTGAGCTTATGGGCCGCTCGTAGCATGTCTTGACCTACTTCCACCTCTATAAATTTAGAAATATTCTCAAACCAACAAAAAGCCACCCGAAACACTTTTTCTGCCGCCGCAAGCTTCTATTCTTCTGTGATCCCATCTGGTGGCCTTTTTCGGTACCCTGCCGGAGGGGCAATCAATCACGGAGGGCTTCTACATCATCCTTGCCCCCTTCCGATGATGCGTGAGTAGTTTACCATAGACCTACGGGTCCATAGCTAGTAGCTAGATGGCTTATTCTCTCTCTCTTTGATCTTCAATCCGATGTTCTCCTCGGTGTTCTTGGAGTTCCATTCGATGTAATCTTCTTTTGTTGTGTGTTTGTTGGGATCCGGTGAATTGTGGGTTTATGATGTGAATATTTATGAGAAGTAATTGAGTCGTTTCTGAACTTTATTATGCATGATTGTTATAGCTTTGTATTTATCTTCGATATATCCGTTTGGTTTGGCCAACCGATACGTCTCCAACGTATCTATAATTTTTTTATTGTTTCATGCTATTGTAGTATCAATCTTGGATGCTTTATACGCAATTATATATCATTTTTTGGTACTAACCTCTTAACCTAGTGCCCAGTGTCAGTTGTTGTTTTTTTCTTCTTATTTTTCGCTTTTCAGAAAATCAGTTCCAAACGGAGTCCAAATGCTACGAAACTTTTTGAATTTTTTTCTTGACCCAGAGAGACCCTAGATGCTTTAGGGGAAGACATGCCGATCCACAAAGGAGCGACAAGCTCGTGAGGCGTGCCCAAGGGGGGCGGCCCCCAGGCTAGTGGGCCTCTCGTGGCACCTCTTGACCTAATTACACTTCTATAAATTCTCAAATATTCCCAATACATCTGAGAGCCACCCGAAACACTTTTTTCGCTGCCTCAAGCCTTTGTTCTTCCACGATCCCATCTGGAGGCCTTCTGTAAGTGCATCTAGTGCCACCCCTAGTTGGTTTCAGAGTATTGACGACAAACCTGGTTGAGGGACTAATGTGTTTGTGAGAATTGCAGGATAACACAGGAAGAAGTCCCTCATTGATTTGGTTTACCTACCGGAAATGACCCCTAAAAATGTGTGAAGACATTGAAGACAATGGTGGTCTGTGAAGCTATTCACATTGAAGACTATGACATGAGAAGACATCACGTGAAGACTATGGAGCGCGAAGACTTAGTTGTTTCGTTGTTCCCTTTTCTTCTTTGTTGAGTCATAGGAACCACCGTACTATTAAGTGGGGTCCAAGTGAACAAAGTCAGAGTGATTGAAGTGATGCTCAACCAATTCCTATGTCTTCGAGCAAAGACAATAAGAGCAAATCTTATCCAGATTCGGATGAGTCAGCTTTGCTTGTAGCCCAAGTCAAGCTGCCGCGTGTGTTTGAAATCTGACCGTTGAGACACGTGTCAGTTCCTTAGTGACCTAGGGTCATTTCGGACAAATCAGGTCGGGTTGCCCAGTGGCTATAAATAGCCCACCCCCTACACTATAAATTGGTGGCTGCTCAGAGTTAGTACATGGCTTTTGTCGTTTGAGAGCAACCCACCTCTGAAGCTTTTGAGAGAGAATCCTTGCGAGGACAAAGCCCAAACCACCCAGAGCCCAAAGAGTGTTTGGCATCACTGAAGTCTTTCTGTTCGCATGATCTGAAGACTTGTTACACTTGAGGACTGTGAATCCTCCAGCCGGTTAGGCGTCGCATTCTGAGCATCCAAGAGTCATTGTGGATTGCCAGTGAATGAAGTCTTTGAAGGTTTGGAAGTCTACCTTGAAGACTTA